>NC_082343.1:29324759-29625713 GCF_027477595.1 Haemorhous mexicanus
ACTCCTCTGCTTTCTGAGCAGAGACACTGCTAGATGCTGAGAAGTTTTATGCTACTTTCCAACTGGACAGGAAGACTTCTAAACCATGTTTTTACTTGAAAAGCAGATGTGCAAAACCATTGTCTTCTCTCACCAATATTTTATTAAAATTATGAGGCTTGCAAATAAATTGGTTTTTTTCTGTTTCAATGGTTCCTGGGATTTGAAACAAAACTTTTACTTCACTCTCACCTGTGGTCAGTGTGACATTATCCTGCAGGTCAAGAGGACCCTCTGCTGCCACACCTGCTATCCTGTTCTTCCAGCCTTTGCTTCTTGCAGGCTTGCAGCTTTCAAAACCCAAGCCAGTGTAATCCCATCTGGCCCACACAGCCAACTAAGCCACTCCAGGCATTTTTAACTGCAGTAGAGGCCCACTGCATCTTCCCACTCCTGAACATCACGGTTTTACTCTTTTACTCTTCAGGCCACCTTACACAGTACTAAAAGCTTATCCCTCTACTGCTTTTTGACCTGAAGAACTACTTTGTGAAACACACTCTTTCATGACACGCTTTCTAGACCACCAGCCATTTTTGGTGCATTTTGTGAATCACCATTTGAGGATGATGCAAGACAAACATCAGGATCACACCCCTAAGCTTCAGGGAGCAGACTTCTGGCTGTTCAGGGATCTTGCTCCTCCCATGGAAGACTCCTATGGGATAATGGTCCTGGTGAGAAGATGGGTCCATGATGACCTCCTCCTAGCTCAAGAACAGTCTATCCTAGTGAGCAGAAAGGCAAACGCTACCAGCAGGAGGCCTACATGGATGAGCAAGGAACTGATAAAACTCAAGCATAAAAAGGAATCCCAGGAGATGTGGACACTCCCTGAACATGCAGAGACAGGACTGGGAACGTCAGAGCTGACCTAGAATTGAATCTGGCAATGTGAGTTAAGGACAACAAGATGGGCTGCTACAGGAGCAGCAAAGTATGACTAGGGAAAAGACAGGACTGCTGCTGAATGAGGCAGGGGGAGTGCTGACAAAGGAGACAGAAAAGCAGCTTAAGCACTCCCTCCCCTTCTCCATTTTGAAATTTATGCATCTTTGTGACCAGTTCCATCTCTATGCTAAGGTGCATTCCTTATTATTCCAAAATGAATTATATTTCTATTTCATAAAAGGTATTCAGCACTTGCCTCTGTGTGCTATTGCTGTCATATATAGATTCTTAGAAAAAAATTATTTTGGTGACAAAGTGATTGTCATTGCATAGAAGGAGGAAAGAGAGGGAAGACTGATTCAGAAAATGTTTCTTATCTTGATGCAGCTCTTATTTCTAGAAATTTCATATCTCTAATAATCCTGTGGTGCTGTGTACCATCCTGTTTCTTTTCTGAAAGCATTACCTGGTATTGAACCCAGGACTCATCCATGAAACCCCTGCTTATCAACTCTTTCTGGACTGAAAACAAAATATTTGCTTTCTACTTGCTATTATGAGCAATTTTGAACTTGGTGCATTTCACATCTTTAAAGCAGATTCTCATCTTAGAGAAAAACTATCTGTCAGTTACCAAAGCATGTAGACACAAACCAGACACGGACTAAGAAGAATAATCACCACAACCTGTACTCAAGTCCTGCCCCTGTTAATTACTTTTTGTGACCTAATTATTTCTTTTCAAAAATTGAGTGGATAAAATAGGATTATATCCTTTTTCCGTGTTGGGTACCTTTTCTGAGAATTTTAGTTATCTGTCATATACTTGGGCACACAGTAGTCATACTCTATATATATATATATATATATATATATATATATATATATATATAAAAATAAAAAAAATCAACAGTTCACTTTTCTGAAAAGTGCAATTTTGTAAGAAGTTATTACAAAACCTTTCAGTCCATTTGTTAAAGTTCTTGTAGTTGCTGGAAGAACATCAATTAATGTCTGCAGCAATATACTACAGTTTTAGAAGTGTGGCAAACACACATATTTCTCAGAAATTAAAAAAGTAATATCCACAGCAAAATGACATTTAAAAATACCTTGCCAGTCCACCCACATCAGGCCATCTATAAGAGTTTTATAAAGCTAAATTAGTGTCACAACTGTTGTTTCCTGTTTGTTGCTGTCCACACCAAGTTTCATGAGCTTTCTGCTGTCCATTCTCCCTTTTTCTGCAATTACAAATAGGAACCTACAACTAGCTTATCCTGAGTGGCATGAAAACAAAATGATCCTAGAGAAACAGAAAAAGAGGAAAAGAAAACCACTTTTCAGATTCACTTGCATCCATTATGAATACTTCTATAAAAAAAAGTCTCTTTTGGCTCACATACAAGTAAATAGCCAAGGTAGAATCAAAGGAACAAAATGTTTAAAGCACTCTTAATGTCAAAAATAAAATTACCAGCTTTCAATAAAAATTTCAAACTAAATCTACTTGCCAGTATCCCTTAGAAAAAAAGGAGAAAAATACACTATGGAGAAAAATGATCAGCAAAAGACTCATTAATTTTCCAAATGCTACAATTCAGTCCTGTGATTAGCCCCTGCCTAAACCCATGCCTAGTTTAGTGCAGAACTGTGTGCCTGTGACTCAGGCTACTTTTCCATCATGCTGCCTGTCCACAGCACTGCAGAGCAGCTGCAGTTTTCACTGACTTCAGTAAGCAAGAGACACTTCACTACACAGGAGATGGCCCAGAGAATGCTTTGCTCTGAGTGACTGGAACAATGTGCAAAGTTTTGAAGAAACCTGGTCAGTTCAGGTTTTGCTGCAGGCAGAACATGCTTTCAGAAACTCTCAAGACAAAATTCAAAGAAATACATGGAACCAACTAACGTACTGAGTCAGAGGAGAAGACCACCAAAAAGAAAGACACTTATTCCCAAGCATAAGATCCAAATTTGATTATCTCTAGCCATTTTTACATCACTGGGGCTTTGTTAATCACAGTTTCTCATTTAAGAATGAAATTACAGTCTTATAAAATATTTACAGATTGTTTTGATCAGCATTAAACTTCGCATTCTAGACTCCTGAAACATTTATTTTGTTATGCTTGGCATTTCTGCTGAACTATCCTGCTCTCCTGACAGGACCAGATACCACCCTGTTATTCACATGGTCATGTTCTCTTTCTACCGTCGTTAGTTTTCAGAGTCATAAATTCCCATTTTCATTTAAGGAACGATGAGAAGAATAAAATAACAGTACTATAAAAGAAAGTTAAAACACCTCATTAGATAAAAAAACTCACAGAAACAATCTAATGTAAATATTCCACTCAATACTTGGCCTATTTTTTCAGGACATGGCTCGGGCAGACAAGGTTTCTTTCTCATAACTTTTCTTGAAAAGACTGACAAACGTGTGCAGACAGCAATATTCAAACAAGATTGCATCAGAAGCTGGTCTTGGTAACATCCACCAAAAACCCCTGAATCCAGAAGCAGGTGCCTACCCAAAGCCTGACACTCATAAGGTATAGTCTCCCTTTAGCCAACTAATGCCTTAGGTCCCTTACTTGCTTGCTTCTCCCTTGTTTCAAAACTTTCTTCTTGCTGGGATGCTGTCTGTTTCTGATCTATCCTCTACCAGAGACAACAACCTACCTGCACAGACAATTAAAGGGTAGACAAAAAGCTCCTTATGTTGGCATTCCCATAGCAAGAATGATCGCCATTTAAACTCGAGCTTTTACATGACCAGCACTTTGGAACTCCTGGGTCAGTGGCATTATCCACAGAGAAATTGAAATCCCTTACAGTCAGCCGAGGTCATTTCCAGCAAATGTTCCCAACCGACTTCACCTTGACTGAGATCCCAAACCAGCTGGAAATATAAATGCTGGCAGCCTTCAACATTCTCTACCCCCTAAATATTGTTCAGTGAAACAAACCCTTTTTAGTTTAATGGTTGTCCTTTTCAAGACATTTTAAACAACCACTAACACAAGCAGTGTTTCATTTGCTACTGCATACTGGTCCAGCTTCTGTCCATCTCTTTAGTGCTGATAACCTAAAGATCTTGCAAGATAAAAATTAATCTTTGAAAAGCCCAAATACAGGTTGCTTCAGAGTTCTACTCTTGTGTTTATAACAATAATGCTACTTAATTCTTAATTATGCATAGAAAAATGTAACTTGAGTCTTCATCTATTGATTGGTTACTGCATCAATGGCTGGACTTGATCTTAAAGGTCTTTTCTAACCTAAATGATAATTTATATATGGTATAAATACATAAACTGTATACAAGAACAAGAATACAAGGAAATATCTGTCTCCAAAATCTAATCATAGCTGATTTATAAACAAGAAGAGAAAGTCTATTGAAAAGTGAGCAGCCTACTGAAGTTTACTTACAAAGCTTCATACTGGGACTTATTCATAAACATTATCAGTATCAAAAGCAGTAAGCTTGATTAACGATTTCCTTTCCCATGTGGATGCATGAACTTCTCTAAATGTTTATTTCTTCTGTCTTATATTTGAAAGCACTTGATTAATTCTTAAAACTAAGTCACTAAAGAAACAGTTCCTTTGACTAGTCTTTGATCTAATATAATAACTCCAGCAGCTTCATTAGTCTAATGATTAAGTTTGCAGCTATGTAGCTCCTCGGTGTTTTAAGGCAGAATGTGTAGACTGTGGTCTTCATTCTGTAACTACAGAACCAGTCTTTTTTTTTTAGCATATGAAGTTGTTCTAAGGTTATTTGGCTTCAGCAATTCAGAACTATTTTTTTGTTTCTCTCCTCTCTAACCCACTTTACTCAATAAAACTATTCTGAATAATTTCAACTTCTAATGTTTTTTGCTTCCTAGTGTCCAAACAAGTTTGTAACTCTCAAGGCAAACAGCTGCAAAACAATGCCAAAGTTATTTTGGAGATCTCTGAATCCATCTTCTAAAGGAAAAACGACTCATGCTAGTGTTTATAAATCTCACCTAAATCGCAATCTCAAACCTAAAATTTTAACCAAAATTTAGAAGCCAATAAAATGTACGATGGTGACTTTCATTTGATATGCCACAGTGCTTGCTGTATACTGACCTATTTACTCTCTTCTGAATACTTTATCTACATACTATAGTAAATATATAAAGTAGAACAGTTTTCAACTTATTGCTATCTCTCCCAGACATTTTATTAGATGCTTGCTAAATATTCAACCATAATATACATAGTTATGTCAGTGGTTAGGAGATGAAAGCCTACATTACTTCACTCAGGAAATGAAGTGCAGGTTTCGGTCCTTTCATTGCAATATCCTTCAGTGCATGGACCAGAAATGCTTTTGCACTGAATTGTTCAACAAGTGAGTGATGCAATGGCTCACACAGCTAAGCACTGTATGATTTCTAAGGCCACAGGGTTAATACATAGTGATAAACTATTCAGTTATAATTGTAGCTTTCAGGCCAGTTTAATTTAATACCATGAATATTACACAGTTAAAACTTGCTCTGTTATTTAGCAGAAATTTGAATTTTGATTCCCCTGAAATCTAAGTGATTCAACATGTAGTAAGGTATATTACCTCACAGCACAAATCAAATCCACAGGAATTTTAACATTGATTAAATTAACCCAAATACGCTGGGAAGTAAGAAAGGTGGGAAATCTTCAGGAAGGCTGTACATAAAGAAGTGTCGTCTCATAGAAGACAACTGTCCAGTGATCAGCTCTCCATTGTAATTGAAAGTAAAGACTTAATGAGGATAATTTTCACAAAGATACCACTTCAATTCTATTTTTTCCCCCAACACAAACTATAATAACAGGATGGAAGAGATTTAATTTTAGGTTTGAGTTTTCAAAGATCATTAATGATTCTTAAGTTCATTGGTGTGTGGCAAGGTAATCTTAGGGCCTAGAAGGAAAGGGATAAGTGAGACCATTTTTTATGATCTGCAGCACAACACAGGGTAAAGGACTTCTCTGAACAACAGCAATCCTGACTTCCTGCATTAAAAACTCTGGGACAAATTTCTATGACATCATCAAGACAGCAGGAGTCTTCCACATGAAAAGCTAGCCCACAATAAAAAATTACGTAATATGAAAGACTCCAGTGCTAGAATGCTATCAAACACCAATGCTGCAGGTGCCCACATCACAGTGCAATAATTTTAAACATAAATAAGAAGCATAACAATCAAATCTAAAGAGTTACATGACTGAATTTCCCCAGATCAAAGTATATTTGATATCTGTGAATTTCACCTTACCATAAGGAAAAACAGAAATTGAAACTTCAGGTAATATATAAAAGGCAGTATCAAAGCCCCATTTAATAATTTCCACATGGAGTAATTCCTATATATTTAAATTAAGAATGTGGTTTTGATGGCAATACAATCTTTATTTAAAAATTTTAAACAACAGCAAACTTAGCTACGTTGTTAGGACATTTTTGCTTACACAGTTTCAGTCTAGGAATAAGTTTTGGATCCTAATGACAATTTGCTGTTATTTCTTATGTGATATATTTTCTCTACATAAAGTGTCTTTACAGTTGTTATCAATGCACTAATTCCTGACAGGTACAGATGATTTTAGGTATTCCTGGATTGAGTCCTCATCACACTTTTGAAAAGATAAGTTACAACAGTGAACTCAATCTTGAGTCAGATTACCAGAAAACCTTCCCAAGACCCTTTTGGCATTCTGTAAAGCCAATGTTTCACTATTGGTGTGCATCCTCTCTCCTTCTCTAGATACAATTGAGATTTTGTGCTTTCTAAGTCACATCAAAAATAGATTAAGCACTGGATAAAAATAGCTAAAACTTTTAAATTGTTTCCTGTAATTGTACATTTTCCCTTTTGAACTTGTATCTTCAGAGGATAGACATTTATGCCTGAGGCAAAGTGTTACTCACTGTGAACAAGGAAGCAAAAATCTTTCCACATCAGCAACAGAGTAAGCTTTGTGAATCCTTCTGCATCATATTCCACCACACCACTATCAACAAAAACACAACAAAAAAAATGAGCACAATTTTTACCTTCAAATATGAATGAATATGTAAATTTTGTAATATGGGGCTTGTTGTTTGTTTGTTCAGAATCTTCCAGGATTTGCTTTTTTTATTAACGGTTACAATTTTCTAGCTAATTGTAAATTAGATTAAACTTTTAATCTCAGTAATTGTCCTAATTATACTGTGGTATTGGAGGTTGTTACCCAAAGAAAGGCCATTTTCAGTTTAAGATACACTTTTGAATGAAAGGAGACCTACTACCACATCTGCAGTGCTAACTTGATAAAAACTGTAGACACACAAATTCCCTGTACCTTACTCAAATTAAGATTATTTTTCAATCCTGTAGTGAGTGGGAGGGTAAGCAAGTAAACAAGTAGGCTGAGAAAAGTTTAAGTTTGAAAATTTGGAAGAGTATATATAAAAATACAAAACATGAGATCGTAACAAAAAATTATATATAGAATACTTGTTTGATAGATGGATTAAAAGTTTCAACCATCAGAAGCTGGTATTCTCCGTCTGAAGCAGTATCAGAACTCATGAACCACAAGGCAGATGTCATATAGTCACAGGAACATGTGGCAATTTCTATAACAGAGTTTTCTCAGAAGAAAATGAAATGTCTTGATAAAGATTGAACTTGCACTGACTGTTTACTCATATGTTCAGCTGAAGTTATTGTCATCTATTTATCATTGTATTAAATTTTGGTGCATGCTAGAAGCCATCTGTTTTCCTAACCTCACTTGAGAGACCTGAGATTTGAAGGGCTCCCTTGGAAGCAGAAACCCCTCATCACAACTAGCTAATGGCTTGGACTCCAGCTCAATTTGGGCAGGAAACCAAAGTGCCAACCCTTCCCAGTGCCACAGTAGCCCTGACTAATTGATTTGTGAAGCTAATGCGTCATCATGCCTGGCCAAGCACCTTTCATCTGCAGGAATGCAATATAACCCAAGAGCCTTTTCTCCTGAGACACAGAATACTGGTTGTTGGTGGAACAGCTGGTGTCCCAGCCCTGCCTTTACATTGAGCAGGGGTTTCTGGCTTTTGCAAGGCTTGGAACCACACCTGCTTCCCCATTTTCCCACCTCAGTCACTGTCTGTTAGTGTAAAACCCCTTTAGTAATTGATTCAGAAATGAACATACTTCTTCTGCACAAGGAAAATCCCTACTGTCCCTTTCCCATCATCACCTATTTTCTAGAAAAATCAGATTGGCCACTGGCACAGAAGTGAAATAATACTGAAGTACATTCTAGTATTGCTACAGAGAGACAATCTGTACACATAATTCTGTGAAAAATGACTAGACTTCATCTTATCCAGGGGACAGGAGCCACACAACCACAAACCATATGCAAAAAATGAGTGAGTTTCCCCCTACAGAAAAATATGCATCACAAGAAAACTTACGTTCCAAAGTGACTCAGGAAAGCTGCAATGTACTCTCTTCTCTTATGGTATCCCTGAATAACGTATTGTACCTTTAAAAAGAAAGAAAAGAAATCCAGAGCTATAAAAAGATTAAAAAACCCAAAGCCCAGTTTGTCATATATTTCTTGTTAAGGAACATCTATGTTTGACATAGTAGAATTTATGATTTAGCATGATTTCCCTAAAGAATCCTAAAGCGTCTTAAAAAAAAATTTTGGATCTTGCATACAGAATATCTTGTCAAGAAATCTCTTTAATAATGTCTAAGTGAAACTTAAGTCTTTCACAATAGGCTGAAGCACTGTTTAACTGCATGAGACAAACGCTGAAAGAAAGAAATGCTCCTCCTTGCCTTACTGAAGTTTGAGTAGAAATCTGTGATAGGCAAATCAGTTATCTGAACTGACAGTAAGCTAAGTGTCAAAATAACATTCTGGTTATAAAAGAGAAGAAAAAATTAAATTTCTTGCACAACTGATCTTGGGTGTTTTCTGAAGACTGCACCTCCAACAAAATCTTCTGAACACTAAGCTCTTTCACTGGTTTCATGCTGACTCAGGGAGCCACCTACTCAACTGCAAGCATCAGTTTCTGAGGCACTCTGGGTTTTGAAAGACTTCCATCCTGGCACAGACAAAATCCAACAATGCTAAATTTGGAGACTTAAGGCAAAATTCTCCTCACACCATGTATGTTTTCTTGTTGATTTGGATGGCATCACTTAAGAGAACAGTGTGAGCAGGGTTTGACCCATAACAAAAGCAATGCGTGTGTCACCAGGTTGCAAGGACATCTGGTTTACAACTGGTGACTTGGAAGTACTTATGGTATGGTTCTATATGTGGTTCCCTGTGTAAATTCCTTTGCTTTCCAGAACAAAAGCTAGCATTTTAAGAACCTTTTCTCCCTCTCTGAAAAGAACAGGAATAGTAGTTCCTTGGCTATGGCAATACTAGAATTCCTTGGCTGGCAAATGCTTTTCTAAAATTACTGAAAAAGTCTTGATACAACCACTGCTGAGAGCTGTCTTGTATAACTTAAATTCTATTTATAAACTCAAACATTGTCTTTTATAAAACACTAAGATTATTTTGAAGGCTTTGTGAAGGATCTGAAATGTTATTCTGGGAAGAGGAAAAAATACGATAAGTTTGCTTAAGTGCCTTCGTTTAAGAAAGGATAAAAACAGCCCGGTGTGCCTGCAGATTTTAAAAACAGAAAGTAATTTTAACAGAAAACCACAACAAAAACAACTCTAATGATAGATTCCAACATAATTATGGAAACACATTCTGAAGAAACTTTTTTTAAAAGATAAAATTATTCTCTTCATTTAGACAATTGAAAGTAAATATAATATACAAATAGGAAGCCTGTTATAGGTAAATTTCTAAATGTTGACCCCTAGGACTTCTTTTGAAAATTATACCTAAATAATGGAGAAACTTTCAAAATACTATAATCGTTCTTTTTTGTTTAAACAGTAAGCTAACTGGAACACAACCTTTTAAGCAACCTTAAGTAGCTCTTACTGTATAAACATCCAAAGAAACTGCTGATTCAGTTCATCTGGAGGAAACATCTGAGAAGAAAAATCACGGAAAGTACTCAAAACCTGCAATAATGACTGGGGTATGAGAACTTGCAACTAGAACAATAATATGCAAACTACACATCTGTATTTACTAAAAACCAGTATACTGCAATGCAGTATTGTACAATACAGTAACATTTTACCCTAAATCATAACATGCTGCAGTAAGAAATAAACTGCTCCAGGATCTGATCCCAAACTCACTTGTTTACCTAAAGGAGTCATTCTGTTCAATGTCATGCTCACGTACTCAGCTCTTACCAAGAAGGTATTCCCTGTGTAGTTCAGCCTAAGTATGCCTTGCTTTGCACACCTGGCAGAAGAATAATGTCTGTGAAAATGCAATACAGTGCATAAGGGAAAGGAAAACTGATTGTCTGCAGCAGCTTACCTTGTTTGTTAGCAGCTGGCATACTTGGGGTACATAGTCGATGAGACAACCTCCACCAGGAAAGGCTGGGATGTGAAGGGCAGATGATCCTCCAAGTGCACTAGAAAAATAAGTTAATATAAGAATACATTACATGTAGAGCCACTGGGATTTCAAAATTACTTCTGCACAGTTCTCTTTCCCTATTCTTGAAGTCAGATGGCCAAGAGGAAGTGCATTTTATGCTGTGGTGATAATAAAAAGTACTCAGTGATACCATCTACAAAAACAGGTTATACCATGACCCACTGCAAATTAACCACTGAAATCAAGAGTATCACTAATGCAAAACATTCTCTCAGGAAATATCTTTTTCATTGTGAACAATTCTGTTTCTTAGCTCTCATCAGTAAGATGTGGAGTACTGTAGTTCAGATACCTTGTTAGTAGGGGAGGAAAGGACCTGAAGTCCTTAGCTATTCCAAAACCCACTTCAGTCAAGCCAGCTAAGAATAATCAAAATAATTAGGACTGAGGAGTCATAGATGGCCAGATGCAAATATCAATCACGTCACCGACTCCAGTTTTGGGCTTCCCAATAGAACACTGATGTTAACCTTGTCAATCAAGGGGCAGAGAGCCAGAAAGATTATCAGGTACATGGTGATGTAAGGAGGATGCTGAAAGAAATGGGTTTGTTCAGTCTTTAGAGAACACTGCAGAGGGGGGATGCTGAGGAGGGAAGTTGAAGACATATCGATGCCTTCAATTATCTAATGGAAAATTAGAGAGATGGTGGAGTCAGAGGCTTCTCTGAAGTGGGGCTCAGTTGTGCTATGTCCTCAGAGGTGCTCAAAGCTCTGCTGAACAACAGGGGCCATGAGCTGGCCCTGCTCTGAGGAGGGGCTTGGCCAGATAAGCTCCTTCTTGCTAATCTACTTTGGTTTATTATTATAGTCTATGATTCTATGATTTTGTTCATGCCCAGTAGGAAATGACAAAAACAAAGATATTAATTCTGTCCATGCACATAAGGCCATCTGAATGGTAGGAATTCACAGAAATAAGGTAACTTCAGAGATGTGTTTAGGCAGCTTAACCATTTGCCTCTATCAAAGGACAGAAGACTGAAGCACACCTGCTATTACTCAGGATAATGGCTTCTTTGGTGTGGAAAGATCTAACACTTATTTAAATCAGGCTGTATAAGGCAACAACTAGGTAAAGTCCATGCTACTTCCTTCTAGCAGCACTGACCTAAATCTTTCTTTATAGTCCCTTACCAAATGAAAATTTGCATTACACACTGTGGATTACATCATTCACTAACCATCCAGAAGCAACTTGGACACCATAAAAATGCTTCAAAAGCTAAGTTGCTTTGGGTAGCCTCCTGTTTACATGCTGTTTCCATGACAAATTACATTGACTAGAAAGAAAATTTCTTCTCTGCAAAACAAGTCTCTTACTCTCCAACAGGATTTGGCCTTTTATTTTCCTCAGTACTTGATAAGAAACCACTTTGGTAGGTATAAAGGTCTACAGTCATGCACCCCTTTGAAGGAACAGAGCCTACATAAATCAAAAAAATCCCAAACTCATAATGAGGTATATGGAAATCTGCTACTCAGGCAAAACAGTCTGGGTTTAGCAGACTGTTCACCACATGGAACAGTTCTGCAGGTCTGGATTTTGCATATGCAACAATGAAAAAAAAAAAGCCCTGAGTACACCACAGCTACATAAAAAACAAACAAACTTTTCCAGCAGAAGTAAGACTTGAATGGGATTTTTTTTTTAACAGAATTCAGTTTCCCTGCTGCTACCCCCTTACTAAAATTACTCACACAAGAATATAATTTTGCAACTTGTGGATGGTTTAAAGCACTGAAGTATGACTAAGATGATTAGAAAGTTGGAACATTTCTGAAACAATATGTTCTTACAAAATTGCAAGTATAGCGGGTCCACCGATCTGTAACATTGGAGAATGGAAAACTTGACCTCCTGGTATGTTAGAAGTGGGTTGTGAACCTCACTTTAGGACATTGACTTCCAGTTTATTAAACTCCTTACATATTATGTAAATATATCCAAAAAAGCCTCCCATCTCATACAGAGAGCAACTGGTACTGTCCACTTTGCATCCTGCCTTGCCTCATGTGACACCAAGTCCTTCCAGCATGGACATAGCACTGAAGATGCTCAGATGACTACAAAAGGAGTTACTGGCTTCTCTCCGAGTTACAATAGCAGGTATGAAACTAGAAGTCATCTCTAACAGACTACACATGCAAAAAAAAACTTTCACTCCTATATCATCAGCTTACAGTACCTCTTCCAGACTGAATTATTATGATTTGTGAGTAAGGGTTTCCCATTTTACCTGTATCCATCTCTTGAAAGTAGCCATCCCGTAAAAATGTGTTGACGTAAATGGAAATCCAGCCCTTCTCAAATGAAAAACAGACTGCTAAAAGGTGTGGTTTCTGAGAAAGAGGCCCCTCCACAGAAAGGAGGCTGGAATTTCTAGTATAATTATCCTCTGAAAACAGAATAAAGCTGTAGCATATGTAATTTATATTCTGTAGAAATAATTATGGGTAGGGAAAATTAAGAGTGGACAGGTGTCTTTGTTCCCTCTATTGGGTCAGAGAATCTACTTATTAAATATTTTAATAAAATACTGCACTTGCATGGGACCTTGCCTCTGACCATCTCAAAACTGTCTATAAACATTTAGCAATTAAGATTCATCTGCCTCATTGAACTGATATTTACCTTTTATTTTTACACACATAAAGAAGCTATTGCTCAAAGTTTGATTTGACTGTGCTGTACTACAATGTCTGTCACGTTAAAGGAACATATTTGCTTTACTTCACAACCCTGAGACCGGGCAAGAGGATGTAATAATTAATTTGACTTATAATAAACCTGCAACTGAAGAAAGAAAAGACTTCCACAGTGCCAAAGAAGGACCTGTAAAGGATGCAAAATGGAGACAACTGGGCAAGAGAATGTCGCCATACAGCTCAATATCTCAAGGTTGCTTTTTGAGGTACCTCACAGTCCAATCAAAAGAAAAAGTGCCAAACAAAGTGCTATAAGAAGCCTTTTATAATGAAGGACATTCCATTTGGCAAAGTATTTCACCAGCACAAGCTAAAGATTGCTGCATGTCAAATCTGCTTTCCAGATAGTTGGGCCTCTTGGAGCACAGATCTTAAACACTTCTGTGTGCAATCAAGCTTTCCTTCTCAATATCAGTGCTATACACCCCTTACAAAAAAGCCCCATGCTCATTTTATCATGACAACAAAAAAAGTTAAACAAAAAGCATCAAGAGATATGATGAGGAAGCACAGAAAATTGCTCCCCTACAGCTGCCAGAGTAAGGCTAGTTTCAGTACAATCAATTGAATTGTGTTTGAGTTTTACACTGTTTTTCCCAATAAACTGCAACTTTTTAAAGGCTAGAATTCTAACAGTCTGGTATTTTCTGTAATTTTAACAATTCATGAAGCAACAGTCTTAGGGGATGCTATTTCATTTGGATTAGTACCAGATGAAGATTGAATACATGGTAGATCTACCTGTCTCAGAGATAAGGTTGTACAAACATGCTGGAACAAGGACCTGCTGGCCTCAGAATTTTATTTGCTTGCTCTTACTCTAAGCCTTGCTCTGCAAACCAACTTCATGCATCTCATTTTAAGACAGAGCAGAGACTCCTTGCAGCAAGGTCCTGTCCTCCTGGACTTCCAGAGTCAGTCACAATGTGATTCTGATCCATGGTCTGTGAATTAAATTGCATTTTGTGAGGAACTCACTACTGAATTCAACAAGTGCAGCAGTCAGCCTGCATTAACACAAGTTTTGTTCTGTGACATGCTGAAATACAAGTTCAGAAAGCATAGCTGGAGTATGTTTACATTTTTGCTGTTGACTGGTGCATTCCAAGTGACTTCTCTGTCTCTCAATGGATCTATTTATTCAGGCCAACATACAAAATGCAAAATTCTTCCACATTTTTTGATAACTTTTAATTAATTAAAATGTCTTTCTCAAGAAATCATCAATAAATGGCTTAGCATTAACTCACAAATTTAGAGCAGTGATTTTTTCTTGAGTATTTATGGGTAAGGAACCTGTTATTTGCCCATCACTTCATTAGAGAAGAAGGGTACTTGCAAGTTTCAACATCAGAAGACTGAATGCTTAGGAAGGCACACTTATAGGCATGCAGAGAGATGCTCTTACTCCTATCCCTGTCCCTACAGCTCTTGGGCCTGCCTAGTTCCCCTAAACTCCCTCATTAGCACCTCCTCTTCCCTGCAATTCATTTTGCTTCCCTCTTTCCCCAAAGAGAAAAAATGCAGGTTTCTCTAGATTGCTGGGAAACCTTTGAGCTAAGTCTGAAAAATGAACGTTATTTCAGATTACCCTCTACATCACAGTTTAAAGAGTTAAGTGCTAACAAGGGTTATGCTACTACAGCTAAGGACCTGTGCACACATAATACAGTTTATCTTTTGTGCTCCACTCTTACCCATTTTCAAAAATTGCATAAGCTTTTCTGTGAAACAAATATCACGAAGAAACAAACACTGACAGAAAAGCTATACTCTTAAAAGTATACCTTACTTGATCGGACGTTTTTTCTTTTAGAGAGTAGAAAATGTGCATTTGGGTGAAGAGGTTCAGAACTGTAAGAATCATACTTGTCCTGAATACAGTGTGATATAGCATTAAAGAGCTTTATACCAAAAGAAAGTGGTACATAATATTGACTGCACTCAACATTTCTAACTCCAATATATTCTTTCTGCAAAACACACAGAAAGCAGGGAAAAGACAAGTTCAATGATTGTGAATGATGGACTTATAGATTCATCTAACTCTGAAAATGTAAACAATTGAAAAACTTGCCTCTGAGTGAAAGACCTTTCATATGGGTTTAAAGTAATTACGAGTTTATCTATCAGTGTAGCCAGTGTTAAAGCATTGTTAAATCTATGTACCAGTGATGGAAAGTAGACTTTAGACTTTTTAGACTACAGCCCTTTATTTTACCAAGACTGGTAAAATTACCTTTTTAACTCTCTGTAATACCTGCTGTATTTTGAAACTGAAGCACACTGCAGACAGACACGAGCATTTAAAGGGTTTATTACTCATGATGGCTATATCCAAGAGTAGCCTCAAGCATGTGGAAAGAAATTCCCTTCTTTTTGCTTTTTTTTCCTATTTTGAGAGGCATGTTAAGGGCTTTGATCTCCTTCCCTGTTCTCTTTGTCTTTTGTTGCTGAAGTAAATAGTTGACTTTTTTTCTTTTGCAGTTTCATCACTTTAGTACATTACACCATTTGGCACAAGAGACACAGGAACCACATCAAATAAAAGCACGTGACCACAAAAGCTGCCTTAGCAACCATGATCCCAGATTTGCTGTCAGTTTACCATTTTTCAGACTCGCCTGACTGTAACCAAATCCCTCCTATCACACAAACAAGGTGGTGCTTGGCAGAAGCCTTGGGATAGTGCTTCGATCAGCAACACAAAGCTTAGCAGTAAAATAACAGAACATTTGTACTGAAAAATTGGACAGCCTAGGTTTGAGACAGCATTTTCTTTCCTTTCCTGTAATAGTCAATTTAAAGCAAACATAATTAACATATTGCTTGTCCACTCAAATGTATCACAAAGGGAAGCATGTCCAAAAAAATTTCCATTCTATTTTTAAAGAAACAATTTTTACTTTGAATTACTTCTAGTATAATACTGGTAAAACAGAAATGCATGATTTCAGCTAAGAGATCTAATCTGTTCTAATCTATATTATTGAATGTTCTGGAAAAAGAAATACAATGACAAATAGACCTAGAGGGAAAATGATGCCAAATCTGCTTATCTGAAGAAAGAATCCTGGTCAAACTCAGACTCAGCATCTGGCCATTAGAGCTGAAAGGATGATACCATCATTTT
The DNA here is from genome assembly GCF_027477595.1 of Haemorhous mexicanus. NCBI lineage: Eukaryota > Metazoa > Chordata > Aves > Passeriformes > Fringillidae > Haemorhous > Haemorhous mexicanus. The sequence continues at coordinate 29,341,143 of NC_082343.1, forward strand.
TTCCTTGACCTACTAGTGGTTCAGAGTAAATACCTCTGAGCTTGTCCTGACTAGTGACTGGAAAAAAAATATTAAATAATCACTGTAAAGAGCAAATACTAAAACCAGAATGTATTCTAGTTTCACAGAATGTGCAGAAAACTGCAAGTCAGACTTACTGAGCTTTATTTCAGCTCTTCTGCTGACTCTGTATGTTCTAGCATGTTATTTCAGCCATTCTGCTTCTCTGCTTGCCCACCTATTATGCTCAGATGCTTATACTGAAATACATGGAAGTTTAATAACATTCATAGACTAGTACAAAAGCTGTGGGATGAAGTAATCTTTAAGTGCTAATAAATACACGTTTGGGTTAGTCCAACTTCTCTATTCTGCTGCAGGTAAAACTGCAAGAAAAGCAGCTGTCTATAATGTATCAGCCATTTCAGACAAAGTGGTTATATCAAGGAGACTTACATTAAATGTACAGATTCTAGGTTCTAGCAGACTTTAACCTATCAGACTTAAATGCAAACCATACCTAGAGTGATTCAATACTGAAAGATTTGTGGGGATAAGAGCTCTGTCCCCAGGATTCTATTCCTTCTCAAAGAAAAAAACTCAAGTAGCATGACAGTAATAGATGGCTAACCCTATAATTACATTAGAATTTGTTTCTTTTCATCCATTCACTGAATACTGAGAGCTAGAGGCAGAAAGACCAGATACTCCTGCAGTATCAAGTTTTTCTTACAGCTGTACAATAGCATAAAAGTCTGAAAATATTGGTATTTTCTCTGTATTTGATAAATCAGGACTGAAAGGATTTTTCCTTTGCTTAATGGATCTTTTCACATAGAAATATTCTGCATACAGGGGACTGCCAGATTTCTACTGGTGTGTTAAATGAGTGAAAACCTGGGCTGCTAGTGCTGGAAAAGGAAGCACTCCACCATCCTCACATCTCACATTCTCTGAAGAAACAAAACCACAAGAGGATAACAATTTTTACCTGGCTGCTGGGACACTTGATGTCACACAGTGGTAGCACAGAGCACACAAGCACTCTGCCTACACCAGGCACTACACTGCATTCTTCTCTGGGTGACAGGGCCCCTTTTATAAACTGATCCATGGCTCACAGCAGACAGCCCAGCACAACTGATTATCCTCTGGCATCTACATGAGACCTCAAGGTACAAACTTGAGGAAAAGTCCAAGCAACAGAAATTATCAGTGAGGCTTTGAAATGTACAGGTTAACTTAACTGGTCTCAACAATATCACTCCATAAAATGGTACAAAATTTATGATCATTTACTCATTCTGACAACATAAAAGTGAAAAGTATAAAGCAATGTATTTCAACTGTTTCAAAGTATTACTATAGAGTTATTTTTCATAATACAATACTAACAGATTCAAAAAGAAAATATGAAAAGTTCTGCAGGTTATAAAAAAAGTTTTAGCCTTCTCTAAGGCTAAAAAATTTCTGACAAATGTTGATTTTGTGTTGCAACTTACTGAACTGATGTACTCTTAGTTTTTCTGCAAAAAAATCACCGATAGCAATGTGTATTGCAAATGTACTATACTCAGTCAACTGGGGCAGATAATAATGAGAATCCATAACAAATGACAGAAGTGCTGAATTTAGAGACACTTCTTATGATATCAAAAATAGAACTTAAGTGTATCCTTCCCCTTCCCTCCCAAAAGGTACTGCTTACTAGTATTCATTCAAATTAATAATATTAAATATTAAATATTTTTACTAAATGATAATTCATTAAATAATATTTACAGGAAACAGATATAAGAAGCCCTGAATCAGTTGCTAGATGCCTCACAGTTTAAAGAGGAGGGCATGGTTCTTGTCCCAAAGAACTTTCACAGTCTACTACTGCAGAGAGAGGAACTGAATGAGAGGGTAGGAAGCATACACATTGCAGAAAGGAGACTTAAACCTTTATCACTTAAATGTAGATAAATAATTTCCAAAGCATTTTGCTTATTTCTTAAAGGTTGGCAACAAATTCAGAGAAACCCGAGTGGGAAGTGAAGAAAGGTCAGAGAGGATTTTCACAGAGAATTCAATGCAATAAGGAAATAACAGCAAATAAAACTCCCAAACCACCAGAAAAAGTTGTAAGAAAGAAATCCAGGCAAATAGAGCAGAAGCAAACATCACTGAACAGAAAAGGTAGATAAGATAAGCAACATGGGCAGATAAGTAAATAAAGAGAGCACTGTGCAGTCCTGTTTTATTTTCATTTCCACAGAAGTTCAAAAATGTACAAGAGAAAGACCATGTAGCCTAACCTCCTTCAATTTTCTTCCGCATGGATCTCAGAAAGAAAAGCAAACATGAAAGAGGCTGGAGACTCATCACAACTATGACGAAACAAGATTTTGGGTGAAGAAAAAGTCAACTGTAACTGAATTGTTAAACTTTTCCACCCTGCACTGATTTGAGATACCAACATAAACCCAGGAATTTGTTTATAATAATGCACTCTCCCCATTTCTCCTTCTCATGAACCGTGAAGGAAGAAAGTTGAGTCCGTTATTCTTCAAATTCCTGTTCTTCAGAAAGGTACCTTTAATGGCATTACCCGTTTGCTGATATATTTATAACCCCCTAAACTGTGAATATATTAAGGGCTTTCTAAGTAGCAAGTAAAATAATACTGGGCATTGGCACTTCTACTTCAAGGGAAAAATGTAATGACTTGGAAGAGCTGTGTCAAAGGAACTAAAAATGGCGTACCATGAAGACAGGAGCTAGGAATTACAAACTTTTGGAAAAAGAAGAAAAAGAAAGAGAATACTGGACTGCTGGTATGCTGTGAGCAGTATGCTCCTCTGAAACAACAGCACCCAATAAATTAACAAAAGAATACAGGATTTATTTATTTATTTATTGTAAGGACCCCTGGAAATTCCTCACCACTGAAGCCTGGGTGGTATGTTACACAGTGCTTCATAGCATTTAAGATACTGATCTACTCTTCCATAATCTACTCTGCTTTAGTGATGAAGATCTCCCAAACAATTCAGTTGAACAGAATATTTATCACAAATCCATGTACATCTTCTCTTATTATCCATCAATAAAGTGGATAAAATAAATTAATAACTGCTCTAAGACAGTATCAGTTACACATACAAACATATGCTGTATCTATCTGTAATTTCTGATGACTCTTACAGCAGGCATTCAGTAACATCGAGTTTACTACATTGTGACTGTTCACATGGCAGGTAATTTTCCAGTACTTGTACTAAACCCAGCTAACACCAGCAGTGTCTATCACAAAGCAGAAAAATTACTCTCAAAACCTTATGACTCTGTTGCCTTCCCTTCCTACTGTTCTTGCCTTTCTGAAGAACAACAGTCATTTCCTTGCATAACTTGCAGCCCTTTATGTTTTGTGATTGCACTTGCTCATATTGTTCCTTATTTTATTTATGTTCCCTAATCTACTTGCCAAATTACAGTAATTATCTCTTATTGTTAATCTTTTCCTATATTGTTTAATGCCTAACACTACCAGTGACATAGTCATTTTGTAGAGCATTTATTTTTTGCCTCTGTGCTAAAACACTGCTGTGTTGTATACTTCTCTCATGTAGTTTTTTTTTTCCTTCTCCTTAGGCCATACAGTAATCCTCATTTGTGAATCTCATCTATCTGGAGAAACATTTTGTATGAAACATCCTGTCCTCTGCTTCATCAGCATCATGTTTAATTAGCTCACACGAAGAACAAGAAATACATACTGAGAGGGCAAGAAAACTTGCAGAAAAATTTCAGAAATGAAATGAAAGCAACATGCTGGAAAACTTCTGGATATGAAGTTGAGCATTTGGGTCATCGATAAGAATGCCCGAGGGAGACAGAAAGTTAAAGGAGAAAAATGTTTTTCTTTCATACATCTGGCTTCTGACACTGATTTCCATGTGTATGCAGCATGATTAAAGGGCATTCTTGCTCAGATCTTGAAATTGGCTTTATCTTATGTTCACAAATGATGTGGAATGCTACAAGTCTGGTCTGGTGCTTCTGCTAAATGCTCCAGGAGGCCAAGTGCACTCTGGTTTTATGTAAGCCAAATACACATGTGGACACAAGGCAAGAGAACAGCAGTTTTTCATGTAAACACAGCCACTGTGGCTTGACAAGCTAATATGAACCATGTTAAACTCTTACTCATTTAACAAGGTGATATCAATCTGCTCAGACAGTTTTCACAGCCCCTTTCAGAGTCTTTACCACAGGAATTTGTGTAAGTCTGTTTCGTTCCCATGAACGCAAATAATTCAAAATTCATCCTAATATGTTCTCTTCAAAACAGAAAAGCAGAGCTATGGATCACATTGCACAAGGGCAGCCTTTGGTAGGTGGAAAGACTGAGAAAAATTCTCAGAAGAAAACACTGGCACTTTGAAACTCTGGTCTTACACCTGAAGTAACAAATGTTCCTTCTGTAAAAAGGCAGACACGGGTCTACTTTTAAAATAGAAAAGGCAAAAAATAAACCCACAGATCTTCACTGTGTTAAAAGTGAAGCAGGGACCCCAAATATACACAAGAAACTGGAAATCTCATAATTTGTAACTAAACAGCAGTGCTTAAGTTGGTCAGAAGGTGAGTACAGGTATTCCCAGGATTTTGTTTACACTGATGCCTGGATTTTGGTCATGGAGCACATTCATCACAGCATGTTCTGCAAGGCAAAGACTGGAGCAAAAAATCCTTTTCACAAAGATTCCCCTCATCCCAGAAGAGATAATGAACATTCATAGAGCACACACAGATATCAGTCAGGCCATCAGTCAAACATAGACACTTCTACCCCCTAAACTGTCTTTAAAGCTGTCCCTCTTTGCCTTAGAAGCTGCAAACACTTACATGGCCACTGAAAGACAAAAACTCCACCTTATTACTTTTCAAGGGTTTGATTAATATTACTTAACGTTGAAGATATTGAGTAGTAAGATATTAGGATGTCCTAAATGGCATCTGCAAGTAGATGTATTTACAAATAAATATTGGATGCTTTGATAAACCAGGCTCTTTAGTTGAAGAATGACATTTTCAGAAAGATTGTCTGCTTTTAAATAATTTCTGTTCTGTCACTTAGTAAGACTGAAATATTAAGATTCTACATCTTGAATTGCTTCTGAAATAAAGTATTCTCTTTTTGGAAATTATATTAAGGCTTTTGAGTCATATAGATATTTAAAAATAATCAGATGATTACCAAAAATAAAAGCATTGAAGCAGTACTACATGTCTTATTAAAATAACTTTTACCCTAAAAATGCAAAGTGTTTCAAGAACACGTAATACAATTTGTGTATAGTGCTTCTACAGATTGCTTCAAATGCATTAATAGACAATCCTTGATACAATTTCTGACAGGGAATGAATATTACTGTATGTGAATAAAAGCTGAGCAGAACTCACAACTACTTCAGAAATGGAGTACAAACAGAATTTCTCAAGCAGATCCTCAGCACCTTTCAAGGTGAAGTTTACTGTTGAGCCATTTCAGTTTATCCCAAGTTCTGCCTTCCATCAACTAATAACATCACAGTGTCACCAAAATCCCTTGGATACTATCCACTCAGGCAGGTTAACTGTTTTCCCATTTTACAACATTCAAAGAAGGTGCTGCACACTGTCTATGCTATTGATCTGCAACCACAGAAGTACATGATTTCAGGCTGAGAGAACTCCACAAGCTTTTTTAATTGTGAAGACCTGTCACTCGTGAAAAGTTATTTTTGAATTGACTAAAGAATGTAAAAAATGAAACCTTCCATATTATTTAAATCTATAAATAGTGTTTTAGAATTCTAGTTTGACTGGGCAGAAATAGCTGATTTGGGGCTCCTGCCAGCTTAGGTTACTATTTTGTTGTGAAGACAGAAGTTCTCCGAAATCATATGCTCTTTGCTTTTTCTACTATTTCCTGTCTTCAACACACAGGCCACTACTGGATGTTTTAAAGTGAATTATAATGAACGTGCTAGATTATGAAGATTTTAGATGTGCTGAAGTTGGAGTAAAAAAGAAAAAAGACACGACTCAACAAAAACAAAAAAATACAGTTGTGAATTTAAATCTAAACTTCCCTGTATATAGCTTGTGTTCACTGGGCTTCCTTCTTGCAAATGACTGAAGGCTTTTCCTTTAGTAACTACTTCTGTAGTTAGTATTTCTTTGGATACTGATTGTTTTTAATTTCTTTAAAAATCACTGACAGCAAAGAAATCATCTCATGCTTTCAGATTTTCTACCTTTCACTAAGAGCTCAGGGTAATGATGCAATGCCAGAATCCTATACATGCCCAGTTTCACTCCAGATTAAGAATCAGGCATAGGGTTTAACAGTTGTTTTGTGATACAAAGGAGGGAATGAGATTTGATCCTCTTTTACTGAGGTAAATTCTTACCCACCTTGGTTTAAAATAACAATAGACTTAGATTAGGATTTGGATCTACTGTACCCAATGTATTGTTCTCAAACTAAAAAAAAGCAGTAGTGAGATGAGAGCCTTTAATATCATTAATCTACTTCTGACTTCACAAACGACAGCCAATCCAATAACTTCTTGTATTTTATCCTTTCTCTTGTTTGCTGGTTCAAACTTGGCATTTGTATAATACAATACACTATTTATTTATTAATTTATTTATTACAGTTACTACAGCCTTGGACACATAAATCCTTATCTGAACGTCTCCTTGATAAAATGAGATGCTGCCTTTTTACCCCTAAAACCACCTGCACCTCATATGTAAGCTCATATACAAAATGTGTAATATTAAGTCAACATTTTTTTTCCCCCCAACTACCCAAAAGAATCACAATTTCAAAGTTTTGGTTCACACATCTGCAGTAATTTGATCCTCCTCTGCACACGTGCTATGACAACACAACCTTACCAACGTTAATGTCATACCAATATATGGACATGACCTTATAAAGGTTGATGAATTACTTCTTTATGAGTTTTATGTATGTAAACATCAGCTATATTATTCCACTAAAGTAATCTCTGTATTTCTGTTGTTCCTGACTACCTGCCAGTCAATGTTTACCCCTCTTTATTTGCACCAATCAGGACTATTCACAGGAGAAGCAAGGAGGAAGTTGATGAGTAGCACAGTAACAAAGTCTGCTTTCCAGTGGATTTCTGCAATGTATCAGACTGACTTTTTACACGGGCTGTGCTAAAGCCACAGCACAGCAGGAGTTCAGTCCTTACAAACATCAGAGAAACCACACTGGAAACATGTCCTAAATGCCTTTGCCAAATGAAAAGCTTCAGATGCTGTTTATGCCTTGCAAGATGTCAGAGCATGCAGGAGAGGAATCTTGACTGAAGAGAGGCTTTTTTCACCTGATGTTTAATAAGACATGAACTCTAATTGAAGCACTTCCCAAGATTAGAATATTCATAATTTCTTTCTCCCATATTGACTCTCTGCTCACTCAATACTGAAGTGAGCTTCAGCACTGTATTCAGCACTGAATACAGAGGGCCTTCAGCCTTTCCTTCAGGTGGCAGTAACAGTATCTTCCTCTTCTTACTGGTTATATTCATGGAAATATAAAAACTATGGGAATTTCCCATTTTTGAGACTTCTACTTTTCTGCATTTTTTTTTCAAATGGACCAGCAGGCTTAAAAATGCTAGCAGGACAAAAGTGACAGATACCTTTACATACAGATAACATGATCATATTAATTTTACGGCAAACAAAATCAATTTTCTTAGGAAGCCAAATCAAAAAATAACCCAAATTTCCCATCACACAACGCATTTAGGGAGGAACTGAAGTCCGTGGCAGAGGTAACCAGAAGGAAAGCAGCCAAGACCTCAAGCTCTGTCTATGCAGAAAATGATAGCAACTCCAAGAAACCCACCCCCAAACCAACCACACTGATTAACCTGAAAGCTTAAACAAAAAACTCAACTGATTAAACTCACATTGCATGTGCAATTCAAAGAGGGTACAGTGTTTCTCAGACACTTCCTCAATAAGAACAAGCATAGGAAAATTCATCCCATTAGGTAAATCATTTACCAAAACCACTGTTCCAAGAGCTTCTACAAATGCCTTCTTAACCACAACCCAAGGAGTGTCAATACAACATTCGCAATCCACCTTCTTTACCATTAGTGCCCAGAGGTGCATACTCAAAAGAAAAAGTTCATAAAAGTTCTGGAAACCCGAGGTGTTAAAGGAAGGTATAACTTGACACTGTCACAGAAAAAAATATTGATGCCTCTTGAGGAATGGAAAGTGAATCAGTAAAGCAAATATGTTAGCCCTAAGGAAGCTTCAAAACAGGACTCATTTGAAACAGCTATCTCACATGGAAAACCTCAGCCTGCAACTGAAATTTTTTTAAATACAAGAAACAAAAGAAAAATATTTATAATGGAAAACATGAGGCAGTTTCCAATTACAGCAAATTTCAAAGGTTGTTCGCTCTCCCAGCTTTACTGGAAAGCAGGAGTTGCTTAATACCACTGAAAACATCTGACAAAGGCCTTTTAGTCCAAGTTTAGAGATATGGCCTTTTTTCCCTCAATAGTCCAGAGCAGGAATCTAGTAATCTTTATAGTTTTGGACATGTGTATTTATGACTCTCTTCTTGGGCAGTACCAAGAGGGTGTGAATTTTAAAAGATTTCCCCAGCCAACTGTTTTTTTTTTTTTTTTTTTTTTTTTTTTAAATCTGAGAATTTGTGTTAGAGAAAAGGCTATAGAATTTCTGGTAGTTTCGCAGTAAGTTTACTAATCTTGCTTAGTGGGTAGGAAAAGAAGGTGAATGAATCAACACAAGGAAAATAATGGTCAAAATACTAGAAGGTGATGGAAACTTGCCTATGTTCTCTGGGTGCAGCAGAAAATATGGAAGCTTTACCACCACTTCTTAAGTTAGAAAATATTTTTGTACTCTGCCCATCTCCTCCAGTTAGAATTTTAAAATCTAATGCAAAATGCACGTGTCAGAAAAGGTCCTGTAATTCCAGAAACCAGTTCTTCTATTATCCAACCCCAAAGCCATATAAAAAACATTGTTTAAAGAAAGATGTATTGGTACATGTCCTTGTTGTTCTTGTTTTTTCCACCACTTGACTTTGCAGAAAACTTTGAGCAGATTTTTCTCTTCTTATAAATCAAAAAGGGGAAAAAAAAAATCAACCAGGAACCTGTTTTCAGTGGGTTCTGTTTATCAAGATTTTCTAGCAAAAGCGACTCACCATTTGATTTCCTACTGATTTACTGTAAAACAGTTGTCTGTTATGCAAGGGTAGTTTGCTCTTGCAGGACAAAAGCCCTCCAGCACAAGTCACTGCAGTTTAAACTGTTTTCATTTGGTGAGTACAGAGGATACTCCTAAATGTAGTTCGACATACTCTGTTTAAAACTTTCCTTCAGTTTCTCATAAGGCTGCCCAAAGACTGATCATCCCTTGTTGGAGCCAATGAAGGTCACCTCGTGCTCTCTGTAGTACAGAGGACAGCCCTCACAAGTGAGAACTCCATGACCATCTAACATTAGCAAACAGGAGCCCAAGAGCCACCTGTACCTGCAGAATCATCACCACTGGTTTTAAGCAGAGCAAAACTAAGGTTTTTCACTCAGATAAAACCAAGGCAAGGGAGGTGGCTGTGGAAATGACAAAGACATGATGAAAGCTGGGTTTTTTTTTTCTTGTGAGGGCTTCCCTAAGTTTTAGGCAAATGGGTTAATTTCAGAGGCTCCCTCCCAGCATGTTTGTGTGCACAGGCACTGTGTAAAAGCTGCACTGATTTCTTCACAGTTAGGGGTAGCCCCGTCTGTCACATCTACAGCAGCTCTTAGAAAGAGTCACTAAGAAGCCTAAGTAAATAATTAGCTCTAACAGTGGGGTTAAGTCAGCATGAGGGCTCACTAGTGAATTGTGCTGTTTAAAATGTTCATAAGTGACCTGACAAACCTGTGAGCTGCCAGGTGGCAGTTCAGGGATGACAGGTTATTGAGGGTAGCCAAAATAAACTCCAGCCATGAAGAGTAATGAACAGGCTTTCAAGCAGAGGAACTGGATGACAGTAAGAAAGAGATGAGTATGAAGTGATACACAGAAAAAAACCAACCCTAACCAAAAATGTAAAATGGGCACCAAAGCACTCAGCTGCTCTTGGGGTTATGATCAAAGTTCAGTTGAAATGTCAACTCAGCACAAAATAAAAAGTCAAAACAAAAAGAAGTATGGGATCATGAGGAAAGAAGACTGATTACCATAACATGATGAGTGATGTTGAAAATGTGAATAAGCACTGACTAGTTGCTGTCTCTTCCAATACAAGTGTAGTGGCCAGCTTTACACCAAGCTAACAGGAAGAGCTAGTTTCAAAACTAAAAGGAGGGACATTTAATGCAAGACGTAGTGGAGCTATGAAATTCCCTGTTGCAATATGTATGCAAAAGGTAGGCTGGACAAGTACACAAAAGAAAAATTCATTCAGGATTACATATGAATCAGATTTCCTCAGTCACCAATGGCTTAGGGCTGGAGAATTCTTAGGGCAAAATATCACATGTGCTAGCCCTGTTTCTATGGACTTTGTTATCATTTTGCACATCCATGTGATTTTCTAGTGGGGTGGCATATTTAGATGATACTGCGAGGCAATTTACAGTGCAAAATTTTAATCACAAACATGTATCTCTATATTTACATAAAAAAAATTAAAAGGATTGCCACAGTATTATATAATTAAAGTAGATACAAATAATTTAAATTATGGTGTTTGCTTAAAATTGCAGTAAAAGTAGATGTTAGAGTAACCTGAACTAATGGGGAGAAAAAGGCAAAACTTTAAAATGGCTACATTTTCTTTTCCCTCAGAGAAGGTTTTTAAGTAACTAATTTTGTGATCTGTAAAATGTAGCATACCTTCAAAGAGTTTTAGATTTAATGAAACGAATGAAACATTCAAATAAATAAAGATCCTCTTTTGAGAACTTCAATAGCTCTGCAGCAATGACCTGACTTGTCTGACATGAACTCAGGCTGGGTGGAACATCTGGAAAAACACCCCATTTGAAGACGTAGGACCCTGCCCTCTTCTGCAAGTACAAGTGATATGCCAGGGATCACGATGATTTTAAAAATGCACAGCTCTGCAAAACATACCGTGCTACCTTCCCCACCCCAGCTTAACATACAATCCCTCTGACAATATCAACAGTTGCCTAACATGACATTTCACATACCACCACGATTTGGATGGCATGTGCTTGAAAGAGAACTTGAAACACTAACACTTAATGTGATGAGGTTTAGGAGAAGATTGAAGGAAGTAAACTGAGAATGAAGATTACAAAATGGCCCTTTCATTCCTCTGCGGGGATGAAACGGTATGAACAAAACAACCAAACCCCAAATGCTATTTACTTTGGGAAACAGGGTATGTCAAACTTCTCAGAGTAGGTGGAGTCAAGTAAGGACACAATTAGCCTAAAGCCACCACCAGCAAATTGTTGCACACAGCGATACCCCTGTGTACAGGTATGGCTAGCTGCAAGAATCCAGGGGAGGAGGACAAGCTGTCCCCAGAAAGAGTGTGGGGGGGAAGCGCCACTACACAAGTAAACCCCATTCCCTCAATATGGCTGTGATTTAGGGATGCACCTACACACTAGTGAAGATCCACTTACAGCTTGTGCTGGAGTTTTGATTTTAGGCCTCTTACCTTTGTTACTGAACAAATGTTGTAATTAGCTAATGCTGCTGCTTGATTCTATTTGTGTGCTCTTCGTTTTCCAGCCGCTGCGGTATAGAGCAGAGATGTGGGTGATGAGATACAGTTACCTCTGTTTAATCTTTTTTTGACAGTTTTGGGGAGAGAAAGGGAAGACAAAGACAAGCATTGACTTGATACAATGTTCTTCTCCTTTGTTTGGTGTTTGGGAGAGTTATAATGCAAACTTGATACTTGAGGTCATTTTACTAATGGGAATGAGGTAAAAATATTAGCAAGCATAACTAGATGGTCCAATTTACTTCATGTAGCACATCTCGGTACTGAAATCCACAGTCCATGAAACAGCATTACATAAGACAGCAGCAACAAAACCATCTCATATGAGCCCTTCAAAATTAAGATAAAAGCCCAAGGAAAGTCCATCTAAGTATGGCAGATAAATTCAGTAGCTACAGTCAGATCAGTCTGTGGCTATTTCACTGGGATCAAATAAAACAAGATTTGTCAGAATTACAGCACAGGAGAGATTATCAATCCAAAGGTCTGTTGATGAGGAATTAAAAGACAGCCAACCTATTTCCATTTCATTTCTTTGCTGCGTCCAAATCAGATAAAAAACAATCACTAACAGATTCCCCAGCCTTCCCTTTCTTACTAACTTGTCACCCCATAGCACTGTAAAAGGTTGTTTAACTAATGCTAAGATGCTGCCAATGTCCCAGCAGTAAGTTACCAGAAATTTCCTACTGTGAAAGAATACAGGTTGTATTTTTAAGCACAAACAAGTTTAGGAAAACAAAGAATACCAAAGGGGTAAAAAGAAGACACTTCAAGTTTATACTAAAGAAAGATCTGAAAAGTGGGTACTATTTGAGAATTGTGTAAGCTAGAGAAAAGGGGGGGATGTGTGTGTGTGTCACCATATGAGACACTTCAAATTCCTAATTAATTGGAATCCTATGCTGAAAGGTGGAAGTGGTCAAGAAGAATGGAACTATCTCAACCTTTTATGAGAGGCAGATTTCCTGAAAAACTGTGCTGCTTGTTTTCAGCACCTGAGCTACACAAAGACACACTTCTCAAACATTAAGGAAACAGAAATAATTTGCATCTCTGCTCTGACTGACCTGACTACCTGAGAGTAGCTTTTTGTTAGAAATTAGCAATTGCAATAGTATTACTGAAGAGGCTGGAGGTCATGGTTATATACATTACAAACTTTTCAAGTACTGCATACTAATATCTAGATTGTTCCTTGTAACTAAGTCACCACTTTCCATTCTTCAAGACTGCCAAACCTGTGACATGCAACTGTTACCAACTGATTTAGCACATCCATAAGTTTCTCATATGATTGGCATTGTACATAATTTCAGAGCATGAAAGACAAAATTGGTTGGGAAGCATCTAATTTTCATCTTTCAACGTGACAATACATGAAAAATAGCACCTGAAACGCACAAATTTATTGCCTAAGTAAGTGACTTCAAAATATCTAATTAGTTCAGAACCTGAAGAGCATTAATGCAAACCTGGCCAGGACTAAAAGTAACTGATTGCAGCTCTTTGAACCAAATGCTGGGAAAGGTTGAAACTTTTGTCGTCCATGGTCTGATTTCCTAACTTTTCAAGAAGAGATAAAAATGCAGCACATGTAAAAGCAAGGGATGCCTGGAGAACAGGTGACTATACACTATTATTCATCAAGTCTCAGGGTACATGTTTCATAATCCCAAAGATACAAAAATTATTTTCATTTAGAATTTCATATTTTGCCTTGAAAATCCAGCAATCTTTGCACCAGGAAACCCCCAGAACTGCTCAATTCTTATGAATAATCTGGACCTGGAATTTTCACCTTTCCCTCAATGTAAATACACATTAAAGGGGAGATAAACACAGACAACCCCAAAAGACCTGGAGAATAAAAAAGCAAAAGCTCCTAGTCAGGGAAAAAAATACTTTCAAAAAGTATTTCTATAAGTTAAAAGAACAAGATATAGTTTATGGTCTGTTTAAAAAAAAATTGTAACTTTATTTAGCTTTGTTGGAATAAAGCCCCCAAGCCCAAAACCCCCCTCCTTGTGTCACTTTGTATACTGTTTTTCCTTTTCCATATGTTACTAAAGCTAGACAAATGAAAGAGAAATTTCTTCCCCAACAGTTAATTCAACCAGATCATTTTACATATTTTCTACATAAAACAATTTTAAATAGCCACAGTTCTGACTCTTACTGTGACTGGCATCCTAATCAAGGTGTGTGTCTCCTCAGCAGGTACTGCATCAAGACTGCCCAGACACTGCAGTAACTCCAAAGGACCAAATTAATTCCCAAAATACACTTGTCTTTTTCCTTCCTAGGGATTTAGACTTCACATTGCATGTACAAAACTATAAACTGAACATATCAAGGCCTACTGCAGTACTCTGAGGAGAACTGAATTTATGCCATGTCACAAGCGTGAGAAATTACAAATAAGGCATATGACAGGATCATAACTTGGGCTGGGAGGGACTTTAAAGATCACCTAGTTCCAACCCCTCTGCCATGGACAGCCAGGGACACCTTCTACCTGACCAGGTTGCTCAGAGCCCCATCCAATCCAGCCTTGAACACTTCCAGGGATGGGGCATCCACAGCTTCACTGGGTAACCTGTTCTACACCCTCACTGTAAAGTGAGTTCAAAACTCCTTGAACTTCATCACCTGAATTTCAGAACTACTTTCCCAAAAGCTCCCTATGAGTTCCTGTAACACAGCTTTACCTTCCCCAGTCTCAGCTATTTTTGTCACTTTAAGACAACTACAAGTGCACAGAAAAGCAAATTTTAAGTCACAGATTTTTCACATGCATTCAATTTCATGGTACAATCCAAAATATAGATCCTACTACTCATTCTATACTACATGAGCTTTATGAAAAGTTACGATAAAGGAAAAATTTGAAGTCATTCTCCTACCAATATATAACAAAATTCATGACTTTCCCTGTAGAGCACTGATTTTATGATTAAAAAAATTTATCCAAAAACCTTTTTATTGTAATATCCAAGTGATAAGCAAACTAGCCCTACTTCCTCCTCCATTCCAGGTATGAATGAACACATTGACTGGAAAATTTGTACTTCCTCAAACTAATTATTTCTTATTTCCAAACAAAGGCATTTAGAGAGCCTGAAAATGCCACACAAGCAAAAATGATAGAGAATTTAAAAAGAAATCCCCCATAGTCAATATACTGGAAGTCATCTCTGAATCATCACTGCCCTTCAGGCTTCCACATACCCTCTTTCACCTCCTTCACCAGAATTCGGATCTGCCAAACCTGAAACAATTCTCCTTTTGTCCTTTAGGATTGAAGAGCTATCCACTGATCTATTTGCTGGTATAATAAAACCAAAACCTGGGTTGAGAAACCACAAGATCAACTGTAAAATATTACTATGGTGGCTAACAACAGTTTCTGTGTTATTAATCCAATCAGACAGGTCTACGCCTGTCATCTTTGCCCAGATTTGAACTCCTGTTGCCCAAGAGAATAGAAATTGGTGATGCAGGAAGAAATGCTTAACTGTACAGTATTATTTGCTTGTGGCTCAGCAAGCACTTAACCACATATGTGAAGCTTTGCCAAGATGTCCTCCTACAACAAAAGAACTTAAGGGAAAAAAAAAAAGAGAACACAAACACAATCAGTAATTGGCAGATTTTGGGTGGAACACTATTTACCTACTACTTGTTCTTAAAATAGAACCCAGTATTTTTTACAGGTTTTAAGGACTGAATTAAATTAAAAGGTCTTTTCTGCCTGCCTGAAGATACAATTGTAATCAGCTTGCCAACTGCATTATCTATTTATCCCTAGGTTACTCAGATACACTGGTGGGGTCGAAGCTCAAAAACATACCAAATTATTAAAAAGATCTTTTTCATAGTGGAAAAAAAAGTACTTCTACATATACTGAATTTTTAAGTTTCCACTTCTTTAGAGTACATAGCACAAATAACATCAGTGGAGGTACTAGAGGAATCTGTATCAGTGCATCTAAGTGTAGATAGCCTCAAGACAGCCTATAAAGTTAAGGCAGAGCTTTAACTGAGGAGGGTAACTGAGAAGACATTTTGCATTTAAAAAAATTGACTATAAAAGAAAGAAGACATTTCCAAGTCTAGCAACATTTATCTGGTACAGATTGAGATTATCAGAGGGAGTCTCTATTTGCTTCTAGTTTCCCAAACATGAAGTCTTTCTGACACACATGGATACATTCACACATCCTGACAGCATTTGGTACTATTTTATCCCAGAAGGGTATAAAAGAAGATAATCACATTAAAGTTTGCAAAAACAGATATTCAGATTAAAAGACAGTAAACCATTTTATCAGTAGAATAGCACTAAGGAAATTGTGTATACTGTATTCCTTGCATATTTTCAAATCAAGCCAGGATAAAACTCCCAAATATTTAACAAAAAAATCCTTTCTGGTACTGTGGCAATTGAGATATGCAAGGGATGGCCTGTTGTCAAAAATAAGAAAAATAAAATGCATTTTAGACATGAACCACTGTTGTCAATTTGACCATGTCAGAAATGTGAGTTGTCCTTTAGTCCCCAAAAGCATGGTGAGAGAATGGTGCAGAAGACTTCGTCACAATTTTTGTCAGTTTCCTTCTATGGCTTAAGAAAATATCTTCCCGGCACCATGTATTAAAGGGGTATGCACGTGCAGTACAAATATAACCTCCCAAGAAAACTGCAGAAGAATAAAAGAATATGCACACACATAAAAATGAAAAAAGCCAACCCAGACCATGTCCTTTAACAGGTCACTTGTACAAAAGAAACTGCTGCTAGCACAATGTGCTTATAAACCCTCTACACCCCTACATTCTTGACTCTAAAGGGAGTCAGCTGTAGGACCTTGTTAGATATTAATTAACAAAAACAGGGAGTTGCCTTGGTGAAAAGTAAACAACATTCCAGTTGCAGAGTCTGATGTAACATGGGTGGTTGCATATAGACTCTACCATTAAACTATTAAACAAAATATGCTGAACAGATTGGTGGATGAACAAAAATAGAATGCTAGACTTTCACAGCATTAGTATAACAAACAAAATCAGGATAAATCTATCCTTTTTCTAACATTTTAAGTGTACTCAGTTGTATGTGTAAAGTACTCAGTAATGCCAGTTGCATTGCCAGGATCATTCACTGCTAATGACTAGTGTTCTATTTCAGGGTATTTATTTACTTTTTAAAAAATTCTGCTATAGTATATGAAATTAAGAAAGGAAAATACAAATTAGCATCTGTGTATTGAAAAGGCAACTTGAAGCTTTCAGTACACAGAGCCAAAAAATAAAGTAAAAGATATTTCCCAGTATTATGTGTCTTGGTCTTGCAAGGCGTAACACCACCCATAATACTGACCCAAATTCTTCAAAATTTGTTCCCATGCACTGCTCTAATTTATCTCATGTACCAGCTAGTCCAAAAGGACTATGCATTTGTGATACTTGTCAGAATGCAGAAAACTCATGCCCTTGTTCCTCATGCTATCCCTTCACTGTGACAGCAGCAAGAGAAGAACTTAATTTAGCTTTCTACCAGCTCATCATGACCTCCAGCCAGAACAAATCTTAGCTAGCAATATGTCCTTGAGAACTCACCTGTCCCTGCTGCTGGAGAAGCATGATGAGACTCATTAAAAAAGCCTCTGCTTCCACACTGCAGTACATGGCATACAGCTAATGACACTGTGCAATACTGCTATGACCAACTGCACAGCTTCAGTCTGAAGGGACATTTATGTCCCAAGGATTGGGACAACTGCGGCCTTGGGAGTCAGACTGGACTTCGAGAAGAGGTCCTCCTCTAAGGAGGGTGGCAGAGCAGCAGACTGGTTCCTCAGGGAGCCTGTAGGATCTCCACTGGAAAGCGCTCAAGACACAGACTGTGCAACACAAAACCTGAGCTAGTGCTGGTGGCAGTCCCGTGCCAAGCAGGAAGCTGGCCTAGACGATTCAGGGTTCCTTTGCAACAAAGAGCTCTATAACTCTGGTGTGAGAACTACCACTTACTTGCTGCAAAAGAATTTTCTACAAAACCACTCCAGCTGTCCTGGATTAAGGCACTTGATGTATTTTATGAATTGATGTGACCTCCAAAATTTTAATGCCATACTATGAAAAGACAGTAAAGAAATTAATAGTAATGAGAAATATAATATTTTTAATGATGAGACATGTAGTCTAAATAGAATACTGTCATGGGGGGAAAAAAAGGTTTTTTTCAATTATATGTAGATACATACAATATAATTAAATGTTTTTGCTTTCACTATTACATAAAAATCCTGAAAGTTTCCCTCCTTTTATAAATGGAATCAATTAATTCTGAAGAGAAAATGTAAAATAAACAGAGTTCAAAAAACTAATGTTAAAATGCTTTAAAATTAAGAACAAAGGCACTGGAATTGTAGACAACACTAAATGGTTGTTCTGGACATGCACTGATTCTCTCTATCACACAATTAAAAGGGCTGCTATGTTTTTATAAATCAATTGTTACCTAAACTTTCAACAAGATTTGCTTTGTCAGGATGTTACATTCATCATTCAACTCTCCTTGCAATTTCTATGTCAACTGCAGGAAAAGCTGTTACCTGGCATGCAAAAAACAGAGCCTCACACCTCAAAAACAAAACAAATTTTCAGAGATGTGTGCAGAGCTGAAAACTAACAGCCAAAAGAGAAACCAGGAAATAGAGGTGGAATGTAAAGAAATAAAAACCCAATGCAAGGCAGTATGAGAAACCTAAGCGATCGGTAAACGAACAAAAACAAGAGTACCAATTTAAAACAACAGGATTTGAGGAGGTAGAAAGCAAGTTACACATTCATTACAGGCACAAAAGAAACACAATGTTTGAGCCATGGAACAAATTAGGAGAATCACTACATAATTACACATCATGTCATCTAACCATCTTCCCATTACAGAGCAAAAGAAAAAAAAAATAATCTGGGAAGTCGACCAAAAACATGACCTGAAGGAACTACCTCCACAGAATGTCCCAGAAAGCCTTGCCCGCGTGGAGAGGTCTAGGGAAGAGCAGTGGGCACACACAACCTCCCAGGACAGACAGAGGTTGCACAACGGTTTGGGTTAATATCAAAGGCAACCTCGAAGAAAGGAAAAGGAAAGGAAAGCAAGCAGCAGCCACACTGAAGAGCAGAACTGCTTCGCACGCAGTGCTTAACATATGGAATAAACAGTACTGAGGCAACACAAGGGAACAATTAGTCTGAACGGTTTTGTAAATATCTTGGACAAATACCAGAAGAGAAGAATACTGAGGAAGGCACTGACTAACTCAGGGGAGGGAAGGGGCCTCGACGGCTTTGCTGGCCTCCCTCTGTCCTTACGTGCCCTGTATTTATATTTGAACACTTGCATTACCCAGCATATAGGCTATTTAAGGTCAGGAAAGCATTGCAGTAGCGCAGCTGCCTCCAGCAAGTAGTGCTTGACATCACTAAACCACACAGAAGAGCACAGCCCTTTCATTGGCTTCAACAGCAAATATCTGCAAGCAGAATTGTTTCGCTCTATTTGTACAGGTTTTTCCACTGCACTGTGGTGTCTGCAACTTCAGTACTAACAGAGTTTTGCCCACTGAAATTGTTCAACAGATGAAGTTTCTTCTCCATGTATTTTTAGTGGCCCCTGACCAGAAACCAGCTCAAAGAATTTAGTTATAAAATCCAACTTGAAAGAATCTACACTTTCATCATCTTAATTTTCAGTTCTTGCCAAATTTAACTTGTCTTCCTCCATGGGTTGTTTGACACGTACTGCATGCACATACTAAATATCACACACAAGATCTCTCATTTAAATTCTGTAATATTCTTTGTTGACACATAAGTATGTTTTTCCAAACGATACATAAAAAGAGTCCCAGTCATTAACACAACAGCCATGTGATTTGTTGCCTATAGTCCATACTTTTTCATTCAAACATAGCTGAAGTTTAGTATTGTTTGAGGATGCCTGTGCCAGGTTCAAAATTCAACAAATCCTTGTGATTTTTTAAGGCAACTCTTCAGAGTAAAGCTCCTAGGGAAGAAGTTCAAAATATTCTTGAAGAGGAACCTGGTATCTAGGAAAAGACTAGATATAAATAAAAAAGTGTCACCCTTGATAATGTATTTTATACATTTTCTCCAAGTAGGCCCAGTCACAATCAGCCAAGCAGCTTGCAGCAGTTAAGTAGCAGGACAGACTATGACTGTCTCATATGCCTTAAATAAAATAAGCAATACAATGAACCACATCCTTGACAATAATTAGGGAAAAGGAAACTCCTAGAAATTCTGTAGTCACATTTTAAAAATCAGCCATGACATATTTTGGGAAAATGGCCTCTTCCTATAATGGATAGTTAAGGAGGTATTCATGTTCCTTTCAAGAAGGCATCAAGTTTAAAATGCCACTGATTGTTTGCAGGAAAGACGGGGGCAGAAAGCAAAGGAAATTGAGAGGTGATACCCAGTATGGCAAAAAGGTAAGTTGGCAGGGAAACCAGCCCTTCTGGTAATGTCAAAGATTGCACTACCATCTTTTATCACACAAACAGGGGGGCCAAGACCCCTCCCTTTATATTCTTTCTCCTGCACATCAGATTCCCCACACTAATCAGTTCCTCTGCCATACTCCTCAATTCATGCTCTCTGTACTGCCACATTCCCTCCTGGAACATCAGTAACAGGAATGTGGCTCCTAGCAGGTACAACCAGCTCTCCCCAGTGGGGGGATGGGGGGCAGAGGGAGAAGACAACAGAGACAATCCATACTGAGGTCTTTCACATGCAACTTAAGTCTGTGTTCACACTTGTCACGGGTTGTATCTGAAAATCCTTAACTTTTCACTTTCCAGGGGTCAGAGATTTGTACCAATTGAATACAGCCATTTGGAAGCCAGCATTAAACAGTAGCTGAAGTTTTGTTGATTGTTTTAAATAATAAAATAGAAAAAGTCTGAAGACAGAACACTAATATGCAGATCACAATCAGAATGAATTTCTCTGAAAACAAATGGCTTAATCACCATATTCAGAAAGCAAACCCCATATCCCAAATATGCAAAAATCAACTTCAAGAAAGCACACTTTGTTAAGATACCATGTTCTATAGTGGTGGGTTTGCATTTACATCAAGAACTGGGAAAAATACCCACGCAGCAACAAAAGTGGGTTCAAAGTGTACTCTAGGAAATCTGAGTTTTCATAACTGTTGAATAAATGTGCTTTTCCATACCCACTGCATTTTATGCCAAGATTCTAATTAACTCATTTAACTACTGCTTGACAGTTTTGGTAATTATTACCCACTTAGAATGAATACAGCAGAATAACTAAATCTCACTCCAATCTCAAAGAAAAACCTTCCATGACCTACTCGTGCCACTTTGCATCCTCTGCCAGCAGTCCTGGTGAACCAAGGATGTCCCAGCTGACTGGAGATCAGCAAATGTAATGACCATATATAAGAAGGAACAGGAGGAAGCCTGTTAGGCCTTGTGCTGGGGAAGGTCATGGAGATTATCTTGAGTGTCACCACACGGCATGTGCAGGACAATCAGGGGATCAGGCACAACCAGCATGGGTTTATGAAAGTTGACCTGCTTGATCAACTTGGTCTCCTTCTGTGACAGGGTAACCCGTTAAGTGGATGAGGAAAAGGCTGCAGATGTTGCCATTGACTAGCCTTTGACATCACTTCCTACCAAATTCTCCTGGAGGTGCTGGTAGCTCATGGCTTGGACAGGTGCACTCTTCACTGGGTAAAAAACTGGCTGGATGGCCAGACCCAGAGAGTGGTGGTGAATGGAGTCAATCCAGCTGGCAGCTGGCCACTAGTGGGGCTCCCCAGGGCTCAGAATTAAGGCCAGTCCAGTTTAAAATCTTTACTGATAATCTGGATGAGGGGATCAAGTGCCCCTGTTTGAATTTTCAGATGATACCAAGTTGGGTGGGAATGCTGATCTGCTGAAGAGCAGGAAGGGTCTGCAGGGGGATCTGGCTGGATGGATGGGCTGGCTAGCATGAGGTTCAATTAGGTGAAGTGCTGGGTCCTGCACTTGGGTCACAACAACCTCTTCCAACACTAGAGACTTGGGGAACTCTACCTGAAAAGCTGGCCAGTGGAAAAGGACCTGGGGGTGCTGGTCAATAGCAGCTGAACACGACCCAGTGTGTGTCCAGGTGGAGAAGAAGGCCAATGACACCCTGGTCTGTATCAGAAACAGCGTGGCCAGCAGGACCAGGGCAGTGACTGTCCCTCTGTACTCAGCACTGGTGAGGCCACACCTCGAGTGCTGTGGTCAGTTTTGGGTCACTCACTACAGAAGGACACTGAGGTGCTGGAGCGAGTCTAGAGAAGAGCAATGGAGCTGATGAAGGGTCTGGAGCACAAATCCTATGAGGAGAAGCTGAGGGAGCTGAAGTGGTTTAGCTTAGAGAGAAGGAGGCTCAGGAGGGACCTTATCTCGCTTTCCAACTACATGAAAGCAGGATGCAGCCAGGTGGAAGTCAGCCTCTTTCACAAATAACAAGTGATAGAAGAGGAAATGGCCTCAAGTTGCACCAGGGGAAGTTTAGATTGGATATTAGGGAAATTTCCTTCACCTAAAGGATTGCCAAACCCTGGAACAGGCTGCCCAGAGAAGTGGTGTAGTCACCACGCCTGGAGGTATTTAAGAGATGTGCAGATGTGGTACTTAGGGACATGGTGGACTTGGCAGTGTTGAGTTTGAGTTTACATTTGAACACAATGATATCAAAGATATTTTTCAACCTACATGATTCTGTGATTAGATTTACTGATAGATTACCAGAAGCCTCAAACTTGTCAGGTAATTTTAAAATTTGATGCTGTCAGTAACTTTGAAGCACTTTTCCTCTGCAAGAGCAATTTAACTCCAAAGAGGCAGTCTTTGGAATTAAGTCTGTTTAATAACAGAGAAACTACTACTTCAATTGTGATTTCCAGCAATCTAACTTTGTATCTAACTTTTGCCTTTTTTTTTTTTTAAGCAGAATTTAACACCAGGATGTTATCAGTGAAAAGAAAAATTGGCCCCAGAAAAACTCCAAATTCCCCTATATATGAATTTTACCTGAACCAGATTTTTCCACTGCATTTTGAAGAAACACCTAGTCAGTAATTGTGTAGGTTAACATTTAACCCCAGTTACCAGACCCTATTACTGCCATACCAAATGCCACACAATAAAAAGATGACACCTACAAATTTCTTTCATCAGCCTAATTAATGTTGCAGAAAACATTTCAAGGAGTTCAAACTGTCCATACCATTGGTCCAGAGTTCTTCAGGACCTTTTGTTCCTGAAATGAATTTTAGTATCAAAATAAACACAATCTAAGAAAGTAATTTAAAAAATAATCCCTATTGCAGATAGAGAGGAAGATTTCAAAAATACTAAGTACTGACCTAGCTAGTAATAAAGACGACAACAACTTTCAATAGTATTGCCAGGATTAGTTTTGACTAATTAAAATTGCTTTTGACAATCTCACTGTACAAAAATACAAGTCTAAACATATGGGCAACAATAAAGAATCAAGAACACCTTAATAAAAAATGTCTGATGTCCCCCCAAAAAATCACTTTGTTCCCTTTTTCCTTCATTATCACTCTTTGTAGGTAGGTAAACATGCCTAGAGGCGGTGATATCACAATAAAATCCTGAGGAAGATATTTCAGTCGAGTACAGATTTATAATGACACTTAGAAATTCCTGTGTTGAAACACGGATTATTACAATGAAAGGTGGCATACTCATAGCACATGACAACTAACATAATACAGAATTGGATGTTTAATTAGGGTAGCCTGAAATAAATTACATGTGCACAAGTGAAAAAGGGCAACAAATTAAAGGAGAGATTCGATCTAAAAGAATCAAATGGGCATAAAATTTGTGAAATTTCTGTAGACCCTTCTACTCTAGTCAGAAGTATGCAGAGGGAGTTGAAGAGGGCTGTGTTGAATCACGTTTTCATTTCTTTTGTGATCTTTTACTAATGAATTTTTCTATATGCGTATTTCAACCATACAAGAAAATACTTGAAGTGATAAAGTGCTTGATATATCATGTAAAAATACTCCCTCCACCATCACATTACAGAACCTTAAACATACAGGCTGACACAGAGCCTGACAAAACCTCTGGAAGACACAAACCCTTCCCAATACTCAGCTCTAAGTTTTACTCTGAGACTTGAGGCAACACTGAGCTCTGGATTGCCACTAAAGGTATGTCAGACCAAAAACTGTCCCCTATCTCCTATACAGGGAAACTGGTACCTCATTGCCTAGCAACAGAAGTGGTCCCACTGAACTGCCTCAAGTATTTCATACCTCAACAAATAGGTCTAATTGCTTAGTCTCTTAACTGACTTAAAAATCTCACTAACTGAGCCATTTAAAGACAGCATTAACATATCGAGCATTCAAGCACCATTTAGATGATGGACACATAATCTTAGCTCTCCTACAACTATTTTCACTAATTGCTCTATAGCAGCTTCAGAGGGAAGGAAAAAAAAAAAAAGGAACAATCAGTACAGTTGAACACCTGGAATAGAAGTACAAGTCAATCTGCTTTGACTGCCAGTCCCAGTCTGTCCTGATCTCTTCTGAAGCTGTCAACATGCCATCAAAAGTTGGTAGCAGCAAAACAGATGATTTTGTGGACACAAGAAGAGTACAAAGCAGTGCTAGGCTGGCAATCAGGTTATGGTACTGGCTATAGTTTCTGAAGCCTTGGCTGATGAGGGCATGGCACACACAGCAGGCAGTAAGTATGTCTGATGCACTGGCCAGGCACTGACCAAATAAAGCCTAATGGAACAGGAAGCTCTGCAAAGCAACTGCCATTCCTTCTGCTTCCCATGTCTGCAAAGGGATTTGAAGAAGCCATGGACTGCTGCGGATGACTACTAACAATTCTACTGAAATCATCAATTCACAAGAAAAAAATCACATTTTAGTATGCCAAACTGAAGACCTTCTGACTTCTACAAAGCAGACATATAAAACGGCCTAAGCACAACCATTCATTTAGTGACTGTGTATTCATAATCTGTCTGAAACAGCAGGCTTCTACTGGAGGGAGGCAGCATGGCATGCCAACTTCAAAGGTGAAGCCCTTAACAGCTCCCCTGTGTCTCAAACACAGCAAGAGGTGGTATTCAGCAGTTAATGGGTAATATTCTATGGTTTTCCTCTTCCAATTCCCGGCAGAAAGCACAGGTACCAGACAGGAAACACCTCAAAGCAAACATATGTTTCATTTTCTCTTCAATTTTTTCTTCCATCAGTGAAAAACATACAGGAACATTCAAAGCCAAAGAGTTCAGATCAGGTTGTTATTCTCCCCTGCCTGTATGGGAAGGTTAAACGCAGTCACCGAACTCTGCATACCACCCTCAGTCACGAAGAACCCTCTGGCACAGCTCCCAGACCAGTAAAAAACGACCATTTCAGTCCCCAAAGCATGGAGTCTGATCCATTTAAGCAAAACAACTTCTACTGACAGCTGGTTTTCTTAGCATATTCACGTCTGTGTATTTATCAGAGAAAAGCCCTCCAGGACAACAGTGTTTATTGCAGGATTATTTCTGTGAACATAGGGAACACAGCATTCACTGAGCAACAGTGTTTCTACCCTAATATAGTTTTTTCTTAAAATGTGAACCAAGATGAACCCATTTTTATGTTCTTTAGCATGGATGACTCACAAAAGAAAAAAAAAATTACATACATTGAATTTTTTCTCTTAAGAAAAAAACCCAAAACCTTCTGATCCACATTCATGCGTAGTATGCTGACACAAATTTTTGAGCATTAATTTAGAAATAAGCTGTTCAATCCTGCACTGATTCTTTGGATTTAGAGTCTAATGACTTTGAATAAATGAGAAACAAAGATATGATGGGCAGTTTTATTACAAATTTCCACCCCATACAAGTATCTAGTATACTTTCACTAGAAAGGCAATTTTGAACAACAAGATGCTTTATTCCAACAGGTTTAAAGCCACTATGAAAAACTCATGGAAATGCATCAGGGACATAAAGAGAAAATATCCCAGCAGGTCCTTACCATGCCCTGGAGCATGGCAGTGCCTACCTAGCTCAGCTGTATGACCCTCTTCCCAAAGCATAGCAGCTCACAGCAGAGGATGGAGAGCAACCCGAGACAAGTCCCCCACCCTGAGGTGGGAGGAAGGGAAGGATGAGCTGGGGACACACTCAAGGATGCTGACAAGCATCAGTCCCTCAAGTTGTGTGGTCAGTCTGTGTGGTTTCTCAGCTTACCACTTCCTACAGAAGTGTGCAGAAACTGTTTTCTATGATACTACAGTAAAGATGGTAGTTTTATAAAAACAAATACATCTCATAAATATCTCATGTTTCATTTTATCTTGGTCTAATTTTGAAATAATTGAAAATAACTGTTATTGGCATCTGTTAAGCAATAAAAAGTCAGAAGAATTATTAAAACTATAGAATGTAAGCTTTTTAAGGGACTGATTTCAAATGAAGGAAACATTAAAAGTTGCTGTTAATGTGTTTTGAACAAATAGTATCGAAATTAACTTTTCAAATTAGCATGTCTTAATGAAAGAATTAAACCAGGTATTGTTATGAACAGTTATTGATGAGATTTTAATAAATTAATACAAGTAATTTCCATCCCTAAATGTGGGTTTGGTTGGTTGATTGTAAGAACCGCACTTGACACTTCTGCAGCCAGACATCACACCGTACAAGTCAATAAAGCACCAGTATTGACTTGAATGATCCACAACTCTTCTCTACTGCATTTCTACCTGCTGCTTCAATAAGTGAACCTTTTCAAGCCAACCAGTGTACTAACATCTTCACCCTGAAAGGTGGACATTTCCCTGATTTTGGAAATCTCTCTTACAGAGTCTATGACAAAGTGCAGTCAAAGTCTTAGTATTATTATGCCTACTATCAATTAAAAAATAGAGGAAATGTGTTTTACAAAAACCCTTCAAAGCTAAAAAACTATATTCACATTCCTAGGACTCAAATTTGCTGACAAGATCTGTGGGTATGTATCATTTTTAGAAAGAGCAATGCGGGAATGAGTGTTTATATGGCAGAGCACAAGAGCAATGAAACCTCCTGGGAAAGCAGGAGATAACTCACTTTACACAAACAGGCCCTTTTCCTCTTATTGCTCTACAAACCTGAAATGTTATTTCATGTGTCAGGAAAATGCTATTCCTGTTTGCTCATTCTCCCGAATGTGAACACATTTTACTGTTAGCAAAATAATTGTGGGAATTTGGTATTTTTCACTTTTTGTTGAGTTCTTGGGAATGTTATGTCGGGAACTATCAACTATTACTTGGAACACCTCAAAATCTGCTGCATAGAAAAAATACACTGGTAATTTGCTTACATGGCTTTTGCAGATTCAATTACTGTGAGCAGCAGGAAAGATCTTTATAAGCAGAACACAATTCAAATGTAACATGCCGTGGCCTCAAGTCATTAAACAAATCCTGAGGGCTTCTTGAGGCTTTTTATACTTTTGGCAAAAAGTATAAAGAAGTACACATTGTTGCTTCAGTTCCCAAACACTGGGAAGTTAAATATCTAGACTGTCAGCCTCTGCTAAACACAGCAGAGAATGGTTTTGGGAAAGAACAAGAGAGAGCTGTATATTTTCTATTAAAACACAATTTTACAAACACTGGAAACATACCCATACATTTTTTTCATGGCACATTAAGAAGTAGCCAGCATAAAGGGAGGTGCAACAGCGCACAAGCAACTTCAGTAATTATGCATTAACAGTACCTAGACACTGTGATGAAAATGTTACAAATGCAGAAAGACAGATTGACTTTGATAAGTATCTCAACCTCAACACACAGATAATATGACAAGGTGTGGCACAGAACTCCAGGGTTTACTGGCATGATTTTGACATGACTGCATCAGCTATAAATGACAAAAGCCATAAATACACCAGAATGTCAGATCCATACCAATACCACTCAAGTATCTTTCTGCTGTATCGCTCTACATCACACATCTAAAATCAGATGCTCTTTAGGGCACTGAGAGAAAATGCAATACTTTTAGGAAGACAAAGACTTCCTTTGTATTGCTGTTCTGCTAGGTATCAAGAGGTTAACATCTTTCTAAAGATACTGCTGAAAGTGGGAAAATACGCAACGTACTCATTAGCTCGTGGATGATTTAGACAGATATACCTGGGTGGCCTGAAACATACTTAACCATCAACATGTGACTACAGCTGGAAATACAATGGAAACTAATGGTAGACCATTTGCTTTTAAGAGTTCAGAAAGAGAATCCTTTGGAACACAGAAGGATAATTACATATTTGACTACAATTATTCCCTCAACTGATGCTGACAAAAAGG
This sequence comes from Haemorhous mexicanus, assembly GCF_027477595.1. Taxonomy (NCBI): domain Eukaryota; kingdom Metazoa; phylum Chordata; class Aves; order Passeriformes; family Fringillidae; genus Haemorhous; species Haemorhous mexicanus. The sequence goes on from NC_082343.1 coordinate 29,369,430, forward strand.
AATGAACTGATGAAAAATATGAAAATGTGAAAGCTACTAAATACATTATCTATATGTTTGCACCTGCACATGTAATCTACATTTTCTTACAGTATCTCGGAAGTCTTATGTCTTTATCTAAGTCAAATTCTGGTTTTTATTTTCTCAACTGCATCCAAGAGTTTATCCAGATCAATATTCTGTTGATCAAAATGTCAAGATACTATGTTTCTTCACTCACACAAACTTTATCCCCAAGTAGTTATAAAACTGTAGTAGTCAGTATTCCCCATCTTTCCTCTACACAGAAGAGTCACCACCAGTTCAGAGGAAACTCAACTGCCCTATTAGCTAAAACACAATACATCACTGAAACAATGCTACACCAGTTTGAATGTGGTATACCTGAAAAGTCTAACATAGGTATTTTTTTAAATATTACAAGACTGAAATACTGAAGACAAGGAGAAGCGTTAAAACATTTTCAATTTCAGAAAAGGAAGAAAAAAAATTTAATGAAAACAGATAGATTTTTAGTCTCCAGTCTTCCATTTTAGGAGTAAAAATCCATTTCTCAGCAAATTTGCCAATTGGTAAACAGATCAGTAAGGTTCAATGCTCTTAAAAGAAAATATTCAGATATCCTCCTGAAAAAAGTAATTTACTAAAGCTGCAAATTCCAAAAGCATAGTTAACCAGGCCTTTTAGCTTCTACAACAATAATTTATTAAAATGTATTATGTTTATATAGAGAACTTACCTTTTCAAAAGAAAGAAAATTAAAGATTCCCTTCCACAAAAGCTATCACTATGTTGTACCATAGAAGGCATTCAAAATATACTGCCACAAGAAAGAACAAACATGGTTTTCAGAGACTGTGATGCTACAAGAATATCACATACAAACAAAACTAGCTGAGAGAAGATCCATCATTTCTCTACCACTCACACACACACACTCAAAGCAACCACTATAACTTTAAGCAATTTAAAGCAATAGTATGTTATCATCTAGTAAGTTATCACACATATCAGGAAAAGATAGAAAAGTGCTGAGATGAAGTAGAATAAACATTCTAGAAAAAACCTCTCACTCACTGTTCAATACGTGGGGAGAGGTACAGCTTAGGAAAAACCTGAGTAGCTTCTGCGTCCTCAAAACTAACGGAGAGGAGTGCAACATCTTCTCCGGGGTCTTCATTCACATCCTGTACATAGAAAAGCAATATAAAATGGTAAATAACAAACTGAATATTTAAAAGCCTACAGAGAAGAACTAGTAAGTCAAACACAAATATATGTAGGAGATGCTTAAGTGAGGACTCTAAACTGTAACCATTGCAAAACAGGTTGCAAATTTGTTCTTTCTTACTATATTGGCATTTAAATATTTTGATCTACTTAATTTCCCTTAATGTATCAGTACAAAATTACTGAGTTATGAAGTATACAGTACTAAAGTTCTTCAATTCAGTGAACTACAAATTTCAGCAAAGATACAGATTTCATTTTTAGGAATTCCTGGCTTGACATCAGACGCAAATGCCAAAGGATTTTTTAAAATGTTGTAATATCACTGGGTTATGACCACAAATTCTGTATTTGTTATTTTTCAAAGTAGTTCATGATTCAAACTTTCTAGTGTACTGTATTCAACTCCTGTTGTGGATGAAAAAAACTTTTGCAATTAAAAATTTATATCTAGGAGTCACTGCCTCCAGTCTCCTGCAAACTAAACCTATGCATTACTTTAAGCAAAGACTGCAGATTCCAGGAAAGGACTGTAAGGGAAAAAAAAAGCATGCTAAATACTACTTAATCTTAATGTATTCACAGTTGATGCTTTCTTTTGACCAGAACAATCAGTTACAGTTTTGGGATCATCTAGAACAAATTGTTTCTGGTTAGGACCTGATGTCCCTCCCATTCATAAATCACATACAGTACCAACAAGTGTATATCTGCCACACACAGCTTCATTTAAGCTCTTGACCTCTAGTTAGAAAGTAATGAGTTAGCAGCACAGTCACCTTCACTGACAGGAAATAATATGGTGCCACTTTCTGCTCACAAATAAATCTTCCAACATGTTTGTTCATATGTACATAGCAACTTGCCAAGATGCCTTTGTTCTCATCTGTTTTGGAAAAATAGGAGAGGAAATAAGATGTGTACTCAAAGCATGATCAACATGGTGCAGAGTGCCCTGGTATGCTCTGTTCTACAGGCAGCTGTGAGGAAGGAACAGGCAAACCACTTAAATATTCTTAGGAGGCCCTGCCCTATGTGGGGAGAGAAAAAAAATGAGTGACCGCTGAGTGGTTTCAGGAAGGCAATCTTGTGCCATTTGAAGCTCTGGCAGGACCGGAGCTGTTAATGTCCAGAGAGACGAGCTGTGTACCAGCTATTATGTGCAGAACACTACATGCCAAGAAACTTAGTGATAAGCAGCAGGGAAGAATGGGTCTTAAAAAAGCCTAATTGTCTTAGATGAAAAATGAGACAGAGCTGACAGTGTTTTCTTAAATTCTGCCTTGGTGTGCAGCTCACTTGTGACAGAGGAAAGAAAACTGTTCTCTTAGAACTGCCTGTAAAATGGTCATGAGCACACTGGGGCTGGAAATCAGAGCATGGTTTTAACCCTAAGTCACAGGACCACACTCTATATGAGTGGTGAGCATAAACAATAGCTGTCGTCCTGCTGTGATCAGTTTATGGATGGCATTATGGGATGTGACTGCCTGTAACAGCAATGGATAGGATGTCGTGACCCAAAATGTTCCCTTAAGTGTTACGTTTTTAAGTGGTACTATCATCTGGACTAGAGAAAATAGAACAGATTACAAAACCTTTATCAATAAGACAAATAACAACAAAATATACCCAAGAGTACCAAAATATACCCTGACCTTTCCCCCAGTATTTAACATATTTCCATTATTAAGGAAAAAAATCAAATAAGGAACAGCTTTCAATCGTGAAGCTGACTACAGCATTAACTGGCTTTTTCCCATTAATTTGCTAATTGTCAATCAAATGAAAAGAACTATTAAGAGAGATTGAACAGCAACCCTTTTAATGCTAATAACAATTAAAAAGATTATATTTTAATGGGCATTCTTCAAGAGATGACAGGTACATAAAATGGTTAGGTTGATGAGAAGCTCAACGTAACCCTGTTATGTGCACTTGTAGCTCAGAAAGCCAAGTGGATCCTGGGCTGGATCTAAGGGAATGCTGACAGTGAGATGAGGGAGGGGATTCTGCTCTGCTCTGCTGAGACCCCACATGTACTGCTGTATCCAGCTCTGCCACGGACAGTAAATCCCCTCTTTAGTCTGGCATTTATGATTAGTGCTAAACGTAGATGTGCACACAGCCTGACACCAGGTGTAAGACCAGTTTCTGGAATACTATCAGGTGCTTACTGACTGAACAAAGTCAAAAGAAGGAAACAGAAAAACCCAACTCCAAAATAGATTAGGTGAATGACACTACAGCATCCATTAACACATCCAGTAATATTACATTATATTTTCTGTGCTCACTAGTGAACTTCATATGAAGACTCGTGCCAGGGGAAAAAAACCCATACAACCACATAAATCATCTCTGTATCTTTTCATGTTAAGTTGCAGTAAAATGAAATGTGAAGTAAGAGCAATAAATTGAGGCATGATATTTTTCCATTTACAAAAATACAACAAACATGACTGCAACTCCTGCTGCCAGCAGAGCACTGTTATATTCATATAGCTACTGTCCAATGCAAATCCACGTAAAGAAATTGGCATTCTTCTGTAACTACCACTTTTCAAATGGATGTGTATGTTCAGCCCTGAGAAATGAAATTGTTACTTAAAAAAGACCCCAAACCAGCATTCCTGTAGGTTTTAAAAGACACAGAGGAGTAACACCATGAAGCTGCTCAACTTTATTGTTCAGGTGGCCACAGATTTACAATGAACTCCCTTCTATCTGACACCATACCATTTACTCCTTTCAGCCTCTGTTACTTTTATTTATGGAAGAAGCTGCTTGCTAGAACTGCATTTGACACTGGTGTATCTGTTAGAGCTGCCGTTTATAAAACCAAACCAAAACCACATGTCTTACAGATAAACTGTGGAAAACTTTTCAGCTAATAAACTTTTTTGATGTTGTCTGTGCCAGTTACTGACAACTTAACCCTTTCAGTGATCTCTGTCCCAGTCATCTATAGAAAGCTGTGAGTGACTGGGTGAGAAGATGGAACCTTCTAATACGAGGCCTTGCCTTGTGCCCAGAACAGGGGCTGAGATCTGTTCATTACACCACAGTGTCCAAAGGCAAACGCTGTTTTATTGCTTCTTATCAAACCCTGCACAGACAGCATCTTCCCTTTTCCCACTTCTGCACATGTATTTATATCAAAGAACAGACCAGATCTGAACAGAGCAGCAAAGTTAGAGTCACCTCTATTCTTCTTTTTTAGCTGGCTTCAAAAGATAGAGTGATATACAACTGCTTTGGCAATATTTTACCCTTTTAGGAAAAAAAAAAAATGAAAAGAAAAAAAAGAGGCTGCTGAACTAAAGTCACATCTCATGCTTTAGTATTTAAGCATCCATACTTTTTCTTATAATTTGTATGTAACTTACAACACAATCGATGCTTTTATTAAACAAATTCATTTTATATTCAAGAAAAACTGATTTTGTAAGAATGAAGAATGGCAATTTTCTAGAAATATTAAATTTCAAGATTAGAACTGCCATAATAAAAGTACCATTTTATACTCACAGAAGTTTTTTTACACAAGACTCTACAGAAGACATTATTAAAATGAACTTCTAACTGAACAGAGAACTCATCCTGGGCCACAGGAATTTTGAGGTTTAAAAATGGAATGTAAAAATGCTTGAGATCATTGGTTAAACATGTGATAATGCACACCTATTAATTTTTCCACAACAGTCTCATGCCTGATAGTAAAAAAAATGAGCCTCTAGAACATTGCAATGTAAAAGATCCAACACAGATTTTCATGGTGCCTTTCTGCCACATTGCTACTATGTCTTTTTTATAAAAAATATTTTTCTCATTTCTGAAAATGTCCATTCAAATCAAACATTAAAAAAATGGATATACCCCTTAAAACTGAAAATAGTTTTCTTTCTCAAGAACTGCAAGGGATTTCCTATGTTTACAGAATACTTTGCACAGTGGAACCTCATCCTTGTAAAAACCTCCAAAGCAACGTGGTGAGAAAAGAACGACAACAAAAACATTAAAAATCTAGACATTTTCAACCCATAGGCTTTTTTTTCTATTACAGAAACCTAGCAACAATTTCCAAAAATAAATACAACTTTTCATAAACAGAAAACTCATGGTATTTGATTTTAATTCACTGTTTTTCTACTTAGCCAGTACAGAGGAAAGGTTCATTAAGTATGCATTTTCAAAAGTATGCATTTTCTCAAGAACAAGAGACCATGTGAAAATATAAATGAAGAACAGAAGAGATGAAAACGGAATTCTGAAGGCATTTACAAATTTTTCTCCCATATACCTCATGAAAGGACTTTGACTATCACAAAACTCCAAAGAAAAAAAATTCTATTTCCAATTGCATCTGCACTGTGTTAACAGCCATTTGTTAATTTTCATTTCTATTAATCTCAATTTACATTCAAATGCATGTTTCAATGTTTACAGCTGCTGCCTTTCCAAGATTCTTAATCTTTTTACAAAGTTAGTAGGAGTTGTTTATGAAAATTACCATCAAAACCACTTTAAATACACTATCCAAACGGCATTGTTTTCTCATATCCTACCTACTGTAATTGAAAACTGGGAATTTACTGGAACTGACAATTTATTATGAGTCAGATGGTTGATAGCCAGGCCAACCAAAACATCTGCTCTGCACAGTCACAACTGCTATAACCCATTTCCTCTTGTGCCTGGAGTCCTACCAAGTTGTACATTAGAGTTCCTTTTCCTTAAAGATGCAGAGTATGGAAAATCAGTTATTACCTTTTCTTCATTATCAAAAAAAAAAAAATTGCCTTGCAGTCTCTGATTAAAGTATTCTTTTGAGAGGAGGTAGTTTTGTATTTGGCACACAAGTGCAATTCCCTGCCCCAAACAGTAATGCTTAAAGTTGTAAGTGACTTCAGTCTTGTCCTGGGCAGTAGCAGGACCTGTCTTTCCATGAAAGACTCAGGATGGAGGGGGCATGAGACTGGGAGGAGGGCATGAAACAGGGCAATGCACAGATCAAAGATGTGGCATTGAGAGCCTGGTTTAGTGTGATTAACAAAAATGAGAAGAAAGCAAGCTTTGAATTTGGTAGAAGGGATGGGAAAGTATGTGCAGGAAGAGTATTGGCATGATTTGTGGAGGACAAGCAGCTTCTGACCCTGGGGACAGCAGGAAATAAGGGAGCTGAACTTCTGCTAAGGCTGTTAAGTGTGTACTATGGATATACACAGCAACTGGTGTGGGGGTAAAAGTGAGGGAAGAAAGAGAACACAAACTGTTAAACCTATTGGATGTTCCTGTGAGAAATGAGATGCCTCACAGATGATTGATATTGAAGATCCCTCCTCACAATATGGTGAGGCCAAATCTGCTTCAGGAGGGAGGTTCCCAGTCCCAGCTGATTGCTCCTACATCTTGCTGGAGGCTTCACAACTCTTCAAGAATTGTTTTTGTGGTATGACTAATTGAAGGAATGGAAAACTCGAACAAATGGTGAAGAGATTGCTTAAAAGAAACAAAGGATAAACTTACATGATGTGGTGGAGGTTGTTGGGGAAGGTGGAACAGAAAGGCAGAATAAAGATGAGAACAGAATGGAGCGAGGAAACCTTGATCTTAGCATCTGCAGCCAGCTTATATTAAGTGGGTCTTTCAGCAGACACTGTAGTACCTCTCAGCTCTACCAAGTCAGTCAGCTTCACTGAAGCTGAGTGAGAAATTTATATTTCAGGATCCTTTCTGAAAAAAGAAAGGTCTTCAGAAGAGAAATGCATGAGAGTAACACGCATTCAGAAATTTAATTCCTTAGGGTCAAATTTAATTCATGAAATTCTGCATGATACATAACTGTAACATACTTATTAACAACTGATCAGAGAAGAATTTGGTTTTGAAGCTGAAATGTGAATTTCATCAGAGAATTCACAACACTTCCTTAGTATTAACAGTCCTGTTGCTTCACAAGAGTCAGCAATTGCATTGCAAGAGTTAGCAATGTTTGGCTTTTTCCCACCAAATGGCAGTGTGCAATAAAATGAAAATACAGCACAAGCAACTTCTACCCTTATTGTGTAGCAGATTCACTAGCTTTGATACAAGCAGCTACAAGTTCTCCCTATCTTTTTCTTTAGTGTGTTTTTTGGTAGATTTTTTTTTCCTTGTTTGGTTGGTTTTTTGTTTGTTTTTTAAATAATAAAACACACTAGGTGAAAGCAGGCTAAGGAATGTGGAGTGGCAAATGAGACTGAGAAATCTGCTTCACTCTAGGGAGATATTTAATCACTCCAGGAAATTCTTTCTCCTGTCTTCCAGGAAACCCACCAGGTCTGATCAAGGAGTGTTGATTCTTTAAATAGGAACTTTAATGAAAACAAAGGCAGTTACCTTGAGTGCACTGCACATGGCATCAAAGCTTTCCAAACACAGTCCCTCTCCCAAGGTAACGCAGCAGCAAACACTCTGGGCAAAGCACGGTTGAGCTCAGTGCTGCTCTGATTTTAAAATTACATGGAAATCTTGGGCTGGGAATAACTTTGTAAAATCTGAAAAGCAAGCTTCTAGGACAACATACTGGGTTTTCTTCATTAAACAAAATATCTACTGAGCATTAAAAGTATCAGCAAGACCTCCAAGCACACCACTGGGCATCAATAGCTGAACGCAAAAACAACGGATGTTACACAAACAGTCTGAGATCCCAGGGGTTCTTTTCATTGTCATTGTTCAGGGCCTTCTTGTTCAACATTTACACATTAATCTGTTTTGTCTATACTCCTTTCTTTTGTTATGGTCATGGTAATTTACTGCTACTTTCACAATATGATTGACTGTTAAGAGTTAGGTAAAGAATGCTGTTAGGAAAAGTGTAAAACAGGAGGAAAGAGTAACATTCTTGTCTATGAAAATACATGCTAGATTCAAAACCTTCAAGATAAATGAAATTTCAGACAATAAAAATTAATTTATTTTGACAGCAGAAAGAGTTGTGGTGACACTTTCAGCACAACCATACTGTTTGCTTAGGTCTGAAAAATAATCTCAGAAAACAAGGCAGATTTCCTCAGTGGTCAAAAACATGTTTTGGCAAGTTTAAGACTCAAATCTGAAACACATAATCCAGGCATGGCACAGTATAAAAATAGTATGTGGTACAGTGCAAAATTAGTATTTTTTAATTCATGTCAAGCAATCTAAAATGCTTTCACACATTCATTTTCACATACAAGAGATACAAAACATATTTGCAAACAAGGATCATTCTATCATACTGACTGAATCTAAGTCTTCACTTGTTAAGTATGTTTTGATGACACTACAGTAGAGAATATTTAATATTTTTAGAAGAGAATGATATGTAAGATGCTGATGATCTTCTGATGAAATTTCAATTCATTCAATGACACTTCAGTATGAGTACATTGCTCTATCTACTCCAATATCAGGTACCACATTCAGGTTAAAACAAAATTAAAGACCAGCCATTACAGGATTTGGAATACACCTGGTAATAATTTTTTTTTATTTTAGAAAAAGAAACACAAAAAAGGAATAAATATTAGAAATCTAGATTGCTGGGTAGTAATCTCACAACTGGCTTTTCCATGCATCTATAAAAAAGCAGCTTTCCTTCCTAGAAAATTTAGGACATCAGTTTATCAAACACTCACAGGACTGCTGTTTAATTTTTGTTTCATTTCCTTCTAATCTAACTTCTAAGCAGACCACATAAATCATTAAGTTATTATAAAACACTACAGTTTTGCCATTAATTAAATTACCCCGAGAGACACCCCCTGCCCCATTGCTCTGATGAAGTTTTGTAGGCAAGGAAGAGATTCCAATACCACCATGTCTTTCCTAGAACCTCAAGAAAAGCACCTTGAGGCTGACAGGAGCACCTGCCTCTGCCATCACCAGCTGACAATGAGGTGAGCAAAGTGTTCAGGGACTGCAAAGCTTAGTTTTTAACTATTCTGAAACAGCAAGCAGTAGTTGCACACACTCAAACCAAGCAAATGCTGCCGTGTCTTGACAAACAGCTCCTTCCTCAACCTGTAGTTATGATACTTTTTTCAATGTAAGCCATATTTTAAACTTAATTTTCCTGATAAAGATTTGGGGACACATAAAACCTGAAATTCAAATCCTTCATTAGGATTTCACCAAGATTCAAAACTCTCCAGCCATCTCTTCTCTCGACTGGACTGCAACTTATTTAGAAAGCAATATTTGCATTCCTTTCCCCCATTTTACTGATTTCTCATCTCTTTAAAAATAGCAATGTCATTGCAGAGGCCAGAGAACAGTCATCTTGTGTCCAGGGCAAAACAAAGTCTCCTAATAAATACCCAAGTACTTAACTACACGACAAAGAAATCATTAATACTAATCTAAATAAAATTACTTTCTTGCTAAGCCAACCTTTTAATTGTTTGTATGGGTTTTCTATACATGCATATTTATATGTGTAGATTGACAAAACAAACATAACATTAGTATACAGGGCTCATGGATGAAAGAGGTAACAATTTTATTTGGGAAGAATATAATGTATTTGTGCAAGCAAGGATTCTAGGTAGAGAGCTGACTCTTAGAACTAAAGCATGACACTAACTACAGTATTGTTTTAAAGATAATGAAATAGTTCATTGATACAATTAATAGATCTCACCAACAAAAAAGAGAGCAAAAGTTAAAATACTGTGAAAGAGACATCAAGCATAAGTATTTCTGTAACTGTGTTGTGGTTGCAAGTCAGCAGAAGCATTTTTTTTTTTAATCAATCCAACTTTTTATTAAAAGCTTTTTGCCCTGCTCTCCACATATTCTTCCAGATTCCTGGTTCAGTGAATATCTCTGCAAAATCAGAAATACTATAGATTACATGGGTCACAACAAGAACACCAGAGTAAAGCCATATCCTGAGCCATGTCTTCAGTGAACCAGGAAGTACCAACTTGATTTCACAGATGAAAAAGTGAATAATCAAAGTGTAAGGTAAAAACAAGCAAAGTTAAACTTGTTCAGTGGTCTTTCACCACTGCAGCTTAGCACTGCTGACCTGATTTAAAAATATGAAACATTTTATTTTAAAAGGAAGTGTCAATATTAAAACTATTAACTGCTATGAGTTGTTTTGTCAATTGCTGTTTCTTGAAAATAACAGGAATGTTACTTAATAAAGTTCACAGGACCTTTGATTCACAAACTGCTGTTCTGCATTCCCATCTCAAGGATATATTTGTATTTCTTTTCCAGAGAATTTTATTATCCCCTCGATTCACAAGCTGTTATTATGCATTCCCATTTCAAGGGTATAATATTTTTATTTCTTTTCCAAAGAATTCTATTATCCCCTTGTCTCATTATTCCATTTATGTCAAATGGATCTTAAAAATAGGAGTGTGTGTCTGTGTGGGGCATTCTCTGCTTTGGACAAAGAACATGGAAGTCAGAGCATCCTGCCCCCTTGAGCCCTATTTACAAACATTCAGCTTGCCAACAAACAACATACTTGGTCTGCACACAAATGTAAATGTATACAGATGTCACAAAGAGTAGTAACTCTAATAAAAATAAAATCCTTGCAGTAAGAAGAGAAACAGAGCTTTTCTCTTTTATTTCTGTGAAGGTGGATCCTGATACAGGGGAGAAGCAGGACACTGGAATGAGGGATAAAAGCTGTATTTGTAAATGATTGTGACATTGATATTTCAGAGTTCACATCTGTACTGCTATGTAAATCAGGCACATAATGTGAGAAAAATTCACAGGGGTAGTCTCCTTCTATATATAATAAAAAAGTGACACTTGGTGACATGCTGTATCAAGAGAGGTCTTTGGAACTTCCAGTGTGAGGCAGTAACTCCTGTACATGGGCATACAGCTCAGGTGAAGGCTGAATCATAGGGTGTTGTTTACCATGCCCAAGACAGTGCCTGAAACACGGGGTGTCCGGCTCAAATATGCTCCCACTGAATTAAATAGGTAGTTGCTAGAACAATATATCATGGATTTCCAGATGGAAGACTGACTCCATCACTGACATTTCCCTGATTACTGACTCAGAAAAGATCACCACATCTTTTATCTGTTCCATCAGTGCATCCATTACCAATTTAGGATGAAGAACTTAGAGAAGTATAGTTAAACTCTTTTATGGTGGCTGGAGCTGTATTTCAATAAAAAAGATTAGAGTTCAAAGGCTACTAATACTGATACCACCCTTGAATTTTTAAAGTCTTTCCTGAAACTTTCTCTCATATCACCTGTTCCGAAGTTCAGAGGATAACTTTCTGTAAATGCAACTTTTAATGCTGTCATAAGGCTCAAAGTCACCTTCATAAGCTCAACTGTTTCAGCACAGCAGCCCAGCATGCACAAATGAACAGAGAGGAATATCCTATGTTCTAGGTCTGATCTACAGCTTTCTGACCATAAAATTGAGTAGTACATTTTTTTGCCAGGGAGGGAGATCTGATTACATACAAGTTGGATCACAGCAAGAAAGCTCCAACTGGAAGCATCTTACCCTGTTGTATAGGAGAGAGAGCATTTGATTGCTTTACTTTTAAATTTTCTTTTTCTTTGAAGCAGTAAATTAAATACTACATTATTTTCAGAAGTTTTCTGAAATAATGCAAATTTGATGTTCAAGCTTCACAACTGATGAGATTTGCTGGATGATTATTGATTTGGCTCCACCTTGCAGTTATGAACAATTAAGAGTTCATGGGGACACAAAGACAATGGTAACTCCTCTACTTCCCCCTTCTTCATGAACCTCAGCTTTCCTACAGGAAACAATTTCAAAACAATATAGTCCTTTAGGTGTCTTGCATGTACACCTACAGTGGGGCTCACTATGATACTTTTTTGCAAACAATATTAAGCATTTTTTAAAAATCTTAGGAAAAGTGCAGAATTGGACGTTCTTTCAAAATAACATGTGAAAATCAAAGTAAGTGCCAGCTAAAAACCAGAAAAGCCAATACTTAAGATGTCATTGTAAAGTAGAACTGATTAAACATAAGATGTAAATAGTAATATTTAATTTCCTATGTATATTATCAAACTGTAAGTCTGAAACCACCAAGCCTTTTCTAATAAGAAGCCACTTAGAAAACAGTCGTGTCCTATCAGTGACAAAATTGCAATCAACAGCATTTTAAGGATCAAGGGAGAAGAAAGATTCAAGTCACATGCATTTTGGAAACTCTGAAATTGCCAAATTCAGCTCAGTTTTTCTAATTGATCTTTCCACTCTCAGCAACCTGATTTTTGCAAATCTATGTAAAGTTCTACCATCTTGCTACCTCACATGCAAGATTCCTTGTCTTTTTCGTTATGTCATTTACCTGGAAATGAAGTGTCTCATCTTTTATTTCTAGGATAATGCTAGAAGCTTATCCTTTCTTGTTATTTTCTGAATATTAAGAACAGATGAAGTGTCGGCCCACCATTTCCACTTTGTATGCAGCACCTTCCAACAGGCACAGAAGAAAACCATCTACATACACATTCTGCCCTAACTCTCACAACCACCCAGTACATCAATTTTCACATCTTTGGGAATAGGAAAATATAGTATGGAACGTAGGAATCTACTTGAAGCTAGATATCACCTCTAGTTTCAAATAAACACGTTGAGAAACACTGCTTTAACTATAAATATAGTTTAAGTTTTAGCCATTGGAGAAAAATCTACAAGTCTGCTCTAATTAAGACTGAATACGCGAAACAAAACCACTAACTGGTTGCAGCATGTTCCTTTTAAGGTCTACAAGTCAGACTCCCGTTAGACTCACAAGTGAAACAGCATACAGTCAAAGAACATCACACAGGGAATCCACTTCTAGATACAGACAGAATCAGTTCAACATCATACAGAACCAGCTCTAATGCAAGGTCTTGTCAATTTAGGGAACATCAAGACTTAGAACTGTGAGTGTAGTAATAGAAAGACACTGTGTATTTCAACAAAAAAAAAAAATTAGGAACTATCCATGGAGCATGTAAATAATTTGTTTTTTGTCCTCACAATAAAAAGAATTGCTAGTCATCAATACTGAAATTCAACACCACCTCAGTTTTACTTTATAGCTATGCAAAAGAATGGACCTTCTTTTCTATTAACTTCCCACTCCTGCAGCCTAAGTAGCTACGGGATGAATCTAAAAATTCTGCTCGTGAAGCTAAAGCCATATGTTTCTGTTGTGTGCAGTTCATTAGCAATATAACAACTCATGTTAAAGTGAAAACTTCAATAGACTTGACTTCTTCAAATAAATCTATTGCATTTTCATTTTTATTTGCAAAAGCAAGGACAGAAAATTTCATTATTTACTTCAAAAACTGTTCTAAACTTATGATTACATTCCATACTTACCTATCCTTTAAACCCAATAAATGTCACTGTAATCTTAGCATCACTGAAAACAGTAAATCCAGGAAAACAAATCAACCTGTCCAGAAATACAACCTCAACTCACACCATTCATTCTACAATCTAAATAAAGCTTAATAGAGCTACACTGGGAATATACCCTCATTTTTAGTTCTGCTGGGTACTTCTTTCAAATGTGTATCTGTTTGCTACAATAAAGTTTATAGAATTTTGTTTCTATTGGTTTCAAACAATTCAAGAAATAACACTGACTGCAACCCATGGTAAAGTGTCCTACAGCTGAGTATGTTCAAAGACAGCATTTTGAGAGAAGATATAACAATTTATTCATGTTCCCATTCCTTTGCATGAAGCTATCATTGCAATGCTAAATCTCTTTACACATAGCCATGGCACTACAGGTGCACCTACCCATATGTATGTATACAAGTTCTTCCCATAGAAGTTATGCTCCAGTTACCAGATGGGCACTGCAGTAATTAGCTCAAAAGAAACAGAAGTGAAGATCCTTACATTCTCTCACTCTTTTGCTGCTTCATTTGGGATTCACACTACAGTCTTGTCAAGTTCTGACCTTTCAGCCCAGACAGTTACTCACGTCATGAACACAAACTTCCCCTTAACTATGAAGCTCAAGATCTCTCCCTCTCCATGCAGCATTGTTAACTGTTTGGTCTGCAACAAAAGCTACTCCTTTGATTTATACTTGGCCTCACAGCAATCTCCAGAAAGCTCTGTCTAGACCAAGCCTTCATTTCTTTTGACTGGTCCCCAGACTCCTTGAGTCGTATTAAACAGAAATTGTTAATATTCTTTGGAAATAACTGTTGCCCTGGCTCCACACAGGCTTTTTAGCCCCTACAGTCGGTGACAATCAAGATGCAAACTTCCACAGCCTTCACAGATTGCCAGCAAGTCTGCTTCTGAAAGTGCTTTGCATCTGGACTTTAACACTCTCCCAATGTTATCAATGGCAATATTTATACATACATGAAAAGAAACTTTAGATATTTTCCTTCTGCTCTCTAAAAATTATGCCATTCCCTTTTGTCTTCCTCCACATTCAATTCCTCAATATCCTTAACTAACTGAAAGGCTTAAAAGATTTTTTTGTTTGGGTGCTGCTTTTTAAAATACATTTCTTTATTTTATTTCCATGGCATACGGAAACAGATGCTTCAATTGCTTGAGCTTCTTTAGCCTGAAATACAAACTGGCTACTTAAACACATCTGTCTTGGTTTTCCCTCAGAACAACTGCACTGACTTGACACTAGTTTGTCTTAAGGCTATCTGTGTCCAAACAGATGTGCTCATGACAAGTGGCTATTTGTTTGCATCTAATAAATATAGAAAAGATATCCTTTTCTACTAGGATTAGTAAACACCTACAGATTGCTATCTCTTTTATTCCCCCAAAATTTTTGATTTTCTTCATTCTGAGTGGAGCTTAAACCCCACTGCATTAATCAAGCATAGAGTGTTCCCACATTAAGAAATACTCTCTGCAGGTAGTTTTGTATCTATGAAATTGAAGATGCTTTACATTAAAACTTTCATCTTCACAAGATTACTATAATTATTAGTTGCACTATAATAACTGGTTTTGTGGCAACCACATGTTTGATGCTCTACTGTTAAAAGAAGAGCAGTTCCTTTCATAAGACTTTACTATCTGGAAGGCAGATGTATAAAGATACCAGGAAAGTCCAGAGACAAAATTAAACAACCCAGTTTTTTTCCTAATGTTTGTTTGCTTTGTATTGTAATTGACTCCTTTTTTATAGCTCTCCCAACAAATTACCTTAGAACAAGAAAAGGAACTAACTGAAGGGCATTCTTTGCCATAGCCAGTTTCACTATGGAGCACACTGCAACATGAGGTACAGTTATTTAAAAAAAAGGGAGAATAGAACAGATACACTCTGACACTGATGCCACACTTCCTCAGAAAACTGAGCTAAAACTACAGCTAAATGAACAACTTGGTTTATCTGAAATATGGTAGGAAAACCCTTGACATAAAAATATATCAAGAATGCCTTCATGGAAATGTGTTCAAAGGGTATCAGCAGTACTTCATTCCTTCTAGAGTTTATCATTTCCAATTGAAAAGTCATTCCTGAAAAGCAGAAATGGAACTTGCTGTTGTTGTACGGGTAGATAGATGTACGAGATGACTATGATGGGTGCTTGCAGCAAGTCCATCTTAAGCTGTACTTAAGGTTCAATAAACCTGGAAAGTGGAGGCTCAAGATTGATGGTGAAATGACCATTGTTTATACAGCTCCTCAGAAAAAGTCATCCATTCATTTTCTCAGAAAACGGTTTAAGACAAAATGTTGATTGCTTTGATTAATAGGGAGGTGAAAAAACAGAACAGGGGGTAAGTATAAGCTATAAAAGTTAAAAAAAAGTTCTATAAAAATCCCTCATGTGAGGAATATAATAATTTAGATTACTCTTGATTGAAATTACCTTTGAAAACAGAAAAACTGGATGTCTATTAGGCGAAAGAAAAATGCAGAGTGGGCACGGTCACTTCTAGTGCTCATCAGTCTATAATCTACTCCTTGAACAAAGCAGATGAGGTCTTATCTTACTGCTTCTCAAAGAAAACTAAGATAACACTATTGAAAACTTTATTTCCTACCTACTTATGTTGGTGAAGAGCCATTCACTACCAGACTGTAGCAAAGGTGCTACACCTTATATAATATCTCAGAGTCAACAACTGTCCCCTTGTCTCAGTTCAAATAAAACACTTTGGTGCACTGTTCATTAGGATGATTAACATAATTCAAAGTGTTTCTAATCTGAGAAACACTATGTTTCACTATGCTTACATGAAGAGACCTTTTTCTAAAGCCCCATCCTTTGTGACCTGGTAACTTAATTATACAGAAACTGCTGGTGGACTAATTGCCAAAACCACAGAAACATGTGTTTCCTTTGAAGATGAGAGATTCTGAATCAGACTAGATTTTGAAATAGGCAAAATAAGAGGCACTATTCTGCTGAGTCTTCATGGTACAGAAGTTCATTTCTAGTTATAGTCTATGATTTTTCCACCAATTTCATATGAAATATGAAGTGATGCCACTCTTCTTCTATCATATTTTCAACTGCAAAATGCATTATCCAGAACAAAGAATGGAACCACAATTTAACTGTCATGACATTGTAGACAAGTCACATAATGCACTGACTCCTCAAAAATTTTTCAACATTTCAATATATCAACTATTTTTCACATATTCTATGATGCTTGTGTTCAACTATGTCAGCCAAAATAAGGTTTATTCTTAGCGGAATATGAACATTCCCAGTGACTTAAATACTGTTCTTTAATCTAACATAGTGAAATTATTGTTAATGCCAAGTCCAATAGGAGATCCTTTTTCTTGGCTGTAATTCTGCAGGGACCTTAGGTAATGGAATCAAAATCTTGAGCTTTAAACAAGTACTGGCACAAACCTAGCTGCAGTAACCAGAGCAACCTCAAGCAATGTTGTAGTTACCTGGTGTCTGCTCAATAGACTTTCTTTTTTGGAGCCTCAGGCAGTTGGTGAATATATATCTTTGCATTAATTCCCAGTTAAAGCTAATTTTAATTAAATAAACTTAGGACATTCTAGTCCTCACCACAAATGAGGTGCAGTATTATTCTAACAAAGAAGTTTAGTCGATATTTGCCAACTTTGAGAAAATCCTCATTAGTGGATATCGCAAATAATCTAAATACTGATCTTCAATTTTACTTGTAATATAAATTATGTCACTTTATGTATTTTGAATTGGTGAAAAACTTGTCTGTCTTCACATTTTATCAAGGTCTAGCTTTATTCTTTTATTTACACAAGTGAAGTTAAGTATCTTTCACATTTCAGCACCTGAAAAAGTAATGAAATGTGGTCTAAGGGTACCCAGCTCTGATACCGAGTTACCTTCATTAATTACAATAGCTCAAAAAAAAAGGTAACAAACTTCTGACACTACTACCAACAGTAAGTCAGGCATGCTAAGACGGATCTGCTTTGGGACCTACAGCGTTGTTCTGTATGAAAGACAGCACTGAGTATATTACCAGAAAATAAACAGGTCTTAGACAACATACATCTTCTACAGGCACATAGAAATTCTTTGCAAAGAATACTCCAGGTATGATTAAAACACCTTCCAATGCTGCCTCTTGAAGTCAACATACCTTATTTACAATGCTTTTCACTTGATTAAATAAAAAAACCTTATTAATTAAATAATTCCATATAAGGAATTGTTCCCATTGGCATAGTGGGGGCCCAGCAGGCTCCAGCACAGCTCAGAGCATGCAAAAAAAAGGATGAAAGCCACTCTCTTCAGAAGAGCATGAAGTACTGTGGCACTAATCAGATTTCTGGAGCTAGTGTTTGAGCTGTGTGTTGAGAAAACTTGGCTAATACAGGGATGATAATGCCAGGTTCTACATTCTTGTCTGAACTGATGCTGAAGTCATCAGCAATCCTGACACCGGTAACAGCCACCTCAGCACTGGGAATAGCAATGATTGTCTAATGAATAGTTGGTATCTTAATGAAATTTCTTAAATGAGTTTCTTTCACAAAGTGCTGGATTTTTCATAGGGTAGCCAGAGGAGGCATGAGGCTATTCCTGAACTCAATTTTGGTTTCATCAACCTGACATCACAACAGCTTAAGCTGTCATTTACACCTAAAGATCTGAATGCTCACATGTCAATGTCAGCAGGAAGAGAATGACACCTAAGTCTCACCACTGAAAGCACACTTCATGCTAAATTAATTTGATGCCATTGCTCACGTGGATAGACTTGAATATAATTTCCACTATCTTCTACTTCATTTTGACATATTGAACTGACATTAAATAATTTAAATAAAGCAGCACAAAAGCATTTGAAAGGTACTTATCGTTCAAAATACCTGTCTTGAATTTATACATACATGCACTTTAAGCTAACAGTAGCAATTGAAATTATTACTTAAAAAGGACTAAAACAGTATTTAAAAGATAACCTAGGACTAAAGCAAAAAATGTTTAAAACAGTAATTAAAAACTACTTCAGTTTGTTTGAAATTAATAAAATTGCTCATTTCCTCTCTACCTCCAATGCTGCTGTATCAAAGGACATTATTTGAAGACTTAAAAACATGTACTGAATGACAGCTCCTTAAATTGCATAAAGTTCAACCATGATAAACAAATACTCAAATGGACAAAGGTTAGCACACAGAATAGCTTGTACTCACCTATTAATAAATACCATATTAAATTTAGGTTGACAGCCACAGCTAAATTAGCAGATGAAGTAATTATTATATTTGATACTCCATGGCTTAAAAATCACAACTATGGGAATCTATTTTTGGTCTGTCGCTACCTTACTCTAGCAAAAGTTCATATACCAGTTTCCCAATTTAAAAATGGGGAGATTAATGCATCTTATCAGTGATATTACAGGGCTTAAGTCAGTAGTTCAAAACCTTTTGATTCCGACTGCAAAGTCCTCCATCAATGCTTCAGAAAGGAAATTTATAAATCTCAATTAGTTTAACTGCCACCAACTGCCTTGTGAACAAGTAAAAATATTCAAATTGCAGAAGCATTTCCAGTATCAGACAACTATCACTGGCAACATAAAATTCTTTTAATAGAAAAAGAATGAAAGAGTTATTAATTCGATGAGCCAAATTTCAGCCTGATGCTTTTATAGGAATAATAAATCTCTGAAACCAGGATTCATAATATTGATGCAGAAATACTGAGACAAACTCAAAACTATTAATGGTGCAAAAGACACCACTTCAAATGCTTTTACCTGTCTGAACCAGTTTTGCTGCTTTGACACACCTACAATTCTTGTATATATTTATCCCTCAGAAACACAGAACAAGCACATAACACAAAGAGGCCTTTATATATAATGCCATGTAATTACCCTTTACATTTCAGATGGTTTGAAAATCTGTGTTTATGAATATAGTTCTGTGATCATGATCCTGTTGACTTCAATGAGGGCAGAGTCCACCTCATGGAATAAAAAACACAGTTGTCTCTTGACTGGCCTGAACTGCACCAATTGGGCCAATTAGACCAGCCTTTCTATAAAGGTATCTGAAATATTTGTTTTTAAAAAATTGCACACAACTAGTTTCATAACAGGAGACATAACACTTCTTGCCTTGATCACTTTCCAGCACCATAAACCTCTGCTTTTTTTCTAACACAAAGACAGGGAAGTGAAACTACTAGCTAGTCCTTTCCCATAACATGAAATATAATGAAAATTTCTTTGAAAAACAGGGAAGAAAACCCACCAACCATGAGGTATACACCTGCTCTTCACTACAGCCAAAACTCTGGTTTCAAGCTAGAAATCAACTCTTTTTTATGACAGTTGGGTACATCAGTGATTTGCCTCCAAATGCAAGTGACTTTTTCTCATTAGTGAACAATCAGTTACTCTGTGTAACTGTACTATTGTTTCCAGTATTTGTGTAAGAAAAACTGAGAATCTAGATTTATCGAAGCCACACCATCCTTCCAAAAAGTAATATGGCAATTTGCATTCCACAGAGAGTATTTTAGCTATACATATATTGCTTTGTAGGCTTTATTGATCAAAATCTATGTTTCACATCTCGTATTTGCACCCTATCTAACTTTCTATACACTGCAGGAAGAACACAATAGAAAGAAGTAAACTCCATTCTCATTGCTCTAGTTCTTTACAGAGGTAATTAAAAAAAAAACACCAAGAAAAAATTAATCCTTGTACTGCTGTGAAAATACAAGCACACATTGAGCTTAAGTTCATTTGTTGAAAAGTTGTCTACCTGCTTTTCAGCATGTAAATGCTTCCAAACTACTGAACAGCTGTGTAACCAATAATTTGTTGTAGAAAGAAAGTTAAGACTGCAATAAGAATTAAAACATTGTATCAATTTGGAACTGTATGCCAGTTATAAGTTTTAAATATTTGCCCCTTGTTTTATATATGAAAACCCAGGAAATTATGTGACTTGCCCTCTCAGCATCAAAAGGGATCTCTTTAAGAACCTCAGTGAAACAAAAAATATAAAAATTGTTCTTTCTGACTCCTTCACATTGATAATCTCACAGCGACACACGGAAAGAGAAGACACTGATGCTCACTTTGAGGCTTTAAATATATTTCAGAATATATCAAAATATATATTTGTGGTATACTAATCTGTGCACCACCCATGGACACACACAGATGCAAAGAGCACATACTGTCCTCTTTTTCTGCTCAACAGTTGTGGTCACTTAGAGGTGAGTTTGAGAATTTTGGTATTACTGGTACACTTGAAAAGTTAAAAATGGAATGCAAATTGAAAAATAGTGCCTATTCACTTTTGAACTTATTTTATGATTTCACAATCTTAAAATAAAATATAATTTTTCCACCATAGATACCAACTCCTAGTAATTTGTCATCATTCTCAAAAAAACCATAAAACATGATAAAAACAATAAATAAACATTTTGCTAACAATTATGTTTGTACACAACCAGATTAGAACTGCGCTAAAAAACTCATATCTTCATATGCAAATTCCTGGAACACACACATCATCAAGTTCTTTTACTTTTTCTTCATTTTACAGGCAAGCTTCTAAACAAATGCAATTGATAACAGCCTCTAACTATGGTGGGAAAAAAGATAATAAAACAAATCAGGTCTAGTATCCAGAGAAGGATTTACACAAATAGAAGAAAAATAAGTAGTTGTCTAAAAATTAACTTTTTATGTTTCTGATGCTATAAAAATTTGAGTTTTAAATCCAATAGTCATTTAAAGCTAAAACATTTATCAGCAACATTTATCAGACTACTTCTTCCCCTGCCAACAAAATTTTTTTTCCAGACACAGTATTCCTTCATGTGCTATTTGGAGGGAAATACTTCTCTGCAATAAAAATTCCTTCTGTATTTTTTTCACTCCCTTCCAACTTATACCAAACAAGAAAGCATAACAGACATCCTTTTATGGTTAAAAAGATCCTGACCAAGGTTCTTAATGTTCTTGGACAAGCAATGCCCACATTACCACAACACTTTCTTGACTTAACACAGTTTGAAGATGAGGATGATGCTTTACACGCTCCAGGCTGAACAGATTTGTTAGGAAGACATGTCCTGACAGATATGCTTAAGAGAATAAGGCCATTGATTAATCAAGAAAGGACTCCATTAAAATAATGGAATTAATATATTTGTAGATGGTTACTTAACAGGACACTGTCAAGGTATTTTTGTCAGTTTTTGAATATTCCCTTCTCAATCAGCATTAGTACATACTTGGCTCCACATCTGCCTAGTTTTCAGTGTGTTAGAAGCTGGATTACAATTAATGGCTGCATTAAAAAAAAAAAAAGATTTACATACATGAAGCGATAAATTGAGCACTTGCAAATACTTTGTTTTCCGTGTAATAGTTCTGCAAAGATCTGAATACCCTCATGCACAGGAGAAACAAATAAATATCTGGAGACAATACTGTAAAAGTTTCAAAACAGTGTTTTCAAAAGTTTACATGCAGTAAGCTTCCAAAGTATTAATCTCAAGAAGAATCTTTTTCATTGTATTTTTCAAAGAATACAAAATTAGAACACAAAGATAAAGAGATAAGACTTGTTTCCAGTCTTTCTCTGTGATTTAAAAAACACTAATGTTTTGTACAGCTGTAAATATCTTAATTGAAAGTACGTTCCAAAATGGCCTTAATATGGCAATGCAGAGATTATTCATCCTTCTCTACAAATTCAGAATCTTGTTTTTTCTGTCCAACCCCAAAACAGCCTTTGCATATTCAAGGAACAGTTAACAGTCTTCATACTGAAAACTTACTATTGATTCTTTTAGCTTACATTAAAGGAGAGATTTCCTTCACAGTAACAGTGATCAGCTCGGTGGAAGAAGAAGAAAATCAGCTGCACCACGATCTACCACAAATGTTCCCAAATGGATCACTTGGCTAGGGATTTAAACTGTATAATCCCTTAGATGGGCATTCCCAAATTGATTTAAACTACACTGATAGATGATTAAGCTGCAGGAAGGAGTTTACAAACAAATTCAATTGAATGCCTGGGTGCTAAGCAAGTGCAAATATTCTACTTGGGCATTCATCCCACTTGAGCCAAGCTGCTCTAAAACTTTTTGGATGATGAAAAAATTTTGAATATCATCAAGTTTTTTATTCTAGTGTAGACATACTGTAATAATTTTTCTCCCTTTTAATTTAGTTTCAGATTCAGTGCATATGTAACCACTCTTTTCAGATGCATCCCCACTCTCTTCACTCCTTTCCCTGACCTCTTTTTAGTCTCAAAAGAGAATTAAGTTCATAGAAGCTCTTATGAAGATCATCAGTCAGGTAGTGGGGAGACACAACTAGTTATTCCACCAAATACTGCCCCAGGTCGATTCAGTTTGCTATGAAAGGCAGCAAAAGGAGGGCCAAATAGTAAAAACACTTCTCATCTTTTCACTTGATAAATTGTTACACAGGACACATGGGAGAACAATAACAGCACAGTGCAGTGATTCAAGAAGATGAGGGTTTAAACCTGTATGAAATGAAGCTTCACTATTTCTACTGCTCACAAATGTGGTGATTTTACTTATAACCTACATCTGTATGTGCCAAAAAACTGCTCTAGAAGAGGTGTCCTGCTAAGCACACTCACTTTCTGTCTTGATGAAGAGCATGGAAAAATTAATTAAATGTCTTTTTAAAAATCCCACTTATACAGATCACTATTACAAATTTCCAAGTTTCCTGGGAATTCATCCTTCCAGACCTATGAGACTGCAATTTTTTTAATTTCACATGGATCTCCTCTTAATTGGCTTTGAATGCCTCTCAGTTCTTTTCTACTAAATTATCTTTTTGTGCTATATCTTCTTTTATATTTAGTCTTGAAGGACTATATTAACATAATTCTTATTCATACACAGTAACTCACCTGATTGTAACAGTGATAACATTTCTGTATCAGTGACATATAACTTTCTACACCATTTTTCCAGGAGGGATAAGTTTATTCACCTATATTCACAAAATCCATAAATAAAGAAGCCAAGGGAAAGTAATTCTGCATACTGCAATGCTGCCTCACATGAGTCAGAGGAATAATATATGCCTCCAAGTTGCTTTAATAGGTATAGTCTCCTAAATGTGATAATATCATTGCCTGAAGGCCTGCAAACAGGCCTGCAGTTTGATCACACATCTTTTCAAGAAGGAATTGGCAACATGTGGTAAACAACAACAACAACAACAACAAAAAGAAAGAAACAAAGAGAATATTTTTGCTATTAAGTTGCTGCCATACAGTAAAACTGATGCTGCAAGAACACAGTCATAAATGCCAGTCTTGTTTATTACAAATTCAGTTTCACAGCTTCTTATGAAACATTTGCTATTGCATCAAGAGAATCTCTCTGGTAATTTCATCCCTACATTTCTTTTGTTTTAGGAGAGCTCATAAAGCACTCAGTCCTAAAGCACTGTATTATTAACACCTCAGTCTTCTATTTCTACCAAACAAATAATATCCACCGATAATTTACGCATCTTGAAATAAAGTTTCAACAATTTCTGATTTTATATTAAAGAAAACCCCAAAACTTGAAAAAGGAGTTTGAGTTGCCATGTAAAAAAGAATATTAATACAAGAGAAACTGCTCTTCTGTTCAGTAGCTATAGTGCAGTCAAGGTTAATTACACAAAACAAAGCCCAGAAATTACTGCCATTTTAACAGCCTTTTATTGACATTGTAAAAAAAAAAAAAAATGATATGCATAAAATGAAATGGATACACAAAGAACTACATTCTACCTAGTAAGGTAAGTGTTCCGTTTGTAAAGAAAGATTAAACACAGCCTTAAGAATATAAAACTAAAATTGTATTTTAGTTTAAATATTTCTCATACAGACTGCAAGTCAGATTGCATGAACTTCGGTGTCTGTTCTGCCATTTATTAGCTTTTCAATATTTTTTTTAATAAGTGAAACAGTTGCAGTGCTTTTCTTTCATGCAGAACACAGGTCAATTCTGTGAACTTTAGAAAGAAGGTATGAATGAAGTTTTAAGTATCTTCAGAGATACAGTTATTGTCCAAATATGAAGAGGTATCCAAAATCACCTTAAGACACTCAAGAATACTAAAGCATGTTATAGTGGCACAACAGTAAGAACACATAATAGTGGAAAAATGGCCTAGGAGAAAAATCTCCAGCAACTCTGAAGTCACACAACTCTTTCTGTTGACAGGCTTGGCTTGTTTTTCCTTGAAGAAAAGCGTGTCAAAATGAACCAAACTTAAATGTCTGCTAATTTTAGCTGCGATGAGTCGTGAAGGTTATAGAAAGAGAGGGGAGAGGAAGAAAACTGCTCTGGTTAAAGCCTTGGACAAGCCTTCTACTCATGGGTCAGAATTCCACTCTGATTTTGCATATACCTAGGTCATGTTTCAAGTCCTGTCTGAAACACAGATGTTTTTTATCATCTGTCACAACTCCTGTGAACAATATATTAAATTAGAACTTGTGAGATGATCAGTTACTAATTTCATCTAATCTATGTAGGGAGAAAAAGCAACAATACCTACATTATGTCAAAATAGGAACGTGGGGATAACTTGACCTTTATTTCAAGAGCTTATCTAATCACTTAACAATAGTAAAATGAAAATTAAGTAAGATTTATTACTTAGAAAAAGTAATGAGTCTAGGTGAAATGAGATAGAATTAATGATTTTATCTAGGACACACATTATAAATGCTAAACAATGAGAATAATAATTTGGAATGAGCGTGTTTATTCTTTGTTAACCAACACATTGTCCTCAGGGTTTTGCAAATGAATCACTGATTATTTACATACCATCAGTCAGTCATCAGTTTTAGTCAAGACATCAGTCATATCTGTCTAACATTTTTCTACACCAGAAAAGATGTTACAGTAAAACAGAAAATATCTGATATCTCCAAATATATATACACATTCAGATATATTAAAAGCATATATATTTCAGTAGTGTATTACTTAAGATAGCTACAAAAGCAAGTAATTAAAATGACAAATATGGCAAGAGATGGAACAGCATTATCAGTTCAACTCTATTTCCCTATTTTCCTTCACCAGAAGGACTTCCTAATGGCATTATATGGGTACACTAAAGTGTTATATGTGCACTCCAGACAGTTCATTACGCAACTCAAAACCAACATTTAATTCATGGACATCTTTTTGCCCAAATTTTGATGCACTGGTAACCTGCTAAGGCCTAAGGAGTGCACCTAATTGTACCCAATGAGGCCAAACTAATGCTCTTCCACACTGCCCCTTCTCTCCCATGGATGTGCTGCTTGCAAAGATTACAGGTCCCAGCACATGAAAGACATACAAGTTCTAGCATGAACACCTAAACTGTTAAAACAGCAACAGAGAGTCAAGTCTAAGTTTTACTTGCTGTTCTTTCACTGCCTCACTGAGATGCTGCTGGACAAGGCAGATTTTCCTTTAGCCTTCTCATCTAAAGTCTCTTTCTAAACCAGAAAATGCCTACATACACCTTCTGTAAACAAGCAACCACCTTCCTAAACAGAAGTTACTATAGAAATTAAAAGCTTTATAGGAACATGGCACATTATTAGCTAGCAATTGGTAGACAAAATGCTGTGCATTTTTTTGGTAACTTGGAAGAAAAACAGCAGAACATCCTATTTTTTTTTTTTTTTTGTTTTTACTTTATGTTTTATGGTATGATTAATGACATTGCCACTATCAATTAGACAAAAATAAAAGTGATGGATCAGTCAGCCTCAGTATGTTTACAGCTGAGAGTAACTGTTTCAATGTTAAAGCTTTAATTTTATTTTTATTTTTGTCTTAAACCTCTAAACCCATGAAACAAAGTAAAAGTGAATAGTATTAAGCATGCCACTACATGATCATTTTAAAGACATATTTTAAAAGAATCCAAACAAATGAAACCTTCTTTTAAGACTGCAGTCATGAAAGGATTTTTGAATATTTAACAAAAAAAAAAAAGTTACCAATGCAAATCACAGCATTCAAACCAAGCATGACTAAGAATCATATGAAATCACCATACAGATGCACGTTCATGTTAACACTATTCTTTCTTAAGAAGACATAGTCTACTAAGCTGAAAGAGAGAACAAAAGAACCCCAGAACATTAAACCAACCCAGTCCTTGTAACAGCAACTGGCACTTTTATAAACAAAATTTACATTAAAATGTCAATATATGAGGCGCTGTAGGATTTAAGCCCTGATCTGAAGCCTAAGAAACAAACCCAGTACTAGGGGAACTGAAAGGGGCTGTGGGCTGAAACATCCTTCAGAAAATCCTACCATCATGCTTTATGTATTATGTATTTGCAAATACAGATTTGCTGGTTCATGAGTTTTACAGATTATTTGCTCAACAACTTCTCAATATTTTTTTCTTCAAGAAGAAACAGCAGTGTAGAACAAATGCAAGAGTTTTAAAAATATATATTTCCAAGATCCACTTCCCAGTTTAAGACCACTGTACATTGCTTGTTCTACATAGCATGGGCAGACCATGAGAGATAAAACAAGCACCATCATTATGTAATAACTGCAATTATTTTTATGGCTATTGAATTCCATTCTTCCTATGCAATACATAAAATGCAAATGTAAAGCAACAGTACAAATTACAAGCCCTAACAAGGCAGCAAATCTGAACCAAGTCACGCAACATAACATGTCTATAAACTTTCCCACCAGATGCAAAAAGGCTTTCAAAAGCTGCTCTTTTTAACTTATTTTTCTTAATTTTTTAAAGAAAATTAATAAAAATCCCCCTATCTCTAGTCACATCTGAATAGCAAATAAGTAGTTCTACCAAATTTGAGGAGAATTCACAGAAATTGAGATTAATTTTGTAAGATTTATCGGCAGATGTGGTGGTCCTTTCCTTTACTACTGCATTATAAAAATAAAATGTTTAAAAATAAAAGAACTGTCATCAGAAATACAGCTGATTGGAGACTATGATTCACATTAAGATCATAACCTATAAAAATCATCAGCTGTGCAGAATGAGCTGTTCTAGTTGACAGATCTTATTAACAAAATCTTCCAATAAATTACAGAAAATGCTGATTTTTAAAAATTGCTTTTGGCTTTCAGCATACAGAGCTTAAGGTGCTCCTGACACTAACATATGTTATGTGGTTTTAGTCACTAGATGCTACAAACAACTCATCTTGTTCTGGAAAAGCTGTACTAATAAATTTAGTGAGAATGAAGGGAATTTTCTTACCCCTGAATTCAAATGTAACACATTTTGATCATGAAGTACACTTTTATACAGCTTTGCTTCTCATGGTTTGTGGGCAGAAGATATTAAGAACAAAATCATGAAAGGATGACTAATTAAATCATAGTGTCTGTAAGTATTTCTGCAGCTTCACTGAACTAAAGCAGTTATCACTTTACTCTTAGCTCTCCAATACCAGAATCAGTAGATTCTGTGACAAAACAAGAGGTGACCTATTCTGAAAAACCCTGCGAGGGTCAGTGATATGACTACAATGGTATGACCAGCCAAGAAGCACAATATAGTGGAATATGAAAGATCTTACACACTTTCACCTATAGTGACAAGTGAAGCATCTTGCAAAAAAAAAAAAAAAAAAAAAAACAAAAAAAAAAAAAAAAACAACTAAATCCCCAAACATTTACAGCTGACAGATCTCATGTTTTTTAAGCTATAATGAAAAACTAGACACTTAAAATATTTCAGCACCAAAAAAATCTAGTTTTCCGATTACACAACTTTTTAAACTACCAGAAACATTTCATGACATGAAGACTTTTTTTTTTCCTCTCCATGTTATTTTTGGCCTCAGTCAACATGTAAGGTCCATTGCTTGGAGTCTGCCTGCTTCTGGCACAGCTACTCTGACAATGGCCAACACATTGAGCTGAAGGAGAACTTCCTCACTGGTATTTTGTTGTAATTTTCAATGGAGAACGTGGACAGCAAAAATAAACTGCAGATTACTGGCCACAGGCTAAAATGAAAGACTCTATAAGAGACAAGCACCAGTGACATCTACACTGATAAATGTCTTCTGCACACACAGTTTACAGTTATTTTCCCAGCTTCTAGATCATGCAATTTACTGTCTTCAGCTGCTACAAATGCTACTGTTTCAAATACTGCCAGTACTAACTTGCAGAGACCCATTTCTAATCTAAAATCTCAATGGCTCATTATAATTGTATGTCATAAAGTTTGCCTTCACTAACACAAGAAGCCCAGACAATCTTTGATGATCCATTATTCTGTTTAAGTAAGTCAATGCTGGTATAGTAATCAATCTACTGAATATCATACTGTCATCTACTTTTAAAATATAAACTATTTGCTCCAAATGCTTGCATACATCTCAAGAAAAGGAATACATTATGGAATGAAATTCAGGAAGTTAACTTTCTGCCTTTGTCACAAAGTCTTAAGTAGTATAATATTAACAGCAATCTAAGTTAGCCTAAAAGATCTCTATGTAAAGCATGGTCAGAGTATTGTGAATTAGGAGGACTACATTTTATTTCAGGATTATCTGTCAGTCTTATAAACTTCCAGTTTTGCTATTGGTAAAAGAGTTAAAATGACACCAGGCACCACAGACCTGACAAGCTTCACACAGTATGCAGGTCCATCATCTATCCAATACAACACAAACATGCTCTGGAAGGCAGTCAAACAGAATATGCTGCATAACATTCAATGCTCTTTTGAGAGGTAGCTGCCTGGCATAGAATAAAAAAGTCTAGTGAAAGAAGATCAAGTCAGATCTGAACTCCACATCATTCTTGTCACTGTTGTGACCTCAACACACTACACATCAGGTTTTAGTTAGTCAGCTGCAAACCAAATCAATGAAGTTTAAAAGCAAAATAAAATATTCTTTTCCAGAATATTTAGCTCAGGTTTTTCAAGAAGCATTAGAACTTTATACAAGTGCATTTGTGTTTTGGTATTTGTAGCAATTTAACACAAATCTTAAATGCTGTCAAAGAAATCAAACTGCTAAAGCACAACAGTAAAGAAATTGGCCTGGAAAAAAATCTCATTTGACCCTGCATATTACATTTTTGTTTGTTCTGTACTACAGTTAATTACTCAAACATAGACAAGTATTGCAGTCTTTTCACAGCACCTTGAATTTGGTCTACATTGTAAACAAAAGTTGCAGTGAAGTCTTTTAAGAGACTTCCAAATGATGAAATCAGACTAAGGAAAAAAACACAAATATGTTCTTATCTTTCAATTTGAACTTGAGGATAAACCTCTTCCATTGACAGTCTTACACACAACTGTTTGGCCCCTGGCAATGTGTCTAGACAACGTCTGTTATTTATTTCAGTTCTAAAAGATATGCACTAAATGCAATGGTCATCACAAAAAAAAAAGGCATCTAAAGAAACAGGTCTGCGTTGGGGATTTCCTTTACACTTCAATACTGACAAATTATTGGAAGGCTGCTGGTCACAGCATCATAGCTAAATTAGTCCTGATATTAGCTATTCACTGGAGCACAACAAACAGGTACATACACATAGGAAATGAGTACCTTAAAAGATACCTAGAAGAAGAAGATGGTGTAATCAGGGAACATCTTAGTCAAAACATTAAAAACCCCCATGGAAATAGGAAGAGAAATACCCAAATGTCTTGTTTTTAACAGCATCACTGGCAACACACTGAAATCCACTGATACTGTGCAAGGATTCTACAATCACGTAAACAAGTACAATTCGTAAATTACTGAGCTGGAGGTTTTTAATGATTCGTCATTATGATTACATATGTGCCCCTAGCTGAGGAAAACTACCAAGAAAGAAACAAAACTACACAGAATGAATGTACCTAGGTAGCCAAGAAGGTCCATGGCATTGTGACTCGTATCAGCAATAGTGTGGCCAGCAGAAACAGGGCAGTGACCGTGCCCTTGTACTCAGCACTGGTGAGGCCACACTTTAAGTGCTGTGTCCAGTTCTGGGTCTCTCACTACAAGAAGGACATTGAGGTGTTGGAACATGTCCAGAGAAGAGCAATGGAGCTGGAGCACAAGTCTTGTGATGAGTGGACCAGGCATCTGGGGTTGTTTAGGTTGGAGAATTTGAGGCTCAAGGAGGACCCTTATCTCTCTCTACAAACACCTGAAAGGTGGTTGTAATGAGGTGGGGGTCAGCCTCTTGTAACAGGAGAAGAGGAAATGGCCAGAGGAGGTTTAGATTAGATATCAGGAAGAATTCCTTCACAGAAAGAGTGATCAGGCACTGGAACTGGCTGCCCAGAGAAGTGGTGGAGTCACCACCTCTGGAAATGTTCATTTGATGTGTACATGGGGCACTTAGGGATGGGCATGGGGTTATTGGTGGACTTGGCAGTGCTGGGTTAACAGTTCGACTTCATGATCTTAGAAGTCTTTTCTAACCTAAAAAATTTGATGAAAATTTGAAAGAGGTATTTCAGATGTTGAGCCTATTACCTATTTTATTACAGTGATGTACACAGTATCTGGAAAGAGGCAGAAATGCAAACTAGAGTCTGACTCTCAAAACGAGTATATACTGTGAATACCTCCCTTAATAAAATATTGCGGAGAAAATGAAAAATACTACAACCAACAAAAAGAACTTAATTCAAAATGAACATGCTGATTAAAAATCCAACTGCAAAAAAAAGCAAAGGAAAAGTATACAAGGATTTTCTTGAGCCAAAGCCTCATTCTTTTCAAATAAGAGAACCTTAATGAAAGATTTATCACAATAAACTTTGCAGTAGTTTGAGCCATCAGCTTGATTCTGCGGCTGTTTCAACACAAAGTTTTCACTTATATCAAATGGATTTGCATAAGAAAACCATTTGAAAGTGGATACAAAGGTCCACATTCAATTAAAACCTTTGCATTAAAGTAGAGCTTTCTAAAAGAAAAAATAATGAATGTGCTTTTTAAGTGTAAGCCAACATTTCTTTTAGAACAGCTCTTTAGCATAGAAAATACACAATCATGTTTTTTCTTTCAAATGTAATGGAATATGGCAAGAGAAGTTATGAAGAGAGATTTATCTGCTGCAGGCATTATAACAGGTATTATGTTTCCAACTAAATAAAATCTGAAGAAATTTTACTAGAATAACTGAACAAATTTTGCTAGAATTTTAGAATTCAAAGGAAGAAACAGTATACTCTGCATTGCTCTTTAAACTATCCTCAGTCTTTTAAATAGACACATATATTTTACTTTAAATGTATACACACTTGAATCCAATTTTAAATTTAATGCCACAAATACTTTGGTAATAACCTGGCAAATTTGCCTCTCCAGTCTGTAACAACCCAACTTATGCCACACCTTCAAACTTTTATCCTTTACCGGAAAGGTACTCTCACTACAATCAGTATGAAGTTGACAGAGTAACATCTTATGATTCCAGTACGTATTCTCAACAACCCCAAAGATTTTGTAACACTGCATACTGATCTCACAGCTTACATCATCAAACCTGAGTACTGGCTTATGATACAAAGTTTTACTGTCATGCTGGTAGTGTGATTACCTACTGACATCAATAAAAACTTCAGAAGAGCATTACAAATCAGTGGGATACTAGGAGTGATTGATTAGGCAAAAATAGTGGTCTTTAATATTTCACTACTTCACTACTACAAGTTATATTAATTAAACATAAAAAAGAAAATGCCAGAAAAAACACAACAGGTTTGAACTTTGCAAATCATGACAGAGAAGCTACTGCTATTAGGCTGACTACAGTCTAGAACATAATTCAAACACATTAAATTCTGCAGTAAAACATTAAGCTGTTAATACACTAACAGCCTTCAATTACTGATTGCTCTTCCACCTTTCAGGGTAATATATTAACAATTATTTCCACTGCATCAATAAACTCTCTATCAATCATGTACCATAACCCAGCAGGTAGCACTGAAACCAGCATAACTGGCAGCCATGATGGAAATAAACTATTTTTACTACAATATATTAAAGGTCCATTTATGTCAAAAATCTCATCCAAAAAAAAAAAAAAGAGACATGGACAGCTTATAAAAAAAATCTCTTTTTTGTTTAATAGCTCCTTTACTAATTTGGAGTAGTCAGAGTACAATTATTTAAATCATAACACAGTAGTCCTGATTCTACCTGCTTTCATGTTGTCTATTTTGCTGTCACAAGAAATGACATTCATCTAGCTCAGAGTACATACAGGAAGCTAAAGGCAGCAAGGGGTATATAAGATCCTGCCTGCTACAAAGCACACTTTGTCATAACCCGTGCTGGAGCGTAAATCAAACAATTTTTCTACTGTCAACAAATACTTCTGGAATAAAACAATATTTCTTCTCCTGTGGCTACTCAGCCAGACTACATGTCACTTTCCTACTACAGATAGTTAACTTGCTAGCTTGCACTGTAGAAACCTGATCAAGAAAACTAAGGATTTCACTAGTACACTGCCCATCAAGAAGGATCCGCTGCTGTAAAAATCCAGGCTATAACATACAAAACCACATTAATTTTAAAATACCAAAGCAAAGACATTAAAACTTTTGAAATATCAAAATAAAGGCAGACTGGGAAACTTTGATTCTGCTACCTGCTCTGTCTCTTCACCTCACACTACATATGCATGCAAAATAAATACATGCTTTCCCTCAGACTAATGAATCACTCAGTACTCAGGAAGAACAAAGCTCCAGGAGGAGACTTGTGGAGCGCTAATGATTTACCCACAGTATACAAACCTTGTCTAGAGAAGATGTTCAGTTAACATGATTGGGAATTACAGTAAGGAGAAGTATTAAAATGTTACTCTTCAGAAACAACTGCAGGTTCTATCACGGTGTTCCTACCTGATGACAGGTACATAAGTCACACACCACACCACCTTCAAACCTGCAAGGTTTCCCAGATACTGAACAGAGAGGTACAAGACAGCCCTGCAACTGAAACTATTCACGATATTCCTGCACTTGTCCTGAAATTCTTGACTCATTTAAAATTGTTTCTGAGAAATACAGCACTTGGGAGTTCTGGCAGGAGCAGACAGCACAGCTCACACTATACATTCTCAGTCTTTTTTCCAGAGTCTTTCAGAAGCAAATCACAGCTAGCTTGAAGTCTAGGTGAACTGTTGCTTAACACCAACCTTCCAGAAAGGGCCTTAGCCAACCTTCTTACATCTGATCAGAAACATTCCCACTAAGTGAGAAGAAAAAGCCCAATGGAAGACAGCAGCTGGGAGAAGAACTGCTACTGAGAGTATCTGCATGCTTTCGAGAAGCAGCTCATTACTCAAACAGAAAATCTACAGAAGCTAGAAAGATCATAGGGTTCCAATCTCAAACTGCAACCAAAAATTTCAGTCAAGATTATAGTTGTGCCTGCTTTTACTTTCATGGTTTGTAGCTTGAGACATCTTATTTGGCGAAACACTGAAGACTCACACTCGTAACTGTGATTTAACAATAGCTGAAGACAGTTCTAACAATAAGACAAAGAGGAGGTAATGGAATCCACACTGACAATTTCATCTCAACACATTAGTTTTTAAAGATTAAGTAGCTGTTCCTCTTTCCAAATATTTAAAAGAAGGCAGATACCTGTTTTAAAGGAAAGATGAGTGTTGGCAACATCAATTGGCTCAAACCTTGTCTGCAGTGGAAGTTCTGACACTTCTTTCTGACAGTCATGACAGACAGAAAAACCAGATCTCACTGCGTTCTCTAAACACAGTAACATTGACCTCCTGATGGGCTTCCACAGTAGCTGCTTTAAAGAGAGACTATCCCCATGCTGTAAAAACACTAATTTCAAATTCTTCCGTGGTGGTAGTTTGTCACAAATTGCTTTTTCTGGTTTTATTTCACCTCTTAGCAAAGAAAGAAATGCTTTTTCATCCCAATTCGCAAAAATACTCTACAATTCTACTTGCAAAAGTATCTGTTTAAATTTCTGTTCATTGTGAACAATGAAGTAAAGTAATCACTGAAGCTTTCAGTTCAAGTAAGCAGAATTTGCTTTCATTCCCTGTTAAGAAATGGTATAATTAGTTTGCTTTTCTGCTTCTACTATCAAGACTATTGGTACAATTGAGACCGTTCATTAAAAATTCCAACACTGACATGTCATGAAATTCCACAGACTCATATAAAAGATGCCACTAAAGTAGCACACAAAACAACAGCATGTCCAACATCACCTTCCCAAAACATGATCCAATTAGATTTAGAAATGGTGAACTTTCAAACTCTTGGAGAGCAGGAAGGCAGGAAAGTCAAAATAATAACTAAGGAGATTGCAGTAATTCATACTGTCTCACAAATAATGTCAACTTAGACAGTTATTTTACCTTAAGAAGGTATGTAGGAATATTGCTGAAATCGACAGGCAACTTCAAGAGGAAGCGAGCTGAGAATTCGCCAGTCTGTGGAAAAAAGGTAACACTAATGAGACCTGGTAGCTAAAAGAGAACCACAAACATTCTGAAGATTAAATGCTATCCAGAAAAATGTGTAAGAGCTCATACCAAAGAGAAGGGTTGAGATTTAAAACAAAATTGCTGAATAGAAATACTGGAGATGGAAAAAAAAATTACAGATTTCACAGATGTCATATGAAAAAACACCTTAAAAACATTAACCCTCATTGCCAGTACGTCAACAGCAAAAAGTAGTTAGAATAAAACAATGTGCATGACAAAAAATCAGACTATATTTTGTTACACCCTAAATATAGATGTATCTTGGCTGTACTCATTTCCGGACAAAGGTCTGGCGAGACCTGCAAAGAGTCTGAGAGCAAAGCTAAATACCTGACAAATTGATAATATCATATAGACAAAACAGAGGCATCTTCACCAACACTGCAGATATATGAAAGAGAATTTGTGTTTCAAAAGGTGAGCACATATCAAAACTGTCAACTGAATAAAGTTTGAGGAAAAGACTTCAAATAGAAGGTTTTAAATAATTTCAGAATTATGTAACTCTAAACACCTAGACAACCGTTTACTGAAAATTTGCCAAGTGTCCCATACACATTGCTCTTTTTTACGTATAAAGGGTATGTGAAGGAAATGGAAAGGATTTCCTCTCTGTTTCATACACTTCCTTAAAACCAGACTTTGTCCACCTGGTTATAAAGCAATGAAGTTAGCTGTTTTTTAAAAACAAATGCCTGCCTGATTTCCTCAATGTTAATTTTTTGTTATCTCTATTTTTTTAGTTCAATGTAGTAGCCACACAGCAGCTATATTTGTTAGGTATGTTGAATTAGCAGTGTAAAAAGTGTTAAACATTCATTTTATGCCATTAATTACAAAAACTGGGATAATTTGAGACAAGCTCAATTTGTCAGTGCCAATCTGTTTCTGGGTAAGCTACCAGGCATGAACTATACATACCTCATTCTACCTTTAAGTCACTAAGCAAAAAAAAACAACATCTGGAATGGAATTGCAATGTTCCTAATGGCAACTTTCAAGTCATATCATTTGCCAAAAGGATTTGTGTGATGTTGGGCTGTAATTCACCCTTATGCCAGCTAGCTAAGAATTGCCCTTAAAATTTCTCACTGGTAGTCACACAAGATTGGCAAAGAAATTACTCATAGAAACACTACGCAACAAAAAAACGAGTGTACATTAAAGTCCAGCTGTGAAACCTTTCCTGATTACACCACTTGTGAGAAGAGGTACCAACTTCCTGATGCTGTATTACTGATGTATGCAGAAAAACCAACAACTTCTTGCACACATTTAACATGAAGACTGCTACAGTGACGGTCAATCAGGGTCCTCACTTATCTGGAATGAAATGGATATTACAGATAGTGCTTCTCCTCTGGACTTTCAAAAAATGCCATACAACAGTTGCCATAAAATCCAGAAAATTATTTTTGGTAACATACCAAGTCTAATGAACTGGGATGGCCACTGAACACATGAATGACCTCTGATCAATGCTGCTCTGATCACCAGCTGCTCCAAAAAGTCTAAATCTTTCATATCGTTCCAGGAAGATTATTTTACAAACTAATACTTCCAAAGGTGTTCTGGCTGGACAGGGAGCAGCCCCTGTCCATGGTGCTCATCTCCCCTGCCCAAACCAGCTGGATACAGGCATCAGGTCGAGACACAAGAATTTCTGGCCACAGCCCTGCGTGATTGGCTATTTGATGGGCTTCTGCATCTGCCAGTATTCCTCCGAGAAGAAGCTACTAAGCTAGATAATAGTTTGTTGATTTGTCATATATCTTGGAGACTTGCACTTTAGGAAACTGGAGGCAGTGGAACAAAGGTAAAAGAGCAAATTTCTGTTCCATTTTGGGTCAGAGTGCTGAATTCAGGCATTCTCTTCAAAGTATTTTTAACTCATGCACCCAAGACGATTGCTTCC
Organism: Haemorhous mexicanus; assembly: GCF_027477595.1. Classification (NCBI taxonomy): domain Eukaryota; kingdom Metazoa; phylum Chordata; class Aves; order Passeriformes; family Fringillidae; genus Haemorhous; species Haemorhous mexicanus. Next base: position 29,406,610 of record NC_082343.1, read on the forward strand.
ATTACACTGTGCAAGGCTCATAACTTGATTATTTCAGAAATCTGCTGAACTACTGTTGATTCCTGAGAGACAGCAGCAGCATGAATTTCAATGACTTCTAGGCAGAGAAGATAAAAGGCTATTTACCTCTTGCTTTCTGGAAAAACAGTCCTATTTTGCTGATCCTCAAGGCTAACAAAACAAAAACCTGTAAAGGACAGTAAAGAGAACTACACAAGGTAGTTTGACAGTTTTGTTTTAGGACACTAGTAAACAAGCCTCTGTCATATATACCAAGTTCACAGAATCTTCAAAACTCTCAAGAGTCTTCTTGACAGAGAATAAAGACTTGGGAAAAAAGCACATGCTATAGAAAAATCTACAGCTCTGCTATATGAAAAGGATTTGACTCAAAATGTATTTAAAATTTCTTTTATTGGAACATTTTTAATTAAAAAAGCATTTAAAATTAAAGAAAAGAAAGTTCTTTATTCAGTCACCAAAGACAGAGAAAAGACTCGATAAAATTTCAGTACAGTTCAGGAAGTCTTCTGCACTTCAATAAACCAGTCTGATGAAATTTAGAGATTTAGAGACATAGCAAGTTGTTTGGGATGCAAGCTATGGACAATAACATCTGTGAATAAGTTAATTTCAATCAAATATTCTGATCTATAAACATTTAAGAGGTCTGAATTTCTTTGATGAAGAAAATTAAATCTGGGTTCAAATAAAAAAAGACTAGATGACTTGCCTAAGGAAAAAAAAAAACAGATGAATGTGTGAGTTGTAAAGTAAACATCCTTGAATCACCTGTAACTTAAGGATGATTGAAGTTATATAAAGTTGAAGTCTAGCCTTGATAATAGGAGTGCTGAATTTTCATCAATTTTTCGGACTGTTTCAGAACAGCACCTGTTTCAGAAGATACAGCTTCTGAAGGCCAGTTAATCTTAAAAGTATGCTATTTCTGCAAGCAAGGGGGAAACAAGTCCTTCATAAACAGCATCAGATATTTCCTGACATATCTTACTCCAAACTTACCAATAAAAATATATTACCAGCAGAAAAACCCTGATTTTTGCAAAGCTTACTCTGTGGCAGAGATCAATTTTCATAAAACATCAATTCACACAGTAACCAAAATGCCTACATTGCAAATGGCCACATCTTAAAGATCTATACACAGAATGTTTCTATACAGAATGGCACATTTCCCACGTGGGAACATGGAATATAACTTCAGGAAGCAGATAAGCCAGTTTAATGTCTGACTGTCCTATGAAAGTGTGGCCTTACAAAGTCACTGCTCTAGCCCATCTTGCCTCCTCTTGCAGAAAATTAGTTGGGTTAGTTTTTCTTCTCCAGTTATTCCTCTTCTCTCCTGTAACAACTCATCTCAGCTTAGACAAGTGCAAGAGATTAATAGCTGCAGCTACCAATTAAACCAACTCAATCATAATGTGGAAATGCACCCTAATACATCGTACCCCTAAGCAGGCTGGTAGGCTGGCAGGGTGTCATACCAACACTATTATTCTGCCTCTCAAATCTTCAAAGCTAACTCCAACTTCCACATGGATGTTGTACTGTGCCCTCTAAACAAAGCACAGGCTTTTCAGTTTCAAAGTTTTCATCTATAAACCAGACTAATGAACACCAGGTTCAAAACCAGTTCTCACCTGGAAATCTAGTTCAACCAATGTAACAGAATACAGGAACATTCAAAACAAGGAATATAGAAAATCAGCTGAAGTCAAATAGTTTTCTCCACTGGAAACAGAAAGCATGGCGATCCACAGGAAGAACTTATGCTTTCCCAAGCAAGAGATGTATTTGTTAAAAGCATTTTAGATGCAATAGGAGCTTACCCAGTTGTTTTTTTTGCCAGCATAGATTTCCATGTTTTCTCCATACTGGGGCTCTTCAAGTAAAGTCTGATACTCAAACATGAGACGAGAACTCTCCCGTAATCGGCTGCACTGAAATTGATGATACTGCTGCACAAGCTCTTTCACAACAAGCAGGAGGCATTCAGGGTTTGAAGGATTCCAGGAAGCTAAATTCTGTTGATTAGAAAAGAACAAAACCCAAAATAGTTGACACCAATAAAAGACAAGCAATCTCCCTTCCATACTGATACCAGAGGCATGTATGCACGTGGAACCTTTATGACAAAGGTTCACACAATATTAGAATACAAAGATTCTACCATGCTTTGGAAGAAAGCCAGGTGAAACAATAGAAGCTTATTGTCAAATAGGAGACCTACCATAAAACTGATAAAAGGGCCAGTACCAGGCTTATGTAGGCCCAAATGACCATTCTATTCTTTCCCGAAATTATACCATTGCATCTGAGAACTGGAAAAGTTTGAATTAAATTAAAACCGATATGCAACACACAAGTACAACCTCGCACAGTAACTGATTCAAAAAGCAGTCAACCAAGTGAATATGGCAAAGTAACACCAACTACAGAAACCGCTCTGCTTCATTATCTCAAACAGTGGCTACATTACCAGTGGTAGAGCAAACAGGTTCTCTTTTCTTGCCTCAACCTTGTGATTTATTTCACCTTAACTGCCTCTTCACTTGAATTACCTTGACTCATCCCCTTAACAAAAATGTCATCTGTACACAGAAGTCTCTTTAATATGCCTGGCAGAAATTTTTATTACAGGTTCACTGTATTTCAAGAAATAGCTAACAGAAATAAAAATTATAATGCAATTAAGATAACTGTGTCAGTAGCACAGTAGTGATGTTACCACTCCTATAACTGTCTTAGATCAGTCTTCCTTGCACAGTTAAATTTAATTCAGGAAGTATTTGGTGTTACAAACCATACCTAATGTGACCAATGTGACATGCCTACATCTAGTTGACCAAAAAGGGACCTATGTGAAAGGCAAAGGGGGACTCACCCTGTAGTCCATGCTGTTAGGACATTGGACAGCACTGCTTGAAAGTACTTAGGCACTCACATGCTTCGAACTTAGATCTTCAAGCAGTTTTCTTGACACCACCTCAGAGCATGTTAACACAATCATGTGGCTTTTGCTGAGCTTTGAGTATAAGTAAAATCAATCTGCACTTCATAGAATCATGGAATGGCTTGGGTTGGTAGGGCCCTTAAAGATCATGCAGTTCAGGGGAGGGTCACATTCCACTAGACCAGGCTGCCCAAAGCACCTTCTAAGCTAGCCTTGGACATTTTCAAGGACAGGTTATCCACAGCTTCTCTGTGCAACCTGTTCCAGCGCCTCACCACCCTCACAGTAAATAATTTCTTCCTTATACCTTATTTTAATTTACCCTATTTCAATTTAAAGCCATTACTCTTTCTCCCAGCACTCCATGCTATTATAAAAGCTCCACTCCCAGCTCTCTTGAGGGCCCATTTAGGTACTAGAAGGCTGTACATCACACACATTTGACAATAAACTAGCTGCAACAGAATTGTAAATTGCATGAATTGTACAGTTAACATTAAAAAACTCAGAACTAGCACAGATATCTGCACTTTACAACTAAGTGATGATATAATATACAGTAACTTCATAAAATTACTTATCCATATTTGTATTCAGTGTAGCTAGATGCCATGTTACTTCCTCCTGTAAGTTGCAGATATTTCATAAACAAATTCATATTTAGTGTAAAACCAAAAGTAATAAATACAACTAACAAACACAAGTGAATGAGTGGCACAGAGAAGTTGTTGAGTCTTTGTCCTTACAGATACTCAAAACCTGACTGGACAAGGACCTGAACAGCCTAATCCATCTGCTCCTGCCCAGGCAGGGCAGCTGGGCTAATGATCTCTATCTAAAGGCTCCTTCCAACCTCAGCTAGGTTTAGGTTTATGAAGAGGTTCACAAAAAGCTCAAACTGAAACAGGATCTTAGCAAAGTGAGAATACACAGCTCTGGCCTGAAAAGAAACAAACAAGTTCAAGTATAAATTTTATCTTCTGATACCCCTGATACCCTGCAAAGGCAGATAGAAAACTTCATCAGTTACTCATCAGGCACCATGCTTCAGCTCTACAATGAAATTTACTTGTAGACTGATCCCTAACTAAGATGGCTCTTTCCATTGAAAAGGGTTATAACTTTTATCATTTCTGATGACTTTAGATATGTCCCTATGGAATAGTTTTATACAGACTTCAGTATATGTGTATGACGGCTGAATATTTCAAGTGTTTCTATTTCCACAACTTTATACTTTTTTCCCATTTAAGTAATATATATTAAGATCTTACCAAAATGAATTTGGCATTTTTAGCATCATCACTTGAAACATACCAGTCAAATTTGTCAGTGAAAGCAATGGGAAGTATGTATTCCTGTGTTTTACACACATGAACAGCTGCAGGATTGAACTGTATTCCTATTTTCCTGCTCACTCTGATTCTGGTCGAAAGGGCCGCTTGGCATGGCTAAAATGCTGTTCTTGAACCCCTGCCTTTAAAAGTTACTCCAGTGTCACAAATTTCACATTTGACCACAGCTTGATGTAAAAGTACTGATTTCTCCTCCTTCTAGTCAGTAGGAACACTTACAAAATGGTAATATCATAATTGTAATATCTTAAAATGTAAACTACATTCCAGAGAAATTGGCCAATTGGTGATACACTAATGTAATCTAGTAAGTCCCTTAAATACTAGAGTGACTGAAAACCTTGTTCTACCTTGTCTGCTACCTACAGCTGGTAAAAATTTGTTTGCAAGTTGAACCTATTTAAGCTTATCCAATTCTACAAAATACTAGAGAAAATCTGTCAGGTAGACAGCATCTTCTAGGAAACACATTTTCTACCATGCAGCCTGAAACCAGGCTGCATATAACCTTAAACTTCCTGTTCCCAAGCTGCTGCTCAAATAAAACATTTCCAGAAAGCCAGAGGATGTAATATGCCAGTATGTATTGATATCAGCCAGACAAGTGGGAATAACCTTTCCTCCTAATGACATTGGTATAACACAATAGAAATGTTCTGTCAAAGGAAATGACCAACAGTATTTTAATAACTGACCTAAATGCAACTGAACCTTTTGTTTTTTAAATAACATTACACTACAGAACAAAAAAAGAGCAAGAGGAAATCCATTGTAATTTGTGCAGCACAGAGCTAAAGGAGTGCTCTTTTCAAAGAATTCAAGAACATTGCATCAAAACAGAGTTTATTCTGTATTGTCTTAAAGCTACAGGAATTAAAATTAGTGATTTGACTGTAGGATCCTTACTAAACACCTCTCATTCAGCAACTCAAATTTCAGAGTACAAACTGGTTATGAAAACAAACCACGTAAAGCACACTTCAACTACCCACTCAGGACATACATTAATTATAATGGATTCTCACTGATGACAGAAGAAATATACAAGGGCTACACAAATTTTCTGAAACACAAGTTCTGATTTATATAAAACGTTTTTAGCTTTAGAATTACATTATTGTAGTGCATGTTATTTGGCATTTGGCCACTACATTTCCATCCATTTTGTTAACTTTGCAGAAGGGCTGTACATTTCACAAGATCTAAACTCATAAATTTTAACACAAACACTACCAAATATAATGCCATGTTTATGGACGAAATTTCGTTTTACATATCTTAGTGTAACTTATTTTCCCTAAGCACTAGGGTCATTCATCTGAAAATACTTTTAAACAACTTTAATTCAATTTTAACAGGACGTCAAAGTACATGCCATATTGTTCTCAGTTGCAAACAGCACCTTCTTTAACCTTCCGTTTTTGAAATCAAAGATAAAGTAAGCAACTACCTGTAAAATACATTGTTAAAATCTAATGCAGAATTTGATTTGTCAAGTTTATCCCTTTTAGAGTGTCTACATTGCTACAATTTCAGCATCAGAGAGAGTCTTCTGAGGACACACAATTTGTCACTTTAGTTGATGAGAATAGTGTCCCTGCAACAGTAAGTTGACCTTTTTCTTTAGAGGGAAAGGACCTTCTAAATAAGATTTTATTTAGTGATGCAGTATTGTTGTCACTATTAGACTTTGGAAATTATAAAAATCTTAAACTTGGAGCAAAGACAGTAGTAACTTGTATGCCTCATTTTCTGATTGTTTGCCTGAAGGCTGCATTTCAGCTGAACCAATCCAGTTTTTAAAAGATTGTAGTTAAGAATTAAAACACTAGAAGACCAGAGCTTCTGGTGTTTGTATTTCATGGCTTCAAGTTCTGCTTGAAAACTCAGCTCTTGTGTTAGTATTAAAATCTGATGCAACCTCAAGATTATGAAGTTTAGTTGCTACAACTTTAAAAAAATCATAGGAATAAGAACACAGATCACTGAAGCCAAGAAGAATGCAGAAATAATGAGACAATTATGTATATAGAAAAAGACTTGCTGCTTTCTGTGGCTTATATCAAAATCTTCTGCCTTGCTCACATATCTATACATTATCATTTTACCAAAAGCACATGAATGCTGAAAGGATGGGGTTTTTCTCTCCTGAATTTGCTATAAAATTGTGAATAAAATGGATTTGATAGAGAAAAAAATGATCACAGTGACTAGGGTATTGACAGACTAAGTTACGTATTTCACTCAATAAATCCTATCTAATTTGAAATGAGATTTCTGCAGGCTTTCCAGAGTTAATAAAATTTAACAGAACAATCATTAATGCATATAAAATAAAGAAATCCAGACTTGGATACAATCCCTTGCCTTGTTTGCCAATAGATATCTTTAAATGAACTCTGCAGTGCAAACTCCCTGAGTTACTCAATAGTTAGCCAGTTAGGCTGAAAGTGGCCCACTGTACCACAATATACCAGGATGAATCAACCCAAACTGCATCTGCAACTAGCTCTGCATTCATGCTGATCTCACACAATGGCCTACATGCACAACTCACATTGGTTAGGACCATCATTAATGTTTATCATTTTTTCAGTGTATCATTGAAGCACTTGTCATTTCTGAGCACACTGATGTAGGCTCAAAGAAACAATTCTCTTCTGTCTAGACACTGCTTGCATGTCTCTCCATGATCTCCACTAACACTATGAGCAACTTCATGCATCAGATCTTAATTTAAACCTTTCAGGTTTTAATTACAGTGCTTTTTTTTTTTTTCGGTTTCGCCATTATGCAACTTGTCAAACTTCCATCTTCTAAAAAGCTCAATTATTGCCTCATCTTAAGAAGTACAGAAGGTTTGGTAGCAGGTTTAGTAGCATCCAAAGACGTTTGTATATTCTTGTGGCCACAAAAGTCTGCTAATGTCATCTGTGACAACTAGGTAAACCCCATTTTTTCCAGTTAGGGAATGAATAAAAAATGATCTTCAAGAATAAATTCAAAATGGCCCGCAGAAAAAGTAATGGAATGAGAACTTCCATCTGATAGAGACCAGACTCCAGAAGCATCACTGCCCACACAGATGTAGCTGTTGTCATACAGAAGATAGCCAATAATTATTTACCTATTCATAACTAGGCAATTCAACATAAAGAAGTTAAATGCTCCTTCATGGCAGAAGTTTTCCTGGCTGACTTTTTTCATTATAGAACAAAGTTTCAGGACAAGGTCTTTCAGAAAACAGTTATCTAGACCTTTAAGTGATTACCCAATAGCATGTACATTCACAAAGTTTTGACCTCTAGCTCATGTTGTGTGGCAATAGGAATGGAGAAACAGTACTCAGTTACTATACAAAGATTAGTAGACCATAAGTGTCCATCAAACTGTGTCTACACTGGAGAAATAGAAGCAATTCAGGAGATCTCTTCTGACAATCTGCCAGATACTAAGTTAAACAATCTCACCGGAGCATTGATTTTCACTAAGAAGTATAACCCCAGAGATTTTGTTGGGCTGCACATTCAATTTGTGAATTCCCTGGCTCCTGATCCTGTCTGCTGACAGAAGTTGGCTGCATAGTAAGTCAACAGTTTGATAGGGAAAGGTTTTCTTGACATTCAGACATGACCAGAGTTGAGAAAATGCATTCACTTGAAGTTGGTATAAAAGGCAGAGTAGAGCTGTTATAAGGCCACCCACAGAGTGCAATTTAAGCCATTTCAACAGTAACTCATTTAAATGAGTAGCAACGACACCAACTGGATTTCCAAAAGAGACAAGGAAAATTTGCAGCCTGACACTATCAGTTCTAGGGAGATCTTACAGGTGAGGCAAGTGAAAAACCCCCAACAAAGTAACTTCTCAACCCTATTAGCAAAGATATGCAGAGTTTAGCTTTCCAAAGATGCCATACTCTTCAACTTCTGGCAAAGAAACCGCATATAAATTTTGTTCTGGAACATTCTGTGCTTTGTACTTTTTCCTTTATCCTTCCAAAAAAGCTAATCAAGAACCTATGAAAACTACTACTACCTATTTCCCATTTTTTTCTCAGTACAATGGGCCTCATGTTCCATAAAGTTGCTAATTCATAGGCTCCTTCACAGGTTATTGCTTATTTCATAACTCCAAGCAATGTCTGCAGCAAACTGTAATTCTACACTATCAGAAATGAAATACGGGAACAATTTCTAATTGATTTGAAGTTGTTTTTCTTTGAAATGTGTTTAAATACCCAGGTTGCCAGAATATCTTCCAGGAATGTGATTTTAAAGAAGACAGATTGCAACTGTTTTTCCTGGCTATACTACAGGAAATAACAGCAAGATCTTATTTTAAGTTAGTGTACTTCTATATTTCTAAGCAAGAAATTAACTTTCATGAGAAAATGTCAGTAAACAAAGCCTCCCAAGCCCCTAACAGTGGTAATGTATTTCTATAGCATCTTTCATCCAGAATTATCATAAAGAATAATGTTAAGTACAGATTTGCATTTTGTTTATATCTCTGCACACCACATGCAAACAACTTGCATCCTACAGTGGCTTAAAATCAGTACCAATATAACTTTTTACCCAAAATGAGAAAGATCACAGTGTGATATTAGCACTTGTCCTCCACATAAATACAGAGGAGATACTGGTCCAGTGGTTGCAGCATTAGCCTAGAAACTGACATATCTGGTTTCAGTTCCCACTTTGCTCTACTCCGCATAGGCCACCACAGGGAAATTGCTCACAGAAAAAGGCACAGGATAATTATCTACCATATGCTCACATCTTTCTATCAACAGATATTTTTCACAGTATTTGCAGGGCTGGAGTGTTATAACAACTTCAAAGGCTTCAGTATCTTAGCAGCCAGCACTTAAACATCCTACAGGCTGCAGCTTCAAATCAATCACTGTAAACCTACATGCCATCTACTTGTCATCTTGTTTTCACAGGTTCTTCATATCCCTCTCCCCCAAAGCACCACTGGAACAACTTTCTGGAGTGATCTTCTTGAAATGATCATTTTTGGGCCCAGCAAACATCAAAACTTAACATTTCATAAAAACAGTTCAACTCTGGAGCAATTCTGTCATTGCAAATACAACCAAAGAATTTACAGACCTTGTGTGCTCTGCTCCCGTGAATACCAGATAAAAACGTTTGCACAAAGCAAAGCTTGGGATTGTCAGTATTTATTTTAATTTTTATTTTTGGCAAGAGGCTGTGAAAACTGGATACAGAAATTAGAACAGCTTATAAACACTTAGTTGAAATCTCATATACCTGAAAGCCTTAAATTAGCAAGAAAATACAGAGCAGGAAAACAACATAATAGGAAATTAATTCTGCTTTCAGAAGAGCATCTTATATCATGCATCAAATTATTTTCCCTTTTTTCTTCCACTGGCTACACAGTGTGCTTCTTGAAAAGTGATGCAGTACCCAAAGCAGCTCTATAACAGATCCCAACAAATCTGACACATGGAGAACACTCTTCTGCATTCACGTAGAATAAATGCAAAACTGCCGCTCAAGTACCATTCACCCAAAAAAGGAGTCAACGCAGCTTCCAAAAGTCACTACAATTTTTTTTTCTATTTCCTGCTGAAGGAGAAGTGAAGAGACAGCTGATCGTGGTAAGTTAAGAGTACTCAGGAAATCCAGAAGCTGTGAAGCTGAGCCCAGGAGAACATTTTGTATGTTGTGCACTCTTCCTGAAAGGGTCTGCCTCTTTCTTCCACAGACCTCTCTTAGAAGATAATCAAACCCTTAAAATCTACAACTGCCTACTATCTAATTAATCTCCTAAAGACTTGACACGCAGAAGCATTTCTTGTCCTACTTTGCTAAGGAATTAGAGGAAGTTTTGTTTCTTTACAGACCTCTCAGCACACCTCTCTCAAAGCAGATGATACCTTTACCTGACCCAAGAGGGAATTTCTTAATTCCCTCAGCACGTATTAAATTCTGGGTTAGTGAATTCAATGCACTAATCATTAGTTTCTCCACGTGAGTACACTGCACTTTCTTCCCCTGGGAGCTGGCTACCAGGTGTACATATTTAACTGGACATGGCAAGTAAAAGGAACAAAGCACGAAAACAAGAAAAATTCCCCCACACAACATAGGCACATGCATCTTTTCCCTCAAGACTCACTCACCATGCCCTGATGGCAATGTGAACAGGCTTCAACTCCTGAGACCCTCAGTGGACCAGAGAACAGACCACTGTTAATGCTTCACCTCAAGAGTCCCTTTTAAATAGTAAGTCTTTCACTCTTATCAGCCCTTGTGGATTTTCCTTTCCTGTCAACACAAGTAATTTTAGCTACAGCAAAAAGGCAGAACCTTTACAGCTAATGTTTTGGATAGCATCCACTAACATCCCTTGAGCATTTATCTGCACATGCAGAACTGTTTTCTTCTAACCATTTTTCCCCTTCCAAAATCCCACAAGTTAAAATGAATGTATCACAAGGTGTATCTCACTGTTGTGAGAGCAGTATTGCCATCTTTATTTTCACATCTGTACTATAAGACCTTGAAAATACAGGCCATAAAGAAAACACTTACAAAATACCATTGTGTAAATTGTAAGATATTAGAAATCAAAATTATTTCTCTACCATACCAGAAAAATTTATTGCACATTAGTTCTCTTTTCTCAAAAAAAAAAAGCATGAAAACACTAATTTGGTTCCTTTATGAAAGCAAAAGCTGCATCTCTGGGAAGATGGGTATACGGCAGAGTTCATGTAAAACTGTATGAACACTTCTACTGCAAACAAAAGACTAAAGATGCTGACTAAATTTGAATTATATTTGTCTAGTTATCTCTAAAAAAGAGCAGATATGTCTGAGGAACTGAAATACAAGATAACAAGGGAACACAGGTGTAAAAGAATGTAAAGAACAAGTAAAACAAAGAGAGGTTTTGAAACAAATACAGGCTGAAACTTAAACCAGTAAAAAGGAAAGAAAATGTATCTTCAGACCTCCTCCAATTGGGGAAATGAATAGATCTTTTGAAAATCACCCCAAGTGCAAAGACATTTATTTCTTTGCCCCAACAATCTCTTCTGAAGGAAAGAACCTTCAGGGTACCAAACTTATACTAATTTAATTGGAGAAAAGTGCAATTATAAATTATAACACAATTCACAAGCCAGAATTAAATCAAATGCAAAACTGCATTATTAGACTAAATGACCACTTCTAACTGTCCTTCTGTAATCAGTTAATTTAAAAGTTTTTTCTACTTGAATATGCATAAGTAATGACGAACTTCCTCTAAAGAAAAATGAATTATAACAGCACATCAATGTGAATTCAATGGGCATACTACACAGAATTTCAATGTATTCTCAATTCAGGAAGACTGTCCTAGAGTCAGTCTTTTCTCTCAAAAAAACCCCCACTCCTACCCAAACCCCTTGTAAACGTGTTTCTACAAAGCTAACGAGCTGTTGCCTTCAAGACATGCCATTTCTTACTGTTTATAGGGTTCTTGTAAGGAAGCAGAGTGTATTGTGACAGAAACACCACAGAAAAGGGCCAGAGTCCTTTCATTTTCCACAAGTTTTTCTGATAATGCTTTTCTCGCAATTTTTAAAAAAACACTGCTCAAGTAAAGAATGATTATACATTAATAAACTGAACCAAAAAATGGTCAGAAGTACATTACCACTTTGCTGGTTTACATTAAAGAGTTATAAATGCCAACATATTATCATTGAACTCCCAAACTTCCACCTAAAAGATGTTCTGCTCTCATATGTGTCTGGCTTGGGATATCCAGCTTTATATATTTGGTATGAGCTATGGCTCGAAAGTGAATGATTTTCAGGAATTCATTATACCACCCTTACCACCAGCAAGGGCTGTATTTCCTGCAAAGGAAAGACATGCAAGCCTAAACACCTTTTTCAACATTTTACATTCAGATTTAAGCATCCTGTTATTCTGGTCCAAGCTTCTGGCCCATCTAAATCTACAACCACGAAAAATATGGTTGAACTCATATGACAAACGAAAATTATTTTTTCCTAAAACAATGCTAGAAATGGAAAACCATAAAATGCTTTCTCCCCCTATTTTACTAGTGCACAATGATGAAGTCCTTCATTGCATGCGCTTTATTTAGTATGGCAAAAAACCATTTTCTCTCACTTTGCCATCCTTCAGTCAAATGTCCATGCACATTCCTAATGCTCTCCAAAAACTACTCTCTCCTGGGCTGAAATACTATATTTTAAAAGCTAATATTCTCTATTTTTTTCATATTCTAGGGAGAAATTGCATTATCAGAGAAGCTTGTGCCAAAAAATGAAAGGAAATGTTTCCCCCTGGAGCCCTTTACAAAATTAATGGAATTCATTTTGCCTTATACACCAGCAAGATTTAAGCAAGAAAAGCAAAACTACCTAGCTTAACAGATATTTTGCTCCCTCAAAATTAAAAAAGTATTATCAAATTATAGATTTTTCTTTTTTTTTTTTAATTTCTGGATTCACTAGGTGAAAAGTCGAGACAAAATGCTGCAATTAAGTAAAGCACAACTTTAAACCTCAGCATTCTCTTCTGCTTATGCTTTGAGTTTGAAAGCCATGTCTTATAAACTGTGCTAGGAAATGCTGAAGTTTGGCAAAAAGAAAGTGAGGTAAATATATGCAATGACTACACATGAATAGAAAATGGCAGAGTAATACAATGTGGCTAACCATCTCTCAGCCCTATAAATACTAACAACTCTAGACAAAAAAGACAAAAATGAAAGGCTGCAAGAGAAATTAAGAAGACTAAAACAAGGAGAAAGATGAATAATTTCCAAGTGTAGAAAGGTTTTGATAGACTCAAAGATGGAAAGATGAGAGGAAAACCTTTCCTGTCATCCTCTTGAACTCCTCCTGCTGGACTGCATAGCCACCATCTTTACCACACGTCTGCACAGATAATCCTAGCACTTGCTCTCAGCACCCTGTGACTTCTCAGAAGGACCTCCTGAATGCTGGCCTCACACATGCGGCAGTCAAGCTGGCCAGGCTACGCCAGGAGAGGATTCCCAGCCAGAATCCTCTTTTGGGGATCTCTCATTTTAAATCCAGTACTTTTGCAACTTGAGAGAGGGGCTGAATCAGATCATCTGCAGAGGGCCCTTCCAACCCTAACTATTCTGTGATTTTGTGATTCCCTGAGGAACAGCGTTTGGAGCTCAGACACCAAAACCAGATCAAAATACATTAAAAATTATATTATTTCAAATCTGGCTTTAAAAGGAATGCTGCACTGGTATATCTCTATTTTCAAAAATGTGAACAAAAATCTATACTGTAAGGGCCAACAATACCAGTCAAAAAGTCCTCGGCAAAGTTCCTGAATAAATTACTTCTCTGATGGTATAAAATGTGATTTTTTTTTCCCATTCCCTATCAATACCAGAAAAACTTCAGCAAGACTGCAGTGACTACATGCATATATATATATATATATATATATATACACATATATACACACATATACACACATGAGTGCATGCATACCTGCATTCCCCATATATACAAATAAGTAGGATCAATAGAGAGGGACAGGAATAAAAAGGTTTCAGAATTAATGCTTGTTTCAGAAAATTAAATGTTAAATAACATGGGATTATAAATAATAAAAACATATATTGACATATAAAGTCAAGACTGAAAAATGAACACAATAAATGGGAATATAAAGTAGTTCAAAATAAAGAAAAAAAACCTTCTAATGAATTGAAGGATCCAATTCTGCATTCTGTTTCACTTAAACTCCCCAAGTTCAACTGAAGCTGAAGTAATTTAAGGCTTTCATTACAAGAGCAGCAGGTTAGGGGGTCCAAGAATGAAATCTGCTGCTGCCATTTGAAATAGAGCACACAAAAGAGTTAAAGAGGTTGAACTCAACCATGCATTTCTCAGACAAGCAGAACCCACTGCTGTGGCTTTATATTTTAAAATCACACTCCAAAACCAGTGAACTCATTGCCCTTATGGGGGGCTCTCACACTAGAACACATAACAGCTGAATCCTTGCTAACAATACAACTGACAGACCTTTTAGAACAAAATAGTTCAAACAGCATTAGTTAAAATAAGGGGTATTGAGCTTTTTTAGAGCTACTGTGAACAGGGGGACAACTGACGCCGTTAAACATGTGTCTCATGCACCTGAGTAAATAAATAAAAATTAATGGAAGAGAGGGATATTTAAAGGATCTCTTCACTACCCATTAAAAGCTAACTCAGCAACCAACAGAAATAATGATTAAGACTTTGAATAGAGACACATAAAAAAATACAACCTTCACGATAGTTCTCATATAGCCAAATGAGTCTAATAAGCACAAATACAAGAACTTAAAAACAAACATTGGTCTACACAAGATATAGAGTGTGACAGCCAATACACTTGAGTAGCACAATGAGATGAATTAACTCCACAGTGTCTGGAATCTGTACTCAGTATCAACAATTACACAAGGGAAAACAATCCTCCCAATGCTAGGTATGGGCATGAGAACTGCAGCAGCTTATTCTCTGAAAGTCTGTGATGACATCTTTCTCCCATGCAAACGCAGCACTAAGTATTCCCACAAGGAATATGCTATATACTAGCCCTCAAGGACACATTCAGCACTTACTAGGCTTCAGGAAATGCTCAGGTCCTCTTGATTCCATTCCCATTAAGGCTATTGAAGCCTTTTTGATAGCAATGGGTGGGCAGAATAATTCTGGCAAGACTAGCTGGAGACCTGAAGAAGAATACTAAGATACCCATTTCCTTGAACTGACAGTTACCTTGCTTATACTTCTATTGTAGCCTCTTTGCCAAACAGAAGATAATTCAAAATCATTGGAAAAATGGGGTTAACATTTTGAATAAGCACTTCAGCTATTAACTGGCTCACATTAACAATCAACTAGGCTAACATAACAAACAATTCTTGTTACTCAAACTGGCGTCATGGTAATGAGCTCCAAATTAATCTCATCCGTACACAATCACTAATCTTGTTGTGTGCCAACTGAATTTTTAATCAGAACGGAGTGAATCATAGGTTGTTTTTAAAATACATTTCTAATACTTGTCATCCAAAATGAATAAATACTAGAGCAGGAAAGAACTTTCCTATTTACATTCTGAGAAGCTGATTTTATTTATGCATACTATACATGCAAGTATCAAATACATTTGATAGGAAAACATTCTTAACCACAATAAAATGTAAAAATGTTTCTTTTTAATAACTCTTTGAGCATGAACAGCACCACCAACCTAAAGAATTTATCCCCCCAACTGTAATTAAAACTGTACAACAAACCAAAAGGACCACTTGCCCTACTGTTGAAGCACTCTGCAATGCTGACATCATTGGCAAGATCAGCATGCACACAATTAGACCCTGTGACCGGCAGAGTGACCACTACTGGTAAGACATGTAATGAAGCACATACTTTGCAGTGCTGAACTTGAGATTCAAGCTGAGTTTTAAATCCAAGTGACTTTAATGTTTGTGCAAGACACAAAAGCAAAGCTTAATTTCAATGAGCATTTTCAACTTGATTCTGCAATTGCAGTATCCATTCAAGAAAGCATTAGCCCTGCTTATAAAACAAGAGTGCTCAACACATTGCTCTACTGCTGAAATACTGGTCTAATCATTCAGGAATTCTCCAGCAAAAAAAAAAAAAAAAAAACCCAACACCAACCCAAAACATGAACTATTCCTCTACAGCACTCACTTTTTAGAATGCACTATTTCAGGAATCTTGCTTTAGCTGTCTGGCTAACAGCTGCTTAACTGAAGCTATTACCATGCTCAGATGAAAACCTAACTGAAAGCTCTGCCCATGGCCATGGAAACTGAAACAATCTGCAACACAGCCATTCAAATGTCTTTGGGGATGCCTACTGACAGCCTCCATTAGAGCCACACAAGCTTGAGGAATCTGGAGTACCTGGTTCTCCTTTCATGCTAAGCATAATGCCTGACTCAAGCCATCTAACAACATGTGATGACTTCTTAAAAAACAAGACACTCAGACAGATGAGACCAGTGCATACAGGCTCAATGTCAGAATTCCCACAGATCTGATGGCACATATTGCTTACTTTGAGACTGTGCTCCTCATTGAATAACATCTACATGCTTTTGTGCATGGTAGATTGTCTTTGGATTGCCAGGAACTGTTGCATCAGAAGTATTTGAAGACTACCTAAGATTAAGAGCACTGAATTATGGTCAATGTGCTAATCAGTATTTGACTTCTAGTCAGTAGACAGCTATGTTAACATATTTAAGAATTCTGCTAATATCTTAGCATTCAATTAAAATTATCCTCACTAAACAGCTTTCACATTTGTGGAAAAAGGGAGCTATTCAAAGACTTAGCACAATAAGCAAGTTATTGTTGATGCAACATTTTAAGGAAAAAAAATCTACAAACCATATGGAACTTTAAAAAGTGAATGCAAAACTAAAGGAACACTATGTAGACCACAGCTGCAAGGTAGGAATAACATCCTCCAATACCATCAGAACAAACTGAAGGTTACATTTACATAGTGAATGTTTCAGCAAGGCATAATGACCAAAGGAACACTGTTGGCATGCAGATTTCTTCTTTGGTTTGTTCTAATTACTTCCTAATAGGCTGGTTAATATCTCATTATGTATCAAGAAGCAAATGGCTCTTCCAAGTTGCTTTCCAACAAAAAAGACAAGAATTTTTTTCTGTGATTAGGCAGAAGAAAAGCAATACTCCCAAAAAAAGCATCATTAATGAACAATGTCAGAAAGAAAGAAAAATAAGGTTTTTATCTTTGCAGGTTTTTCCTGTAGATCACAACTGTTAGTGACTTCTTTTCACATGAGAAATATGGCACCATACCACTTCTCAGCAAGCTTCTCCATCTGAACAGCATTTCTGCAAGATGCCCCAAATTATTTTATATATCATTTGCAACTTGTTATTAATTTCTGTTTTCCAGTAAGGTGGAAAGGTGCTTCTCGTCTTTTAATATCAACTATAAAAAGTAGTTGCTAATGTGAACACTTCTCAAGAGGTTGTATGATTGTAAAGGTTGTGAAACAAATGAGAAAAAGTGGAAAATAAAATTGGTAAATAAAGGAGTGTGAAAACAATACTAGAAATGCCATAGAAAGAAAAACCTTTTCTATAAAGTAATGTAAGGAAATTGCTGTTCATCAGCACCATGCCTCCTACCCAAAGGAGTTTGTGAGCTTAACAGAAAAGTAACCAGGAGAAGAAAAGAAATATGACATTCACCTTTTAAAAGTTCTATTAGGTATGCTAAAAATAATTATTAAAACCTATTTTTCTGATCTTTGTGTATAACCTACTATGAAGTGAAAGGTAAAACCAAAACCCAGTATTTGTCATGTCCCACATCAAGGACATGTTCAACCTTCATCATGACACCCGTACCACAGCATGACAGCCACCACCTTCCTTTGGGGACCTCTGGAGATGTGCTCACAAAGCACAAGAGGAGCTGCAGGCGAGGGCTCTGCACTGTCTCATTAGCAACTGCTAGTAAGTTTTGAGAGGTAGAAGTATTGTAAAAGCATAAGCACTGATAGCTTCTTCAAACGAGGCTTTAATACTTGAGGCTCACTGTGACTAGTGAACAAAATGCTTGGTTTCAGGTTGTGATGCTTCTCCTTCTGTAGTAATAAGGCTGTACAAAAGTATTTTCTCATTAATTTCTCATTCTCCCATCTTTTAGAAAGTAATTTCTTTGTCAAGATAACCTTAACACACATGAGCACATTGTTTTCTTTAATGCAGTGGTTCCCATAACATATTAACTCGATACATCCTTCCTCAACAGAAAACAAAAATCAACAATGCGACACCAAATTACACAACTTTATTTTACAGATAAATGCTTTTAAATTTATGAACTTTTTTTTCTGAGACAGATAATTTAAAATGGTCAGCTATTAGACATATTTTTACAGATATTCTAAGTAACTAAAGGAAATAATATTGATAATATTGTCTTGATTAAAATGTTTTAAAATTTGTGCCCCCTCCTCCTTCCCCCTCATTTTAACTTTAAATTCAACTTTAGAAAGCAGTAAATTCAACTTCAAATCACTTTAGAAAGCAGTGTGTTTACACTCAAAATACCAGCGTGATAAAAGATGTGCTTCTTTTTTATTTTGCATTGTTATAAAATTCCTGCTCCTGAAGCTACTCTAAAAAAGCAAAGTCTCTCTGCAAGGCATAAGGTTCTCAAACAGCAAAGTACTTACATGCAAGGCAGAAGGATCTGGCAAAAACTCAGCATCCTCTCCAAAGATAAAATCTGGTGGCAGGTCAGGATAGTGAGCATTAAAAATGATATCCCCTGAAAAGCAATAAATGGAAACATTATTTGCACTTTTATATATGTGCTTATAAATAAAAAATAAAATAATCACATACAACACACATTTTTAAACACAGAATTTGACAGCTATATTACATATATTTAGTGTATATATCCATATAATTTTTACAAAAATTCACATCCAAGATAAGCATCAGATGTTTTGGGGGATGAAGTCAAATTCCTGAAGCGCAACTTCTTCCTCCTCTGCAAGCAATGAAACATGAAATACATTATTGCTTTGTATCTCAAATGGTAATTCAAACACTATTGAGGGTTGCCTCAAAACACTGAGTTAGAAAAGTGATCTTGTTTTAATAAAAAGTACCATATTTAGATGGCTGTGTTTTGTCTGTTAAAAGTCAATTGCGAACTACTAAAGATCATGACTTTCAAAATACCAGAGCTTTTAAAAATTAGTAGCACTTCCTCGCTCTCTTCTCCTCACCACTGCCAACTCTTAGAAGGAAGAATACACAGTTCAATAGGAACCATTCCAACTACCCAAATTCTGGCCAAGAGAAATGCAGTATTGCACATTTAAATGGAGAGATAAAAATTAACTGAAAATATAAGACTTCATCACAGTTTGGCACTGAGCTCTTATCTTGCCAGTGTCACAAGATATGCAATTAAAAGAAATTTGGGTTCTAGTATTTCACTAGTACACATACTTCAGAGTTCATATAGATCAAGAGGTGGTCTATGCATCTGAGCTTTCAAAAAACCCACCCACTGTTCAAGAAAAAAAATTAAAGATAAAAATAAATGTTTCTAGCCTTACTTGTCTACCTCCCCATCATTCTTTATGACAATATGAAAAAATAACTGAGCTTTTCCATAAAACAGATTTATGAGGAAGGAGACATTAGAAAAAAAGACTGCCTACTATGTGTTACAACTCATCTAAAATCCACACAGCAAAGTAAAACCAGCATAGCAATCCTTATAAACAATTCTGTACAGAGAAAGTTACACCACTTTTTATTTCTTAAAAAACTGTGAATACAGAACTGGAGAAAAGCATTAGGTGAACAAATCTTGCAAAGCCACATTGCCGGCTCAATGATGTCACCATCTCAAGGCATTTAACATGACAGCTTTAATTGTGGATATTCTGTAAACTTGGCCTTAACTGGAAGCAAGGATGCCATGAAGATTAATTGCAGGGGATGAAGGCTCATGAGCAAGCAGCCAGTGTCCATTCTGGGGTAGGTATTCTTTACAGTACGGCTCCAAATCACAAACTCACTGATCATGCGGCGAGTAGAGCACAGTGTGGGTTTCTCCTGCCCGTACTCCCCCCTTTCTTTCACAGCTGTCAGGAGCACTTGTAAGTATGGGGTGCAGAAAATAGCAGAGGTCTGCCAGCTAAAATTCCCAACACACTCAAAATAAAAATAAAACCTTTCATTTCAGTTAAATTTCATTTAAATGAATGAAACGTGCACCAGTCCTGGAGGAAAAGGCATACAATTGCAACAGGAAATGCATCTATATTAAGTAAGAAAAAATAATTACTAGATTAGCCTAAACCATAATACAGCACTGAAGAATTCAAAAAAGTTGATGTTTACTAGGTTGGGTAGTTCCTACACCACCAAGACACAACACTTTTCTTGATATTTACTGCAATTAAAATGTCATGTATGGCTCCTTTCAACAACCTCATCAATTTCTACATAAAGAGCAGTGAACTTGAGGTTATGTACTGAAGGAGATTCACCTTTTCCTCAGTTTTTAAAGGGGCATGAATATTATTTATGAGTAACTCAGAAAACAGCACAATGTTAAAGCCTGGCCCATGACTTAGGCAGCCCAATGCCACTCCAAAGGAAAGGACTGTACCTATGCTTCTGCCATGGTCCTAGGTGATGCTCAGTAACTCTTTTAGCACACACTTTTCATCCTGCAGGTGCTAGCTGCATACTTTTCATTCTCTGCATCCCTCCTTTAACAGAGCTGGTAAAACAGAGTAGATAAGATATATCTACTGCTCAACTCACTTAAGAGCTGCACTCCAACTACACACATACTAAAAAAAGCTGCTTAGACTAAAAGAAGGATCAAAATAACAGCGTATTTTTGATGTTACACCTCCATACTTGAGAAGTGAAAAACTGTTACAGAACCCTACATCACGAGGCAGCTTCAAGACTCTGTTTGAGTAGTGAGATTGGCAATAAACCACATCCACCTCTACGAGCTGCACAGTAAGGGGTGAACCTCAGCAAAGCTGCGGCAGTAGGTGCACCTTGGAGGTTCAAGTAGGCACAAACTCTTTCCTTTCACAGAATGAACTCACAGCAGCTCCCAGAACACCATTATATGCAGTGCTCAATGTAACAGTAAATTAAATTTTGCATTAAGACTTTAACATGCTAGGTGGTAAACTTGGACAATTTGGGGTTCAGGTCAGCTGCACATGCCAGGCAATGATTCATGCTGGGGGATCAGGGACATTTGGACATGGCACCCTCTTCTGACCACTCAGCTGTGATGTGTGGTCACACCGAGGTCAGGTACATCATGTTGCAGCTGGACAAACCAATCTATTACCTATCTCACACATGCTCACATTTGTTCTTTGAACCTTCTGTCAGATCCCTTCTTTGACTAAATATCAGTGGCATTATGAGTCCTTATCCACAGTGAATGACCAACTATGCAGATATTTGAATTTTAAAAGTGTTCATGACCTACTGATACCAAGGAATTATTCAGGTAGAACGGACAGAATCCAGAGTAAAAATTAACACTGTGATATGTGATTTTCTGTTACTCATAATTATTTATAATTTCTAAAATTGCTTCTATTTGTCCAGGATTAACATGCCTCAAATCCAAATTCCCAAGTCATTTAAATACAAGTCACTTTGAGACCAAATATATCAATATTAATGCCAATGTGTATATCAAGATTATTTTTCCTATAGTGTATTCAATTTCCAAAAGGCCACATTTTATATAGCTACATAGGTTCTCCAGGCTTCAGAATAAATAAAACTAGTAGTTCAGTGCCTGCTAATGATACATTTACAAAACACTATTGCTGAGACCATACTCAAAATATTCTACAACCCTACGGAAATGAAAAATGATGCCATTGCTCTTATGTTCTAACTGAACAGAAATGTATCCTTTATGCCCTCCTTCCTTCAGTACCATAAGCTTTTAGCCAAATGTAAACCTTAATTTATTCTGCTACAATCAAACCTCACACAGGCTGGCTGACAATTTAATGGAGACAAAGAAGTACAGAACAAAATGTTGTTTCCACTTCAATGTTAACAGTTAGAAAAGAGCAGCGATTTTCTATCATCAGTGACTTTCATTCTGGAAGTTAAAGACAGCATCTTAGTATTAAAGATTTGACCTTAGAACAAATTTTTAACATATTTAAAAATGAAAAAAACCATTCCCTCTGTCAAATCTTATTCTATTAAGTCTCACTTCTTCCATGAATCCAAAGATGTTCAACTATTTCCTAAAACAAATGAAAAAAGAACCCTTTTTTTAACCATATCAGACATCCACACACATCACCCCAGTCTCTCCAACTTTTCTGTTCTGTGCTCTCCCCTTCCATACAGTCTCACTTATGTCTTGCTTAATTTACATACTAGAACAGAAAAGGTAACACCTTTGACCCTAAAAGGCTTAGGCACCAACAAAGGTGTTTGCCCTATTTGCAGCTATGAGCATGAGCTATTTTCCTAAGTCACAGCAGCAAAACCACACGGTAACAAATCAGACACAGATTAAGAGGATCCATCCTAAAGCTGAGTTTTGCTCTTGTTAAATATCAAAACCCAGAGAAACTAAAACTGCAGTTATCAGTTTGCTTGGCAGGGCTGTGACGTGTAAATAAAACATGCTTCATTACGCTCCAATAAAAGGTATTTAAACAATCACAACAGCCAACGCAAATCTGGTTTTATTTCACATAAATATTAACACTAGCCTCTGCAGTAAGCTTACAAAATATAAGGTGCTAAATGTTTTGAATCACAAGTTAACAGTTTGCCTTGACCTACTAGAAACAGCCATTTTTATAACAAGTACTATATTTAATGCTTACATGATATTATCTGTGGCTTTCCCTCTTCAAATATAACTGGGGTAACTAAAATGAACACTTTTAACCAATAAAGTCATTTGCAAAATTGCTGTGCTTAGAGTTTGTGAACATTTACCATTCTAACCTTGGAGGGGAAAAAAAAATGAAAAAATCAATACAGTCCTGCATTCTCTGCTCTGCTCACCCAAATGACATAAATACCCTTTTCCTTGCATCTCCAGCACAAGTTTCTAGTTTTGCATATGTTTCAACTCTATTTGTCCTTTTCCTCTTGATGGAAGGCCAGCTGTGTGGTGCTCCACAGTACTACTGACCATGACTGTTCCAGGGTAAGAGCAAGGCAAGCAAAACCTTCACACTCCTCATTGTTGTAGATATACCAGCCAATAATTACTTTGATGGAATTACATTTCCAATTATCCAAAAATATTACTTTCTCTTCCTTTCTTTCTCTTCAGGCAAGCAGCATTAAATGTTGAAATGTTTTACTTCACAGAACTTCAAAAGAAAAGTTAATTTGCTCCCCACAGGCAAAAAGATAGAAATATTAATACTTAAATCTATAATTTCTTTTAAAACTCACATGGTCTGCTCTTTTCTCATCTATCAAAATGCATAAGCAAATCAACAGAGGAATAAGAATTGACGACAAGTAAGACAGGTATATCTCAGCAAGAAAAGGAGAAATTTCTAAAAGCCCTACAATCACTTTCCACTGGCCTATCCAGTTCTTCCTCTCCTGCTAACTTCATTTTTGGTGTATTTTTCTTCTTTTTTAAACCATACTATATATTTGTAGTACTGAAAAATGTTATGCTAGGAGTTCCACAGCATTAACATCCCTGTTTAACCAAGAGCAGCAAAATTAGGAAGCAGTCCACCAGTTAACTTCCCAAACTCTACTTCTGAAAACATATCTATATGCTTCACTTTCTTCTGACACCAAGAATTTCTAAATCAGCACTAAGTATGTAGAATAAACGTGTGGCCACTGCAACCTAGAATAAGACCAATTTGAATGGAATTTGCCATGAAAGAGATCAACCCATTTGGCTTTTAAGAAATGCAAGTGCAACTTGATCACAAAATGCATTCACAGACAATAAGGCAATTGATGAAACAAGAGACCAAACTATGTGCAGAATCAGTTCTGGGAAAATACAGAAAGGGCTCTTGTTGAGTATTAAAAAGGAAAAACCAGTAGAATTATATTATTCATCAATTCAAAGTTCAACCTGCCTCTTCTAGAATCCATGCCAACTGTAGACAAGAACCACTGATCAGTCTCTTCTATAAACAAATTCTTACCTAAACCAGCCAGTTTTATTGTCTTTACAAATATAAAAGTAATCAGTCACTCACTGCAACCAAGATACTAAGTCAGTGCAGTCAGAAGTATGAAAGGATTTAAATTAACTAAATGCAGACCTACCTGGAATCCTTGTTACTGGATTCCATGCTAAAGAATTTGTTCTGCAGGCTTTAAGTCAAAAACAGTAATCTAACACCTATAGAACCCTTTCCTAATTGGTTGGCAAGAAAGATTAGTTCCTGAAATTACAATAAAACTTGTTAAATACATAACTACTACTACTGAAAAAAGAGACATGAGTAATTCTATTTTGCTGTGGTATTGATGCTAACAGGCTATTCTGCTGTCAAATTCAGGGTGTTTTTGAGCTTAATTTCTGATGTGATGTGCAAATCGAGATATCAGAAAAGGAAAGGCAGAAAAGTCAACTTAAAGACTCAAAAAATCAGCTCATAATAGAGGGACAATTTAAAAAAAAAATATTTGATTGCATTAGAAAAAAACAAACCAACTTCTCAGCACCTCTGCGACAGCCCAGAAGAAATTCTAGCTATTCCACTGCACGCAAGGCTGTGGAAGACCAAGTCTCCATGAACTTGGTGCAGCTGATTAAACCAAGTTGTTTAGTCTCATTTGAGATGCCTCAGGGCACATTTACAGCAGCTAATAGTACATGGTTTTCAGAGGAAAAACCCTGTGAGTCAGAAGCTGAAAAGGCCAAGCAAGGTATTCTTGGGAACCTCAGAGTTAAGACACCTCTAGCTAGGTTAGTGAATCAAGTCCCACTTTTCCAACAGGAAAAGGAAATATATAGGATGAATTTGCAGGGTGTTATTTTCATTCTTGGACAAAAGGGGTGCAGGTGTGGGTCATTTTTGTTGCTGTAGGAGAAAAAAAAAATAGAGCTGTAAGACTACAGAAAGTATGTTATTTTGTAAAGTGGGAAAAACTGTAAAAATGGAGTGTCATTAAGTAAACTGGATCTCAAGCTGAGCAAGAAGGCATCAAGACAATCTCAGTAACTTGTAATTCTGTAGCTGGGCAACTGCATTCTCAGAAATCTTAGTACTAGAATTGAAGTGGACAAAGATGAGAACAACAGATAATTCAAGATGGGATAAGATACTGGTAGAAATTAAAGCCAGGCAACACTGAAGAAATTAAAACAGAAACACTGGGTAGGTGAGAAAAGGAAAGGTAAAGTCAAAAGATAGATTCAAGCAAATGGATCTGAGACCATCACTAGTATGTGCAGCCCAAACAGGTGAAAAAAGGAGGAAAGAGCAAGGTACCAAGGCATTATGGCAATACCACTGTGGAGGCCTAATGTAAAATCTTTTAAGTCTCTTTAAGTCCACACTTGTACATAGATACTTCTAAGGACACTTCTCTTGATGAAGAAATACACTAGGACTAAAAACTGCAAAATCTTCTGTAATTTACTTGCTCAAGAGAAGTCCAGAACATAAAAAAAAAGTGAACAAAGAACCCAAGTAAGAGAAAAGTGATTATTTTAAAGGGGGAAATACTGTTGTAAACTTTGTATTCAAAGAAGAAATAAGTATAAGATTAGACTCTCTCTTGACATTCTCATTAGATAACAAACAGGCTACTGAGAGAAAAAGATTTATTACTCCTGCCACCTAAAGCAAGACTCAGCCAAACTTCAGAAAACATATTGCCTGGAAAAATCTTTGGTAAGTTGCATGACCCTAAAAAAAGACATTTATCACACAGGCAAGGATAACACCTTAGTATAATCTGAATTACAGCAACCAGGAAGTCCTTCCTGTAAGAGCCTCAACCTAAATACAGCCTGTGTAAAATAACCTAATGGCGCAAAAAACACTAACACATGCATTGCAGCAACATACTTATGAGAATCTTAAATCTCACAGCAGCTTCAAAAATCATTTTTACAATTGTTTACTGGCACAATAAACAAGTGTTTAGCAAATTACTTGGCAAAGCCGCCTTTAAAGGGGTAATAAGATCGCGCTGCTCCCTACATTTATCTTTTTGTTTGTTCTTAATTACTTCCTTAAAACAGAAATCCACAAGAAGACTGGATAAAATTACTGAAAGCGTTCCATCACAGGAATAAAAACAGACGAAATTTTGTACCACGTATTATGGGCAACATTCTTAGACTGGTTAGGCATCAAGACTGATTTCCTTCTTTAAGGCCCATAACCAAAAAGAGTAATAATCCAACAAACAAAAATCAGAAGCAAAAATTTAAAAACTAAGCTCCAAATGAGACAAAAGAAACATTCTTCAGGATCAAGGAAACCAATATGGTGGCAGTAGAACCCAGAGCCATAATCCACGCACATAAAAACAGTAAAAATCAGACAGAAGATGAAAATACTAGAGTTCAAGAGGCCACAGAGAACAGTAGCATTGCAAGGGCAACTCATTGTTCAATCACTGTGAAATTCCAGATGACAGCACTCAAGGTCAGAGAGGGAAGGAGGCATCAGTGCCTGAAAAAGAAAATGTGAAGAGCAGAAGCAAAAAAAAAAAAAAAAAGGTCAGATTCCCTAGCAAGCAGCAATGAAAACTTGAGTGAAAAAGAAAAGCCAAACCCAAGATATTCCAAGGATTTCTGGGAAAAAATCGTAATTTGATTCTAAATGGCATGTTTTAATTATAAAGACTATTGCAGCTTATAACTCTGCTTATTCTGACAATTTCCGCTAATATCTGCATTGATGTTTTATCAACTAAGACTAAAACATCTGCAAGAGTTATGGAACACTTCACCTCAAAATACACAAAAACTTCATCAAAAAGGATACTGAACTTTTCTAAGCAGATACTGTGGTCCAGTTAGTAATAAAGGATACCTCTGCATACTACCCGAAGGTAGTTTTGTTCTAGAAACACAGATTCAATCTCTTACAGGGTATTATAGACAGTCTTCCTGAAATTAAAACTCCAATTAAGCACTCTGAAAAACTCAAATACAGAGAAAAGCATGGAGTTTCATGCAACAACATTGAGTACTGGATGAACTAATAAAAACAATACAACCATCTCACATTTCAAATGACAGTCAAGGAAGACGAGGCTCAAGTTTTCTAAATATTCCCACCATGAAAACAAATTAAAAAAATTATTTCCCTTACAGAAGAAAATAAAATAAAAGTGCCTTCCTGAAAACATGACTTGAAGTGCGATGGAAGACAATTAGTGCGACAAACTAGTTTATCTTGAACACTGGCATTGTATTTTCCCCAGTATAAAATTCTGGGTATCTCCAAGGTCCCTGGCTGGAGCTGAGTAACTCTTCAGTGTAACATTCCAGCAGCTCTGCATACAAGCAAACCTAAGGTGAATGTGACATCTTAAAAAAAGCCCATTACACAGCCAACAAGCCACTCTGAAGTTGCAACATGTTTGCTCCTACCGAAGTTTACAAAACAATTATTGTACACTACAGGTAGTTAGCCTTGTCTGCAAGTACACGTTCTCCTTTGTTGAGAAGCTGTGAACTTTCTGGTCTTTTGGAAAACAGGATTGCATTGTGCAGTTACACTTCCCTAAAGCTGCACACCAACAGTTTCCAGCACACTGGCATTGCTACAAGGGTGCCTGTGCAGTGGCAGCGGTTATGATTGATGATATGCAAAGACCTAATCTGTTGCAAAGAGGATGTAAGACAAACCACAAAGGAACTACACACTTCAGCCTCTATTTGGTACCACATCTGAACCCATACACTGGAGATCCTGAACGCGTTCAGCCAATCTTTTTATTCTGGCAGATTTCGCAATTTTCCTTTGCAGAAATATTCTGCCCTTGAAAGATAACATATCTAGCAACAGCCTACAATAAAGTATCTACACATCTCTGTTTGCACACTATGGCTGTCTTCCCCTGCCATCGTTACAGATCTAAACACAAAATTATTAAAGCTTTCTTGAATCTGTTCACATCGCTATTTATTCCACATGCTGTGAGACTTAATGATTCACAGCATTTTCAAATATGTAACACTGAAATGTGGAGGATTATTATTACTTGAATTCACAGCTATTATTAGACACCTCTGAAAAAGATACACTTGTTTACAGCATTTTAAGTTGTCTTTGTTAAAATACATAACATGCTCTGTAGGTTTTTTTCATTTAAATTGTGTATATGATATAAAAAATATAAGAACACTGGAGAAAAAAAACCCAGATTTCTTGATACTGAAATTTAATGCATGTTCCATAATCATATTTCTAGGTACTTTAACTGGACTACAGTAATTTAATACATGAATATAGTCTTTATGTCTGTGCACTGGCATGTCAGCATAGTCTATCCATTTTCCTTTATGAATCAGGAACATCTTCAGCCTCTACTTGAAATAAGACTTACATCTCTCAGAATGTACAAACACGGCCCTGTATAAGATAAGATGGTCCCATAGAACATGATAGCACTCTATAAAGCATGCCATTCAGTGAAACATATTTCAACTTGATCATAGTCATCAAACAAGACTGAAGTGGAATCTACTACACATTACAGAACACATCAAGATTCAACAGGTTAAGTTTATTACACATTTTAACAATTTTTAAAATAAAAAAACTGCCCTACCTGGGAGGGCAGTTGGCTTCATACAATACAGCTATTACTCACGAGACTTCTGAACAAATGCAGAACCACTTCTTTTGTCTTAAAATAATTACTAGCTAGGACTTAAATCTTCCAATTTTATTCTGTGAGAAAAAATAATTGATAATCCTCTTGAGCCATACTTTAATACATTTAGAAAAGTCAAAATAGCTATAGTAGGCTGATATATGAGCCTGGATCCTCTCTTGAACACCTAAGTAAGCTTCCAGATCTACTTATGGGAAATACAACGTCCCTTACAGGTGCCAAATGGAAGCCTTAATGTACTTCTAGAACATAAGGAGCTTAATTGTGTTGGTTTCTGTTCATAAAGGATAAGGACTTTGAGTGCATGACACGTTGTAAAAAAAAACAACCAAAGGAAAAAAATCTGCAGAAGTAATATAATAAAATTCTTAATACAAAAACATCTTGGAGAGCTACAGCATGTGTATGATGCAGTCTAAATCAATACTATCAAAGCAGTGTTTTAAATGCTTACCCTTTCTGTTCACACCAAGTACCTGCTCCTCCAGACAGCACATTTTCACAGACTCACAGCATAGCCAGGACTGGACAGCACCACTGGAGACTGCCTAGTCTAATCCCTCAGCTCAGAGCAGGGCAAACAGGGATGATTGTTCAGGGTCATGCCCAGCTGGGTTCTGAACAGCCCCAAAGATGGAGATACACAAGCTCTGAGCACAATCTGTTCTACTTTTTGACCACCCTCGCAAAAGAGTTTTTATTGTGTTTGAATGGAATTTTCTACATTTCAATTTGTGACCATTTCCCTTCAGTACCACCACTGAGAAGAGCCAGGCTTCTTTATTTATCCCCATCAGCTATTTATAAACATTAGTGAGATTTGCCCTCAGCCTTCTTTTCTTAACAAGCCCCAACTATTTTGGCCTCTCCTCAAACAACAAATCCTCCAGTTCTTGATCATTTTTGTAGTCTTTTGCTGTACTCACTGCAGTATGTCTGTTGTCATCTTCTTGCAGGGGCTCCATACTGTTATCGCCTTATCACACAAGTTTCATACCTTCTTGGGGTTTCTCGTGAGCAGCTCTTCAGAGCACTGACTCTTCCTTCTTTACAAAGTAGCCAACTGACTCCAACTCCCTTCTCAACCTGCCAACCCACTCTTTAATAGCACTCTTCTTCTCACTGGGTTCAGCAGTGGCCTGTTAAAGTCAGGCCAGTTCCTAATCTTTGATAACTGGCCCAGCTGCAACTCCTTAGGGGTAAGATTACTTTCTACACTATCTTTATTTTCTCATATTCTATCCCCCTACATATGTCCACGTTGCTCTAGTAATAGGCAGACCAGAACTGGATATAGTACTCTAGGCATGGCTTTATCAGAGTTGTCCTAAAACTATAAATGCCAAGCCTTCAATTTTACTTTATCTGAAATTCTTCATCCTCTCTCATTTTTCAGTTGTTAGAAATAAAAACAACACAATCATTTTTCAGCAGTTCAAGTGTTTAGAAAATGTTACCTTCTAAAAATATACAAAAGTAAATTTTATTTTTAACCTTTTAAAAAAACCACAAACTAAGACAGAACACACACTAAGAGTGGGCAAATGAACTAGTTGCCTACAGGTTCTCTAAGCATAAAGATGATTTAACAATACCACTAAATCAGAGAAATCAAATTCACATTTCTCTGATCTGGTCAATGATACCAGTCATTGTTTAAAGATACCTAATAAAATAGCAGACTAACATCTTTTATCGGAGCTTAATAAAGAATTATTCCTAAAAGAGACACAAAGAAACAACACAAAACATATACAACTTATAAATGAATCTAAAAATGGTCATGAGATTATCTTAGTCATAACATTTTATTAGAAATACCAGGTTGTGACTTTTGGCTTTTAGAACTCATTTTTCAAAACTGTAGTCTCACAGAAGCCTTTAAACTTATCTTAAATATTACATGTTCCTGATGGTTGCGTGTTCTTGGAACTGAAGCGTTAGGAGAAAACAAAGACATGTATCTCAAAACTCACAAAGTTAGACAGACACACTGGAAAATTAGTGGGACATGGAACACTGAAAGAAAAGCCAAGATGCAGTTGCAAGATTTTTTAACTTACATTTGAGTGTTTCTCCTGCATAAGGGATATGTAGTTTAAAACGATCACAGCTGGGTCCAGGGGTCAAGGATGTACAGCTAAAAATGAAGATAAGAAAGAATGTGCTAAGCAGTTACAGATGGTAGCAAACACTAACATTATTCTACAGGATACAAATGACTAATAGCAAGGATATTGTGACTACTAGAAATACTCATCCTTATGATTCTGAGAAAGAAGAAAAAGTGGGAAAGATGCAGGAGGCCCACTCTCTTTTGATCAGAAGTTCTTACCGTAGCATGAGAAATGTTAGGATTTGTGCCAACTCTCTCCCATTTTAAAAAGAAAACATACATGCAAAATGCTCTGGTTTGAATGTGTAATCAGAATGCTCTCAATTAGTCAGTCAAACCCATCAAGTTCTCTACTTTGTATACAATTTTGCAAGTCACAACTCTGTATGTCACAGTGACAGCGTTACCTGCTCCCTATCCTTGCCACCCATATAACTGGGATCAATCTTAATTTTAAGCCACTAACATTTATTAATTTTTTACCTATCATAACAATAAAGGTTTTCCTTGTGGAAAAGTCTCACAGTAGCCCTCAAGAGGGCAATATGCAGAATCAGCTACCTGAGGCTATAACAACTGAGCATGTTATCTTTTTTGGTCTGTGACTCTCCTGTTTATCTGGAGCACTGGAACAGCAGCCGGGCCTCATGGTGGCAAGTGAGCACTTCATGAATAGAAAAGCCACTGGAAAACTGTTTAGTGCTTGGGCCAGAGATAATCAACTTTTTTATAGCTTTTAAGTCACAGATCAAAATTATTGCAAATAAAAAAATCTCAAAATTTCAGCTGCAAAAGATGAAACAGGGACATACATTGTTTCACTGGGAGGAATGTGGGGCTGCTGGGCATATGATGAGTACCAGGAGCAAAAACACTGGAAGCCCTTAGAAGTTCATTGCTTTTTGGTTTTAGGGATCTTGATAGCCCTGAATCTTCTTTCCAGCCTAACATTAATGGGAACTGTACATAGCCCCAGCACAATTGTTGCAAGCCACCTAAAAATCAAAGCCATCCTGATCAATTATAGAAAAATCAGTAAGTGATAAGAAGGGCAGACAAAGGTAAAATAACTTGACTTAACCTACATATAAGATCACTGGTAGACCTCTAATACACACCACTGACAACATATTGAAGCAAAACCCATATTTACTGGGCTATACACACAGCCAAAAGAAGTAAGATGGGTAGGCCAGAAAAGTGTCCAAAATTCTGATCCCACCTTGTCAGAAACAACATCCTAACTCCTGCAGCGCTATCTCTCCCACTGCACAAGAGGCATCAGGGCAAATGGAACAATCTTAATTTTCACTCACATACTCCAAAGGGTTCAGAGAGCCATTTCTCTCAGGTCCTGGCTCTACAGTCTCTTCCCCTCTTTGCACTTGCAAGTTATGGAAAGCATATGCACTAACTTCAGACTGTTGATATTCAGTGAGCTACACTTACTACAGTCAAATTTGTGCCTGCATGTAGCTTCCTCAGAAAGAAGCAACCATGAAACTATAGATCAATTAACTTAAATAGAGTTTCCACAAAAATACTAGAAAACATAAGCAAACCACGTATGTGCAGCTAGAATCTAAGGCAGATACAATTAAGAGCCACATGCAGTTAACAGCCTACACTGATTCAGCAAGAATACACCATATTTTTTCAGTATTACTACAGAAACTAGATAGCTGTCCTTTCAAATCAAAAGGAAGAAACATATCTATCTTGTCCTGTCTTTGCCTTAGAAAGGTTTTTGCAACTTCTTGTGAGAGTATCATGAGAAGCAATCTAGAAAGACATAATTTAGATATAAATTATCTACTATCAGGTATGTGCAGACTTGAATGGAAAGCAAGTTTCAAAAAAGGATTAGTTTACATCTTGCTTCATCCAGGAAGAATGACCTGACTCGGTTTTCTGCTGCTGGAATAATACTTCACATTTTATTGAAAGACTGATGATGGAAAAGAAATGATGCTTTGTGAAATCTGCTGATGATGCAAATATGAAAGGGAATACAGCATGTTAGACAAAAGGACCAAAGCTGAAATATGTTTTGATTTAATGGTTGCACTATTTATCTTTAAATTTCATCTAGGTAGGGCTTATTGAAAAAAAGTGAGCACCACCAGCCTCATTGGGAGTAAAATCAACTTAAGAATACAAAATATTGGATCCCTAGTACCACAGAAACAAGAGAATATAATCATTTTCCAAGATGCACTTTTTAAATAGGTGAGAACAGCAAAATGGGAGTGTCCACTGTTAGGGTATTTTAATGGCTGTGGATGAATTTAACAGCTATACAGACATTATTAGCTACTTCCAAATAATTTCTATGGCTTACAACAGGTATAAGGCCAATTCTAGGAAGCATATAAAAAAAAAAGTGCACCATAAAAAACCCTTTTCAAGTTCTAAAATATCTCTGCAACATCATTTAATATTTAATGAAAATTTCTTTCAAAGTATCACAGGTCACAGTCTGAGACATTTCTCAAATACCATCAAAATTACACTGTTAGCTTTTCAACAGACACAAAAATTTCTGATCCTGCAAATACCCTACAATCTATTCTTTTAGCACAATGGGCCATTTGGAAATACTTACGGAAAGTATAATATTCTTTAACATTAAAATAAAAGCTTTATTTAATGGTAAATGTCCCTAAAATCAATACTAAGTGCTTTTCCTATATTATTATACTGTACTAGAGATGTTTTTAATTTTATTGGTCTAGAAATGATAGAAAGTGACAGTATGAACATTTTTTCCCCCAAAATTGCTCTGGCTGGGCTGCTCAAGAGACTTCAATAACTGCAATAGGCTGAGCAACCAAGCAGAAATATTATATACATCCATTTGAAAGGAGGCAGTTTCTTTTTAGAATAAACAGCAAAACAACAAAACTCCTAAGGCAAATCAAAACTTTGGTACATGTAGGAGCCTATGTGTGACCTCATTTCAACAGAAAGCCCCAAGTAATGGCCTGACTATGGACATTATCTCCTGCTTGAATTTCCTTAACACACAGAACCTCTTAAAATTAGATACATGTCTACCCCTGAAACATGACCTCTGTCTTCTCCAAAATGTAAGACTTTTGTTTTTTGGAAGTGTGATCCTATTCCTTAATGTGGTCTACACAATAGTAACACTTAATAATGACTTGTAACTAAGTATTTTAAAGATTATTTGTTGTCCTCTCTTTACAGGGAATTGACATTTAGAACAATAATACCTGATGTTGAAAATCAATGTCCTAAGCTGGCTCTATCTTATGATATATGGGTGTGCTATCTCCCTCTTTATTCATGGAAAAATATTACATTGGTTTGCATTTATTTATCTAAGTAATATCAATATTTTACATAAGAAAGCCACTGAAGCAGCAATGAATGCTCTGATGCTCAGAGAAGTGATACATCTTAGTCTTCATAAGATGATTAATGCTATACCATAAGATCTCCCACAATGGTTTCCCTACTAAAATATCAAAGAATCATCACCTTGAAAAGTTTCAGGAACCAAGAAATATCGTTAAATTTATTGCTTAAAATCATATTGCCCTATTCAAAGGGGGTGTGCTGATACTTATGGTTGGAAATTGGTAGCAACTACAGCTGAATACTGCTTGTTCCCTTTCACAGCAGATTTTAGCTAAATTCCTTGAGCAGATACAGCAGATTAAACTCAAGCTGAGATATATTACATCCTTATGAAGTAACTATTCCAAGTAGGAGACAAGTAGAACATTCCTTCATTGAGTGTTTGATGCACCTTACAGATTGTCTGTGACTATTGGGAAAAGGTTTCTTTCACAGTTAATACAACACATGTAAAGTAAACCCGTTCTTATTCAAAGTCACTGTCAGCACCAGATACTTAGTTATAAGTGTTCTGAATTCTTTACCAGTCACAGAAAGAAATAAAAAATATTATCCAAACAAAACAACAACAACAATAATAACAATACAAACCAGGAAAGTCACTCAGTTTTTCTGCTCAGAATAAGGCCTCAGTCTGTAACTACAGGTATAGTACAATGTATTTTTCTGCTAAATGGACTAGAGTATCCTAAAAGCCTTTCAGAATACAGTTCCACTTGAGTTTAACAGCAAAGTTTCCTCTTATACCAGTGTATTTGTGATTGACTGTTTTGTTGAATTGACACAACTTCTGTTTTGTTTAAGCTAAACCCCCCCACCCACCCCATTTTGATATTTTACAGGATTGAAGACACTCTGATAACCCTAGATTTCAAAACCATCTCCCATCAACTAGTTTTCTAAAACCATCACTTGAAAGCACTCCCAAGAGAAGCAGTTTTAAATTATTTGGACTCTGGTAAGTTCTTAACCAAAATTATGTTCTGTGACAACTGAAGGGATTGCAATGAAACAAAAGCACAAGTGTTTATCACCTTAATCATGAAAGTCAGGAGATGGATGGCTATTCTATCCTAAGACTTTTAAAAAAACCACAAAAACCCAAACCCATCAGACCTCTCTCCAAATCCACCAATTTATATCCCAAAATTCCAGTCAGAGGCTTGTTTTTTATGCCACTCCTGAAATCTCCTGCTTAGAGCCATATTAAACTACAGCAAACATTCAGAACTGCCAACAGAAGTCCAATAGCTCCACAGGAAAATGAGTAATCCTCTTTTTATTTCTTCTTTTTTAATTTGTGGTATAGGTGTAAGACCAAATAGTCACGTAAGATTTACCTGATGACTATCATTTTTACTGGTTAAAAAGTATGCAATGAATTTAGTCATTCTTCCTTCACAGATCACACAGCTTTACTGCCTTTACTATCAGAAGACAAATCATCAGTGAATTTTACTGTACAACAGCAAATTAGACTAAGAATTTTAGCCTCCATAATTTCAGGAACTTAATATTGCCACTGCTGAACCTGAATAGTCAGAGATGCAAAAGCTTCCTTAATCTCATGATGCTTAGGCTGCTACACTCGCTGTTCTTGAGGATCAGTACTTCATTGGAAAACAGACAACTGTTTTTTGTTCACCAGACTTGGTGTAAAAGCCAAAAAAGCTTCACATTTTGTTAGAGACACCTCAGTGGAGAACACAGGTAAAAACCAACACACACACAAAAATAATAAGCAACACCACAAAGTCAGTTCTGACCACTGGTTGTATTCCCAACCCCTCCCACCATACTTATGATATGCTTCTAATTGTTCCTGTATGTGCTGTATAAAGATACTGTTTTGGGAGAAGGAGTTACTTTCACAATACAAGAGGCTAAGAATGAATATTATTTTTGGAATGATGATACACAGTTCAGAGTTCCAGAGGCTGAAGGTTTTGCCAGCAAGAGTCGAATGCAGTTCAGAGGCAAAGACACATTGTTTGTTTGTTACCAATAAGAGGCAGCAAACTCAAAATTCCACCCAAAACTCTTCCGTGGTATTTGCTATGAAAAGCACCTCAATGTTCAAATCTAGTAGAACAGCCTTTGTTGATGCCTTCAGATTTTTATTTCCTCCAATTTTTGTAGATGGAAGTCTGCTCCAGTCAGTGTTTAATCCCATTTAATTAAGATTTAATTGCAGAACTCACAACAGATGGGTATGCCATGTACAGAGGCATTAAGAATAATTAAAGTTTGTGGAGGATGGAGGTGAATAAAAGGAAGGCCAGCAGGTGACAGGTTTTCTGCAAGATCAGGAAACAGAAAAATGGTGAAAATCACATTTTAGAGCACTGACACTGATGACCAAACCCTGTATCAGGCGGTAGCTCCCTGCAGCATTGCACAAAGCTTTACAGGCTCCTACACAGTATTTAGAGTATTAATCAGCTGCTCCTGAAAACAAACAGATCCAAGTAAAATTATGTCAAGCAGGCAAAATTTGAAATGGGAGAGATGGGCTAGTCAACCAACTTCCACCTTCAGTTTCCCTTCATATATAGACATATGTATTACGCATACTAGAGAGAGAGAGAGAGAGAGAGAGAGAGACTTGCTCTTAAAAGACTCACAGCATTGTTTTTGGGAAATAAAAACACAGTTACACTAAATCACTACTAAAATGCATCTCTGAAATAAATATTAAAATCTGAAAGTCAACTGTTAATCATTCAAAAATCTTCCCAGTAGATAAACCCACTGTTGTCAGAAAAATCATTTGTACCCTATCCAGTTTCTTCAAACTTAGTATGAAATTAAACTACAGACGAAGACTACTTCTGGCATTGCAATAAAGATTATGATGTTGTTTTTGAATCCTGATAGAATAGGTGGTATTCCGTAATTGCAATGGTATTTCAAGCCACAGTTATCATCTGGGAAATTCCAAAGTGTCTCCAGATATGTCAACAATCTTCAATAAAACCTTCATCTACTGTAAATGCTGATTTTCCTTTACATACATTTATGTTTTCTTGTAAGAAGTTCATCGCACTAACTGGAACTTTTAGAGAGCAATGGCATGTGAGGTAAAACAACCCCTCACACTTCCCTTCTGCACCTATAGTAAGATTTGTATGTTTTAAAGGTAAGTTCAAATAACTATTTAAAATCAATTCAGCTGCCAGGTTCCACTAGAAACACTATATAAAAGTATCTTATGCCTATCTTAGTATAACAAATACAGCACTTGTATATTTACAGAAAACATAGATTTTCTTAGTCTATGTCATAGATTTTCTTAATATGAGTGAGGGTTTGCCAAAGCAGATGTTGCAGGTGGAGAGAGCTCTGGGACTTCCAGAACTACAAACTTCAGAGCTGCCTGAGTCTTGTGGCAGCAGTTCTGCAGTCACCAAAACACGGCTGCCTCTGCTGGAGGGAGATGTCCAGCCCAGCCTCTCTGAGGGAAACAGAAGAAACACACCTATATATTTATATCTTGAAATCCTCTCAGAGAACTTCTACATTTAATTAAAACACACACAAACTTCTCATGATTCTGGTATTTTTTTAGCACCAAACTCCCTGTTCATTTAGCTTAGTAAGGCTGGGTTTAGAACAGCTCTTTTGCAGCCACCATAACAGGACAGGTTGGAAGGTGCTATCACAAAAAAAAAGTCAAGTACCACATCTACTGTACTTGCAAGAGGACTTGAAAGAAAAACTCTGAAACTATCTCAGAACTTTCCATTCATAAAATCTCTGTAGTTTAGGGTGGGAGATCATTATTACTGGGTCTCAGGGAGCTAATGATGATACTAATTAAGAAAAATAATTAAGCATTGACAAAGTTTTCAACAAAACATATTTTACAAACATGCTTTAGAAACGCTGATAATCAAACTGATTTCCTTTGTAAGCAAGATCTTTTATACTCTGGTAATTGCATGTAATTCTTTTAAAGACTACACATGGCACTCACACGCCTCAAAAGAATGAAATAGAAACAGAAAATGGAAATTTTAATGAGGGAATGATCAAAAATTGAACACTAATAAAGACAATTGCGATGGGACCACACTAATAACATACACTATAGTATAGTATGTTTAGGTAAATAAACTAGTGAATTTCCAGTATCATAAACTGTCACATGTTCACACAAGGAAAAGACACTCTTTCATTATACTGGAAGACCAGCTGTACCCCAAATTCTTGGAACTCATAAGCAAATTTTTAGTGAAGAGTATGAGGGAGTGGCAGATGCATCCTTTGGATTTACTTCATCTCCCTCCCCTCCTGACAGATTCAAACCATGTTTCAGATTTTCACAGCTGCCATTCAATTATCTATTATTTTGCAATGAGCTACAACCTAATAACATGTCACATGTTTTATTTCTACTGTTCACTAAAGTGAACTCCATTTCTGGAGAAAGAAAAATAGAATCAGACAGGGAACGATTTTACTTTTAGCTTACTCTAAAAGAGAACCATTCTTCACCAAGTATGAAATTACAGTCAACCACCTGGAGTTTCATATCCTTTCAGTGTTCACAGAAAAAGCATACTCATACAGCACATCACAAAAGCTGAGCTATTAAAACATCAGCTTTAATAAGCTACATAGCATTGCTCAATATTGGCTGAAGTTGCCATAAAGACTCCCTATCCATTTTCTAAGTAATTTATTTCATTTTATTGGAAAATGCAGTGAATTGGTATCAGGGAAAAACCTCAAGGACTAAAATCATAGCCTATGTTTATATATTTTCCCCCTTTAACAAACTAAATAAACAATAAATGGGTCACATCCCTGCCCAGGATAGAGGGGTTGGAACTATATGATCTTCAAGGTCCCTTCCAACCGAAACCATTCTATGATTCTATGGTTATTAGGTGGGATCCAGTGATCCTATGTCTTCTCCATTTCCCTTTCAAAGTTTACTTCTAATTGCAGAGTTTTAGATCTTTTTGGCCACAGATGCCTATATTAATTGATTTCCTAATTTATAGACTCTCAGGAGAAACTTATGTTAATGCAACAATGAATTCAGTTCTTTGAATATGAAAGTTAGGTCAAGCAAGGATCACCACATTTAGAACATAAATCCATAATTTGTAGTCACACACATATTCAAAAGGGCAACTTCAGAGCAAGTATATTTATATAAAATATTACAAGACTGGAGACAGCACAAAGCCTGTGAAAAGATAACACCTGAATAAAACAATCAATAGTTCTCCTATTTCTAGCATTATTGTAGATCAATTACAACAATAAAGATACGTAGTAGACTAAAAAGATCAAAAGGCAAAGGAAATTCACAGGTAAAATTACAACAGACCACCCCTGCAGTTCTGCAGGAACTGCACCTGCAGAAAGCAAGCTCTACATCACTGCATGTTACATTTTCTCTAGAAGTCTCATTCTACGACCTCTCAGCTCACCTTTTCTTTTTCTAACTTCTCATTCTCACATTAATTCTCACAGCTCACAGCCACCTCAGCAGTGCTAATACTATTTTCAAGATGACACCATAAAGCATAACATTAAGCATCACTCTCCCCATGGTCCCATCTAACTATACCTAAAGAAAGGAGTTCCATGACATTTCTCTTGATGACAGTCAGAAAAATCCTCTTCTTCCCTGCAAATGCTTGTCCTTGCCCAGCTCCTGTTTTCTCCCACCATCACAGCAGGAGCTAGGCCTGGCTCATCTCTTATCAGCCTCGCAGGCAAAAAAAACCATGTAGGATCTCCAGAAATGACAAGACTATTTTTAGGCACAGTCACCTTTAGATCCCAGTGAAAAGAGGGTCCAGTCTACCCTAAGTTCTTGTAAGTCTGAGTCTTTCTGCATTTATCTAATAAAACTG
The DNA here is from genome assembly GCF_027477595.1 of Haemorhous mexicanus. Classification (NCBI taxonomy): domain Eukaryota; kingdom Metazoa; phylum Chordata; class Aves; order Passeriformes; family Fringillidae; genus Haemorhous; species Haemorhous mexicanus. The sequence goes on from NC_082343.1 coordinate 29,446,790, forward strand.
AATTTTGCCTATGTGTAACAGGTTAAAACTAAAACAATGGAAGTCATGTACACAGAAGACACTACACCACTAGAAATCTCTGAGGAAATTATTCCTTCTAAGTTTCTTCATTGCCTGTTTGCAGTTGGCCTGAAACCATATCACTCTCATAGGGTTTAAGTTAAGGCTTATGACTAACACTTATGGCAGCCTGGAAAACAGGACAGATAATCACCATCTCTTAGTTAAAAAAATTCTCAGTACAGAAGAATTCTTTACAAAGAACATGAAACAATGTATTACTCCCCCACAAAAAAAAAAAAAATCCATGGCTGAAATGCATGAAAAACCTACCAACTTCTACTGAGGAGACTGGAACCAACATTCTAGAGGAAGGAGTAGAAGAGAGAGAAAGAAATAATTAAACTGGGAGACATTTTGACAGGTTACTGGTAGCCCTAACTATAAACAAGACTAGTCCAATCAGGTTTTTCTAGTGAAAAAAGAACTGACCATCCAAAACAGAACAGTCATTACTATGTTGTATTTTTGGTCTAAAGATATTGTTTCAGTGATGCATACAGTGATGCACAGGAATCTGGGGTTGGGTTTTTTAGGCAATGTAAGTTTAGAGGGCTTTGGCTTTTTTTTGGTCTCTTTCCCATAATGAAATTCTGCAATTTCCCCTAATTAACTCAGTTTTATCATTGCGATTCTTTAACTGTACAATAATAAAAATATTCAGTCCTAGTGGTCTAATTTTATTCTGTCAGTCATATACCACAGATTACAGAGAAAAGAACCTGTGGCCTACACTGTGGAGTGGTTTGCCTCAGACATGAATTCCCTTCTCTCAGGAAAGACAAAATAAGCATGTTCCCTTTTATTGACTTTTACTTTTTTATGGATTAGTTAGGAGGCGTACCTCAAGGACTGAACTTAGTAACTTCAATAAAGACATCAACTTCAAGAGCAAACTGAACTCCCTTAGTTTACACATACAGCTCTAAGTATTATTTTGAAATGCTCATTTTCAGTTAGAGAATAGCTGCTTCAAAGAATGTCTACACTGGGCAGTGCAATGCCAGGTAAATGCCTGACTGTATATCAAGAAACCAATTAAAAATAATTAATTATTACATTTCATGATTCATTCTTATTTCGCACACTGCTAGAGAAAGACCTTCCACTCTGTTGCACACTAGTCTGTCAGGATAAAGCCTCTGATTATCTCCTATGCTTTTAAAGCCCCTAATCTCGTCAGACAATGTCTACAACAAAAAAGCTAAAACAAAAATTTGTAATATTTTGCTTCATATTCATCCCAACTGTACATTAGCTTTTTAATGTTATGCCATGTATACATGCGTGCATATGAGAGAATCAGGCATACAAGAAATAAGTGCATATGTAAGACTGGAGGAATGTACTGACCACCTATCCAGGAAACTATTCTCTACTAATGAAAAGGGGAAAAAAAAGCGAGCTGTTCTCAGCTTCTGGTGAAATGCAATATGCATCCAAGACACACGACATGCTAGAGATCTGTTCAGTTCACATAAAACAAATGCAAGGATTTGGAAGTGAAGAAATTTGACTGGATACCAAGTATTAGATTTTAGCTGTCTTTATAAAAAAAAATAAAGTCTTAGGAATTTTTTCTCCTGCAGTGATGAATAATGCAAGGATATAAGAGATATCTGTTACAACAGAAAGACCTGGGCATGGACTTACACAAGCCCCATTTTCAAGAAACATTCAACAAATTCCCAACATATGGATAGCAAAACCACCTTTAAACACCTTGTTAAGGTACACCATTCCTACAGCATTTGGCACACTATTGGTACCTCATGTGATGCTCTCTTTACACAGAAAAGAAACAGTTGTACCAAATAGTTTCTTCTCATTTTTATTAAATTAAAATAATGATAAACACTGCATTGACCTTCTTCAAGGCCAAATAAGAGGAAGCTACTCACTGTCCCCATCTAAAAATACCAGCAAAGACATACTGTGCAGTATTTAAACTGAAAAAAATCTCAGGAAAATGTATGTAGTCTTTTAAATGAGAGCCCAAGTAACTGCAATTATCTAGTGCTACCTTTACTTTTTAAAATCCTTTCTTTCCTCATAGCACTTGAAACTCCCAAACACAAACTTTTTTATTCTGAACAACTTCAAGCACCTTGTTTAAAACTGGTGTAAAAAAAATGCCAAACATTGTGGAGATTATTTATAAAACCATTGCCAAATGTATGCCCTACACTTTGACCTTTTACTAGACAGACATTTTGCCTTTGTTTTTTCATCATTTAGGAACAAATGCAGGAGAATGCAACCTTGGAGACAGTCAAGTTTTTTTTAGCCAGCACAGAAAAACTGCTGTTCAAAGTTCCAAGTGCTGCTCCACAGCACCGACTCTATCAAACTGTTACATCAGAGCTTCAGCCTTTTACATTTTACTTGAGAGATAAACTTCTAGTAGTAAGATACTTTGTATTGAAGAATTATATTTGTCATAAGAAACTGGAATGAAACAACCTACATTGTATACAGCAGTAAAGGACTCATAAGACCACGCCTCCTAGAAACTGCCACATCCTTTCTAGTACAAATTTTACACACAACACAGCTATTTTTTAAAACAGGTTTTCATAGTACTTGTGTTCAGAAGAGTCAGATTCGTTAAACTTTATACATAAACATGTTGAAAAAATTACCTACAGACACCAATGTGAATGATGGATATGAACCTTCCTCAAGTAACTTAAGTAGAATCTTTCATTTTAAATTAATCAAATGCAAAAGACCAAGGCAAAGATTTAAATAACTCTGCTACAGACTAAAACAGTATTTCACAGCTAAAATCAACATTATTTCACAAAATATGCACATAAAAATGCATATTTACTTTAAAAAGGGAAATGCCCAAAAGAAAGGGAAATACCAAAGCATATTGCAGTCTACTTGATAACAGAAAAAAGTAAATCATCTCTGCTTCCTAGGAAGCAGGGCAATAAATTTATAAATATCTTATTACTGCTTGATAATAATTTTTTATGTTGAAATTACTCCAGAAAGAATTACATTCTTTCGACCAACTCTTCATATAGGTTTCTTTCAGGAACATAACTACTTGCACACATAGCTCAATATCAAGCAGAGAGGCAGTGAATAAGACAAGTGAAAAGAGCAAAATACTAACATGGTTTACTAGAAACCACTTACATAAAAATTCCACAGTTAATCTTCTCATAAATATGGAATAAATATAACCATGAAAGTATGAAATTTAAAATTTTGTTATGAGTGGATATCTAAAAAAGTAGAATCTTAATATATGCAGCTTTAAATCACTATATTCATTTTGAAATTTTGCCTGGTGGAACACATCAAAGTAATTTAAAAAAACAAAATCAAGTTTGTTGAGTAAGAAGAATAGGCTTGCAGCATAATTTGAAGCTCAAGCATGGGCCCTGATGAACAGCTGTAGGGGAAAAAAAGAGCTCTCAAAGGCAATGACCACCACAACTATGTCTTTCACTCTTGTAATGCACCATAGGAAAAGCAGCAGTCTCTTAAATAACTGGATTCTACATTATACAACAATTAAACACCCTTCACATAGGAAAATATCCTCTATTTCTAAATCTACATAATAATCACTTTTCCCTATTCAACATCTTTCCCATGATTATATGTGTAAATGCTAAGAAAAATGCCGCAGCCACAATTCAGTTGGTTATGAGTAGATTTTAATATCTAATTAAGATGGGTCAGTATTTCAAAGAGACACTAGTAGAGATTAACTGAATGATACAATAAATGGCATTGACTCAAGTGGCAGCAGTATTTTCTTTGGGTCTAGAACAAAGTAATATCCTATGCAAGAGTTAAATATGCTTTCATCCACTCTGTCATCTTGAAGAATGTCTTTTATTAATGCAACACAGACGCCTGCCAGGATTTTCTTATCACCAGAATCAATGCTGCTTAAGGTGCTATATTTCAGACATGACCTTACACCCCAGTTCTACTTTTGTTCACTGTGGGCCCCCCCCTATTTACAAGAAAACTTGGCCACTTAACCTTTTATTAGTATTTCCGTCGCAGAGCCTCTTTCTTTTCTGTTACGCCATATGACTGAGCTCCATTCAGGGGTCTGCATCAGCAGGGGCCAAATAAATTCTATAAATAGTACTTGGTTCTGAATATCCTAATCATAGATGTAAATGTATGTGTCTTATGAGACTGGTACTGTCTAATAAGTTTGTAAAACACACAGACATTATGAAACTGTAACATATTATTATAAAACATTTACATACTCAAAGACTGCAAAACAATAGGATTTCCTTACTATGACATATTTCCCTCCCACACTTGAAAGCAAAGCAAATTAACATATCATCATACTTCATACATCTAACATCAGCTCTTTAATACAGTTTATAAAACACAACAAAAGTTGTCAATCTCAGCAATAAGTCAGACTAAGTGCAAAACAAGTTCCTTACTAAAACTATCTGACATATGGATTGACTTTTCAAATAATTAAAGGCTTAATATGCTTGAGTTACAAATCAAAATCAACGGATGTGATAGGTTAAAACCTGGTACTTGATCTTCTACTGGTGAAACAGAAAGGAAACACTTTCTGAGAATTTCAAAACCAAGGCTCTGAGTGGGCAAGGCCTTAGAACTACTACTTTATTCGGTATGTTACCATCATTCCTTGTTAAGCACAGCTCCTGTTCCTAAAACCTAAGAAATGAGAATGGATGGATCTTCAGTTTGAACATTTTATTTTGTTGTACTTTGTAAAGCACTGGTTCATTAGGGAAGGGGAGTAACAACAGTAACTCCTAATTTTCTCTAAGAGTAACAGTATGGTACACGACAGTGGAGCAACTATATAGCTCCTCCCCAGAAGCTTAGAGATGCTTCTGTTGTCAAAATTAATAGCTATTGAGTTGATTGCCCTAAATATTATAAGATTTTAAAAGTTACAGTAAAATTGTATTTATTTATTATTAAAAATCTTACAAATCACATAACACACCAGGTAAAGCAGAAAATATTTGCATGTTCTGTAATAAACTCAAGCTAGGCTAGGGTTTTAAGAGCCCCTGTCACGTGGGAATAAATGTACAATCACTACTCAAAAGCAAAGTTTCTGAACTGACAGTACTCCCAAGTGGTCATACTCACTTGTGAACAAGAACTGCCCTTTATCTAACTTCAAACATTTAATCTAGCACATTTAATCTAAACCTGCCTGGTTCCACTTTCTAAGTTTAAAGCCAGATTTAAACCCACTGAAACGGAAGGGAGTTTTGCAAATGATATCCTGAACTTCATCCCCATTTCTCTAAAAATAGTACTCATTTTCTTACCATTTATGTCCAACTTCAATGGCCTCACAGTTCTCTTTCTTCATGTTGATATCACCTACATTTGCCTTGTCTGATTATTTTGCCTGCATTATTTTGTTTCCTTTTAAAAGTGTAATGAAAGTGAAAGTATACAGGCATTTGAATCATCTCATGATGTGAGGACAGGGGAGGGGAGTAGACCAATGGCCTTCAATTCATTTTTGAACTCTCAAAGCCCTACAAAGTTTTCCTCTACAGTCAGTATGAAGCAATAAATTTAAATCTACTAACAAGGCTGTGGGTTAGGGATTTCGCTATTTATCAGCTGACGTGAGACTCTGAGAAACAGCCTGTGGAGTGTCAAAGAACTCCTGAATCAAGGTTAAAGATCACTGAACTAGATCCTGAGTTATGGAAGGGACATCTCTGTAATACTGTGATTCATCCATAGTATGGTAGGTAATTCTGCACTGTTCACCAGTTCAGCAACTCCAGAAAGCACTAAATCATGAGAATTTTGTATTTCCATATTGACACATTAATCCAAAATTTTCTGTTATAAATAACCAACAATTTATTTGTAACAAACAAAAATCTTTCCTAAAAACACATGCATTAAATTTACATTTCAAAGAAATTTCCAGCAATTGTTAATTAATTCTGTTTACAGCAATGGTTTTAGAAACTAATTGTATCAAAAAAAGAAAACCTTCAGAATAATTCTGAAATAAATGAAGAATCTTGATTATCCTGACTCCATCTCCTAACAACCTCAAGCTAAAACAAAGACTCAACATAAAGAATGAGGTTTATGTTTATGTTCCAGAACAAGGAAAAAATTATTTCTAACACATGCATTTAGGTGGGCCAGTATCTTTAAACAAGCTATGAGACAACCTCTGTCAGGTGCTGTACTTGTGTGTGAACTCCACGTTAACAGAGTTACTATACAATTTGAATCACTGGGTTTGAGTGACAGGCGCAGAGGCTGACATCTTTTAGTTTTTTAAAGAATAAACTCCTAGAAAACATTCAGGTTTTAACAAAGCAAATATGAGATCTTCTTGGCAAGAGCAGTGGCCAAAAACTTTAGACATCTATTAAAAATACCTGTGAAAAGAGTAAGCTAGAAAATACCACTTTTCATTGTTTTCATCTGTTACTTTAAAGACAGGCAGCATAAGCATTCAGTGGGTAGAGAGCAAATCCCTTAGCTACCTTCCAACAAACAGTTATGTTTTCTCTCTACTTTTCTTTGTATTCCTTTCTCTTAGACTTCAACTGGAAAAATATAAGAGCTCCCATCACAGCTTTCCTAGAAGACTAGTCCAAGGGAAAGCAAGATCTAGCATGAAATGACAGCAGCAGATGCAGAACTGCTCAGCCTGTCTTATGTAATTTGCAAGCCTAAATGTCAAGCCAGTCAACACTAATAACAAAGTCATGGCTTCTTAGACCTCCATGTAAATCTGTACTCTGTCCCAGCACCTCACAGGGAGGGAATGGTTCCTTTCAAACTAACCCCAGAATGCAAACCTCCTTCCTGAAAAGGCATTGTTACAAGCAGAAAAGCACCTCTGAAGCTTTTCATGAAACCATAATAAAACAGCCTTCAGAAGCACATTAAACAAAGTCTTCAGCAGAACTGCATTTTAAACAACAGTGATTTGTGGTGGTTCTGAACACCTTTTGTTACTTTTATTATGCTATCATTCAAAACGATACACAAAGCAGTAGTTTGTACAAACAAGATGATATGTATATCTAAACCAAAAGTAATTTCACTCTCTGAGCTCCTATAGCAAAAAAAAAAAAAAAAAAAAAAAAAAAAAAAGAAAAAAAAAGAAAAAAAATCAAAACCACCTGAATCAAAAAGATGCCGTTGGATGCCCAACTCTATAAGAATAAAGCAATTTCTGACATGTGTTGTCTAAACATTTCACTCTCCTCCTGTTTTATTCACAGAGGTTATACACCAAAGTCTATTAGTATAAGCAAATCCCAAAATTTTATTACTACCTGAAAACTAATCTGAACATTTCTAGAATTTAAAATAAAAGGAGCAGCTTAGCTTATTTCAAACACTTGGCCCTATAGCCACTTAATGTAGTGAACTTGAGGGAGACCAGATAAAGCAGAAGTTACTTTTTCTTCTGGTTTGGCATATTCATGACTACAGGGAAGGTCACACAAATTTGTCTTTCAATTTTTGGTATACAGAGAAGACTAAGTAAGCAAGTGATAAACAATAGAAAATAGTGTTTGTAACTATCTCACTGCTGAAAACCAGCACTATCAAGTGGCAGCGATGCGAGTGTCTTAACAGCATTATTATTGCCAAAAATATGACAAATTTAGTCTCCCAAACTACAAAATGATAGTAAGACAAAAAAATAATGTAGCTAGCATGTCAACTAGTATGTCAACCCCAGCTGTGTTCAAAATGCTTAAACACATGCACCTAGTAATAAAACTCAGCTCTGAAAAGACTGCTGTGAGGGGTTGAGTGTTCTTTTTGGATGAGGAACTCACCCAGACTTCAAGTCTGTAATCCGTAAACAATTAGTAGCATCTAGTCCTACTTTTCCATTCCTGACCACACTGGAAATGAAGGGCGAAAGTGCTGGAGAAATTCTGTTCAAGGCCACTTCAGGTGACATTTTATTATGTTCCTCCTTCCTCTTCTCTTGAGCTGCAAAGGGAGAGAATAAAATTTTAAAATTACCTATTTATTTGATGTAGATTCACATGTACTTTGCAAACATCAATAGAAAAAAAGCTAAGCACGCAAAAGATCAGGAGTGTACAGTAACAGAACTGTGCACAGGTTTATAGAGAAAAAATGAACACAAGTGGGTTTTTTCCTCCCACCTCTGCAACATTCAATGAAGCCTGTTTATTCCGTATCAACAGAAAGCCAGAATTATGTCCTAGGTGCCTTTAATTAAGTCCCTATCCCTCTGAGAATGAGAAATAGAATTGAGGGCCACTCTGACACTTCCCAGCCTAGTCCTTCTTAGGGGCATTTCCAGTCTGTAATTGACAAGTCCCACTTGTTCCACTTCCCCTGAAATCAGTGGAACTTACATTAACGGCAATGTTGGGCCCAGGGGTTTGGTACCTCTCGGTATTCTCACCTGCAATTTCCAAGAGCACTAGTGTCCACTAGTGTCCAACTAATAATCAGTATTACTTTCATACCACTTCATTAGGTGGCAATTTACAGGACTTCATGATGCCTTTTAAAAGCTAACACTGCTTCTCTTTCAGTGGTATCACTGCACTCTTTGAAAGGCGTTTTAATCTTCCTTCACGTAACAGATCAGGAAGCTGTAAGCACAGCTTGTTCAGAAGTGCCTACAATTGCATGACTTTATGCTAAATCAATTAGGCCATTAATTTAGCACACTTTAGGAACCTGTTGCTTTCTAGGTGAAATGCAGAAACTGAGCATACACACATTTTAAGTCATTGCAGCATGAAAAGACTACAGTATGTGGACAACAACAGACTGTGGTAAGAGAAGTGTGAGAAAAGAAAGATAACCAACCTATTAAAATGTTGATGTATTTGGTCACATTCTAAGGCACAGAGCTTCATATGAAAATTAACTGAACTTTGTAGTTTTGGAAAACAAGGCTGTAAATGACTGAAGGTAACATGAACTTGCCACTAAGCTCATACAAAAACTCTCAGCATTAATTTTTTTTTTTTAAATAGCATTTAATTGAAAAGCACTAATATACATTGCATTCACTTTGTTAAAACTGCATATGGACTGCAGTATTAGTAAGTGCTCTATAACAAGAGTGTGAACAACTCATGGCAATAATTAAAATTTTCTGTTGTTTCTCACACTCAGTTTACAAGCATTAATTAGCAACTAATGGATATTCTGCAGAAACTACTAAATCTCTGTAACTGGGAGCAACATTAGATTCCACATTCTGTTCTCATGAAAGCCATTCACACTGGAGAAGCAGGAAGCAACGCTCAAGAGTGTTTGTCCTAGATACTCAGAAAGTATCTTAATAAAGCAAAGGCCAGGCACTTTAAGGCAAACTGAAAGACTAATAAAGTAAGACTTCCTAAAAACAGTAATTATCTTTAATACACTGGCTCCTACATTTTATGGCAGTGAAGAAGCTGAAGACTATGTATCCATGCCCTGACACATAATATGTTCTCATGTATGATTTGTTTAATTGACAATGGAACAACTTAAGTTTGTTTAGCAAACACCTACAGCAATTTAAGATACTACCTCTGGTTTGCTACTTTTCTACTAAAAATTTCTGCCTACTCACATTTCTTCTTCCCAGAGGGACTGAGAAAACACAAGCCCGTTCTTGACATAGTTCAATGCAAAGTCCAATGGCTTAGATTGAACTGCTCATAAAAATTAGTTTAAGCTAAAATACTTTGCTCAAGAGTGGTTACAACAGGGAACATACTTCAGCCTGCCAGCCCTGCCATAGGGAAGAGTAATTTTAAACATGGAGTAGCTGGACTGATGAAGTTGAGAACTTCTCAAACCATGAGAACATGCTGAAAAAAGCTATCCTTCTAACAATCCTGAAGTTATACATGAAGATCACAGAATTGGTTCTGATAATGACACATTTTTAAGGGGACTGTAAGTATTATGAGGGTGAAATTGAGAGACGTGATACACCTGGTGATCACAGCTGACCAGAAGCACCTTCCAAAATGACCTCTGAAATGAGATTCCTTATCTTTCTATTAATAAAATTTGCAGATATTGTCAAAACAAGATTTAAATGACTGTTAGGCATTATTCCGTACTTTATTGCATCATTTTTTAAAATCACAGTAACTTCTATTTCACAAGCCAGATACACAATACTTAAAGGGTTGCTACCAAGTAAACTCACTGATTTATTTTGTAGACAAAGGGCTTTACAAACTAGAACACAATTTGTACCAGTTTCCTAAGTTTCAGTTGTTATATACATTGTTTTTCTTTAGCGTAAATTTCCCACAGTACTGGAAACTGAACACAAACAAACTCAGGGGAACTAAGAAAAACAAAATTCACTGGACTGTTTCCCTCCCAAAACAAAACCTTTGAAAGAAGCAAACAAACTAATAGTTGAATCCTCTCAGATTCAGCTGGCTCTCACTGTGACTTCGGGCTAATGTTACACAGGCTCCACAGTAACCGTGAAGCCCCTGGCTCTGCTTTGGGCACCGGAGAGAGTCGGGATGCAAGACACTCCGTCCTTCCACCACCGGCCATAGCATAATGAGCATTAGGAGAAGATTTAAAAAGGAAAAGGTGAATATTGTGACGGAAACCTGGAAGCGTGTCTAATTTTATTAGACAGGACCTCTCCCGTCTAACCCTCTCGGCGTGGCTGTCGGCAAGCTGGTCGCATGGTTTTCACTTTGGGGGCGGGCGGCAGGAGTTTGTATCTGGGTGTGAGTGGGGAAAGGAGGGGACGCACGACCGCCGCCTCCTGCAGCCGGGCCCGAACACATCCATGGAATGCGATCAGCAGAGCGGATCTGCGGAGCCCCGGGTAAACAACCAAGTTACCTAAGCCCCGGCACAGAAGAAGGCTCAGAATCCCAGAATAGGTAAGACTGGAAAAGACCACAGCGGGTCATCTGGACCAACCTCCCTGCCCAGGCAGGGTCATTCTGAAGCACGTGGAACAGAACTGTGTCCAGGCAGCTCGAGTATCTCCAGTGATTGAGACCCCACACCCTCTCTGGACAATCTGCTCCAGGGCTCTCCCACAAAGTAAAGAAGCTCTTCCCCACAGTCAGGGGGAACTTTCCGTCCACCCACTCCCGTTACGGGCTGACCCTGGCCAAGCCCCGCTCCCTCCCCAGCTGGTGCCGCCACCCGCGGCGCAGCGCCCGCCCCGCCCCGCCCCAGCGGCGGCGCTTACGCCGGCCTCCGCCGGCTCCGAGCCAGAGTCTCCCGGCGCCGGGTCCCCTTCCGCCCGCCGCTGGCCCGGGAAGGGCTGTTCCGTTGCTCGCTCCCTCCCGCTCTCCCTGCCCGGCTCGCTCGCCCCATCCCGCCCGTCCCGGCCCCGCCATTACCTACGGCGGCCGGAACTCGCCGCTTGGCAACGGCGTGCGCGCCCCCGCGCCCGCCGTGCGCGCCCCCGCCCCGCCGCGCACCGTGCGCGCCTCCGCTCCCCCCGCGCCGCTGCCGCCGCTCCCACCCGGGCCGGAGGGGTCTTCACCGGCCCAATATTGGCGTCCGCCGCAAGTGCCTGTGCGGGCCGTGCCTCCGCGCAGGCCGTGGGGCGGCGGTTCGGCCGCGGCCCGAGCGGCGCGGGGCAGAGGGGAAGGGAGAGGGGGCGGGCGTGACAGCAGGCGTTCGGCACGGACAGCCCTGCCGGGTGAAGGTCCCCGCGGGCAGCCCGTCGCCCATGGCAACCCGAGAAGCCGCGGCGGGGCCCGGGGCGGGTCAGGGTCAGGGTCCAAGGGCCGCCCCGGCGCCATGGCGGCGGAGGTTGTGGTGGTGGGATCCTGTATGACCGACCTGGTCAGGTTAGTACCGGGTGGCAGTTTTCTGCCCGCACTGGGCGGAGCGACCCTGAGGTCATGGGAGCGCAGGCCGTCACGATGCCCTGGGAACAGCGCAGGCACGCCGGGCCGCCCCAGGCTAGGCCAGGCCGGATGGCCCCGGGCCGGACCGGGCAGGTGTCATGTCTCTCCCTAGGCCGGGATGGCAGGAGCGGGGTCGGCGCCGTAGGCGGCGGGCGGAGCGCTCGGACCCGGGCAGAGGGAGCCGCGGCAGAGGAAAGGACTGAGCACAAGCACAGATTGCTCAGAGGGGTTGTGGAGTCTCCATCGCTGGAGACCTTCAGGAACGGTCTGGATGCACTCCTGTGCCATGGGGTGACCCTGCTCGAGCAGGGAGGCTGGACCAGGTGACCCGCTGTGGTCGCTTCCAGCCTTATCCATTCTGGCATTCTGAGACACTGCGAAGCGGGAGGGGGGCGGCTGCGCCCGGGTGATGTCAGCTGCAAATCGGGCTTTGAAATAAGAGTGTGGGAACAGGGAGAGGTTTGAACGTGTTGCGTGCCGGAGCTTTGATCAGCTGTCTGTGGCTCTGGAGAGAGGAGAGACTTGGGTTTGTGTTTTCAGCTGTGCCGGGTGGGTCGGTGTTGGCCTTGGCCAGGGAAGCAGCGTTCCGTAGGCACCCGCACGGGAAGCCTGGAACTCTGATACTCGTTATCAGCAGAGGAGTCTGAAACGATTTTATGAAAGTAAATCAAACTGGTCAACCTTAACACGTTTTCAGTTCAAAGCACACTTGTCTCCACTGGAAAAGTGAGAAAGTAAGGTTAATATTGCAAAGAAACCAAAGTTAGCTCCAAGAATCAGTAGGTTGAAAGTTGATTACTTGCGTACAACATTTTGTGTGACACTTTGAAGTGAGATTGAGGGAAAGGAGGAAAGAGGGAGGCCCTCCCAAGGTATTCATAGCCAAACATATCAAGAAGTGCCTATAGGAAGCCCTGAAAAATTTAGCAGCTCTGAACCCCAAAGCTATTTTTTAATTATTTAAAAAGTTTTTAAAATTAATATCTTAATTTAAAATAAGTCTTTATTTGTTTTCTGAGCATTTTGTTTTTCAAATTAAATACTTGGGTCTCATTGTCTTTTTTTTCTCCTTTTTCTTTTTTGCACATAGGTAAGGTTTGGGAACTTCTTTGAAAATTGGAAGTACAGAAGTTCGTGAAAGCTCTTGGTTCCCGTAGCCCTGGCTTTGTAGTCAATACTAAATAACAGGAGAATTCAAGCAAAATTGCAGGAATTCACAATGCAAATTCTAACCTGAACTGGCTGGCCTTGCCAGTCCCAATAAACTTGGAAATCAGTCTTTGATTTGTACTATTTTAAACACATCTCCATACTCTATATGCAGACTTGGTTAAAGTAGCATTTAAAGTGTATGTACCTGGACTGCATCAGTTTGTCCTGCTCAGAATTCTGCAATTAAAAGAATGTCCTTTATCAACAGGCAATTATACCAAAGCCTGTGGGTCAAGAAAGGGCAGAACGTGTGATTAGAGGAACATGCTGAGGAGTGAGTACTGCTTAGACATAGACTCGTGTTGCAGAAATGATGAAGGCCCTTAAATAATCATAGAACCTGTGTCAGAAAGATTTAATGCTCTGTGTAACTTGCAGAACATACTGGCAGCTTTCCAAGGAGAATAGCTGTCATAAGTCAGAGTAAGAACTGTGGAACTGATCTTGATGTTATGTGTGAATGAACTCTCAGATGCTTATGATGTTGCACTGAAATGCAAAACTTGTTGCTCTAACCTCAAGACATTCCTTTTCCTGTCTGTCTGAAACATGGGGGGAAAAGTAGTAATAAAGTTGCCAGTTTAAGCACTGCTGACAACTGCAGCTTTGGGATTTTCTTGACACTTAAACAAACAAACAAACAAGAAAACTTCTTACTCTTTTTTTAGGTTTTGTTTTTTGGCTGCATGTTTGATATCATAGAAATGCAGTCATTTATTTGAAGGCATATTAACTGACCATGCTGTAACCAGAAATTACACCATGGGCTGGAGTGACAGATGCTGTTACACTGAGATTAGGTGGATGAAGAAAAGCCATTTCACTTCTCAATCAGCTGAGAGGGTTTCTTAAAGTGTACAAATGTGATCACAAGTACATGTCTGACACCATTATTAGCTTCTGCTTTAAGTAGCATTGAAAGGGCTTTTTATAAGTGATCAGTGAGCTAACCAGCTTCAGTTGAAAAAGAAGGGATGGCTTCATTCTTTCTGTTATTAGCACAGAACTTCAGGCACTTAATAAAATAAGAAGAACAGCGTGTTTAAATTTAGCTGGCAAAAGTTTAATCTGACCAAAATTTCCATGTAGTACCTTTAGACATTGTTTAAATGTATCCTGGGTTAGGAAAATCTGGGTAAAATTACTGGAAAGTACTAAGCAGTGGGTTTGAATGTGCCTAGGTGGAATAGGAAACTAAAAACAAGCTGTATGACACATAAAAATTGTCATGTTAGGGTAAGAATTAGATTCCAGGAGCATAACTCTTGACTGTCTTTGTCAGTATATGAGATTCAGAGGGGGTTGCATGTTCTGGATTTAAAGCTAGGATTCATTTCAGCTGGAATGAAGGAGCATCAGGGTTTTGTGAGTTTTTTATTTGTGCTGGTGTTTCAGTTTATAAATGACACGGACAAGAGTGATCATTTTAAATGCCTATCACCCATTTGGAGGAGCCTTAATAAATTTGTGAGCGTTGCACACAGGAAGCTGGATACATTCTTGTATACGTTGTGTTTAATGGTCATATTTACCACTCAGCACTAAAGTCTATCTTTTTTAGAAGGCAGCAATATTGATTGAGACTCTGCCAGAGCTAAACAATGCTGTGTTATAACTCAAGCTCATAAAATACCCTGTTGGCCCTTTAGGACACAACCTTGGCCCTCTGACTGGAGAGCTAGAAGCTCAGAGTCAGACTTGAAATGGTAGCGGCAGACTTAAATGTTAAACATTCCCAGGTCTGTAGAAGCAAGGTACTGAAAAGCTTCAAGCCACCACTGGACATATGGTAGCCAGATTCCCCATGAAAGAAAATTAGCATATAAAGGTTTTACTCAGTACAGTAAACTAATGATTTAAAGGAGTGTAACCTCTGTGTGAAATGGAAATGCACAGTTTGAAATGTGCTGAATCTTACATAATGACCAAGACAGAAAAGGACAGGGACCTTTAGTTGAAGACAGATACTCAGATGTAATTCTGAGAAATAATCAAATTCAGAAGAAAGGGTAGCATGTCTTAAAATTCTTCTAAAAGGACGGGCCCCAGTGGTTTGCTCTTAAAACACTGTTCTCATTAGAAATTCTTTTCTCATTGTCCTGTAGCGCTGCAGTGGCAGAATGCGGGTTTTCTAAAGCGAACTTCATATGATCAAAACAACCTCACGTACATACATGCAGTAAACCACACTCTTTTGGCTTAATAGGACCAGGAGCAAAACATATTTGTGGTCACAATCACAATCAACACTTCATTGGCAA
Organism: Haemorhous mexicanus; assembly: GCF_027477595.1. Taxonomy (NCBI): domain Eukaryota; kingdom Metazoa; phylum Chordata; class Aves; order Passeriformes; family Fringillidae; genus Haemorhous; species Haemorhous mexicanus. The sequence goes on from NC_082343.1 coordinate 29,462,208, forward strand.
TAGCAGGCAATAGTAGTAGAAAACAAAAACAGCATTATTCTGTATGATCTAGATATCAGACCAGACGGGTACCGTCCACAGTATTATTTAAATAGTTTCTCTTCTGACTCATATTTGCAGACTGGTCATGGCATTGGCATTTTAATTCATATTAAATCAGGACAAGACTAAACATATAAGCCAATGAGAGTCAGACACACTAAAACAATTAGAATAAACAGGGGAAACTTTGGCATGGCAATTGAAAACAGCAGAAGCATAGAAGAAAATGTAAGATGGAAAAACAGTCTTTGGATAGTCACAACAACAACAGTCTTTCAGTTTAACAACAGTCTTTCAGTTTAACTCAAGAGAATGACACCACAGTCCAAAAAGTGGAAAACTGCATTTTTAAAAAATTTTTAGCATTTCAAGACTTTAGTTTTCTGTGGGCCTCTTTCCTCTCATCACATTTCACTCCCCTTACAGAGTAGAATTAAAAGTGCTTCCAGCCCCTGCTGTAACAACCACCATTAATAATTACTGTAAGTACTGAACTGACTGTTAGCATTCAGCAAGGCAGAAAGGCAAGGCAGAGAAAGCACTGAGCTCCATAAAGAGTAGTGTGCTGCTGATCTGCAGTGGACAGCAGTGACAAATGCACATTGGTATGAACATCTCAAACACATCCAATCCTCTTGGCTAAAGGAGCACCACAACCTCTACTTGGGCCAAATGGCAAAGGTACCTCATTAGTGAGAGTATGTGTCTTCCTTTTAAGTCTCTAGTGGTGATTATTGTCTGCTGAAGTGCTGAAATAAATGGCTCATTGGCACATTGGAAATGTCCATGATCCAAAACTAAGTCTGTACTTTCTTTTTCAGAAGTGCAGTTTTGGAGCAATAATTGCAGACTTTTTTTGGTGGGAATGTGAAAAAGGAATTTTCTTGTGTTTCTTTCGAGTGATGAGAGGAAATCTCGCATATGACTTCATTTTCTTCTTTGCTTTGTTTCCAGATCTCACACATGTTCTCGTTTCCACCATTTCTCTTGCATGTCACCAGCTTTAATGGTTTTGCCTTGTTTTGATATTTCTTTTGCTCTTCAGTTTCTCCTAGCAGTGAAGAGTTCTAGAATCCTTCAAATCCACTTTTGTGTTTTTGTTTTTATCTGTAATGCTTCCCCTGCAGCAGCCACTCCTCATTCTAGTCAATCTGCCATTGCCAGCAGCATGGGAAAGCACAACTGTGAAGGAATACAAGCTTAGTCCAGTTGAGGAAATTAATCTTTGGATCCAATGAAAGACATCAAGGCATGAGAGAATGTGTCATCTGTGAATTGTTTCATTTATGTAATAGAAAAAAATCTGGGCTTGATTTCAGACCCAGTGCTGTCTACCCCTTGTCTTCTTCTCTGACCTAGCAAAATTTGGCTGCATTTTAAATGTACAGGCTTAGCATTTTGTTTTTCTGCTCTGATTTTAGAGAACCTAACTGTTTAGAGAAACTCCTGTTTACCTTCTCTTGTGTGGCAGGAAGAAAGCTGTCTCGGGGGCTCCAAAAAAAAAAAAAAGTGGATAAAATCAAGTTGATGAAATCTTCAGTAATGGCATTCAGTAAGAAAATTGTCATCTGTGCATATACAGCTTTTGAGTATCTCTACTGGCCCAAACACTGGTGATACAGGGCCTAATCCAAGCTCATTCATATCAAAAGAAGCTTTTCACTGCTGCCAGCAGAAATTAAATTGTCATCCTCCAGCAAAATCTGAGTGATAGTTTATTTTAGGGTGAGACACAGTTTAATATTCTAGCACGTTAGAGGTATTCGGTGACTCGAAAAGTTTCCAACAAAGTTCCTCTAACAAAAAATGACAAAATATTGAAGAGGGGAAAAGGAGGGAAAATGTCTGCTTGGGTGCTTCTTAAATTAACACAAAATAACTAGGGCAAGGCCACCAGGGACTTTTTTAAACTCATTACAAGGGCTGCATTTGCAACTAAGGTTATGAACCCCAAGCAAGAGACAGTGCGCCATTGATCCCAGCTGGCACCTTCTGAAAGAAACTGTTGTTTGTGCCACAGAGGATGCTGTGGGCCCTCTCTGAGAAGGACTGGTGGTGCTAGAACACCTGCTCAGCCCTTGTCTTTGGCTCTTATCCATGAAAACGGGTTTTTTCCTCCCCTTTCTAAATGGAAACGTGGAAGTTTTAGAAGTCTTGGGAAATATGAAAGTGGTCACACAATGTCTTTTAAGTTAAGCACAACAAAAGTGTTGCTTTCTGGATTCTATTTAATTGAAATGTCCCTGCCCTTTCACTTGGTGTGTTCATTTTGTGTCCTGCGCTACTGTGTACTGTAATTAGGCACTGTTTTTACTTCCAGAGGCCATTCCATTTCAGCAATAGCTAATATGCCTTGTGTTTTTTAGAATTCTTTATCTTGTTGAGTTTTAATAGTATGTATTTAGTAGTGCTTCTGAGCTAAAAAATGCCCCGTGTGGTGCTACAGTCAAGCCTGCACTACATGAATCCCAGTCACCAAGAGCAGTGCTATTTGTCCTACTGTGCATTGGGAAGACATTTTGCAATTTGAGGACAGGAAGAAGCACGGTTTGCTTTGTAAAAAGATAGGAATAAGTAAAGAGAATTGGAGTAAGATATTAAAAGGGGCAAAAATTATAGGAATTACCAAAGTTTTTACTGCAGGAAGTGTGAAGAGTCTACCTAAAGAGGTGAAATTGAGATAAAAAGCAGGGAAACTACAGTCCTAACAGTGACATGTCCCCAGTTGTCCAAAGGCCCCTTGCTTTTCTGCATCTCTTTCTGTCAGCTGTGCCTATCTGCTTGCTTTCTGCAATTTTCTTGCATAGCTGCATGGCAAAATTCAGGGGAAAGCTCTCTTCTAGTCCTGCTGTCTTCTCCCAGCAGCAGTATTTTGGAAGATGCGGCACCGGCACCGAGAGGGTCCTCTGTTACCTCCTCCTTCCCATGAATGAGTTCCCAGCTGTTTCTTTTCCTACCAGCTGCAGTGTCTGGTCTGCTTAAGTTTGTAAATTGCTTTGAGATCCTTCAAGATAAAAGGTTCTTCTTAAGTGAGATCATTATCGCCTTGTACATTTCTCCACTCCCTTTTCTCAGTTCAAGCTTCTTTTCTCGACTTGGGGTCCGGCACAGTACTGAACGTTCCTAACTCATGGCAAAACACAGTTTACACACAAATTTCAGCTTCCAATCCCTGAGTTGTTTGACGCCTCTTAGAGTACTTCAGAGCTGAAGGTTAAATATATGTATTTTCCTGAGCTGATGCCAAGATGCTTAGCACTTGCCACACTGAGATCGTACTTCTGCATTTGCGTCTGACTTCATGTTATTTTGTGTGCTTCCAGAGACTGTGGAGTTCTCTTCCTCCCACTTCTGAAGTACTTACTCATTCTAGGAAGCATTCCAGCTACAGCGTTGCTCTGAGATCCTACACTGGGTTCTCATAGCCATACTTTGTTCATGTTCTTGTGGTTATACTGTATGCCTGTCAGGGCAGGGATTTGACTCCTCTGTGGTGTGGTGAACTTACAAAGGGGAACCCTGACAGGAGTTCAGAGGGCTCTCTCTTCGAAGGTTCATAGGTAGTAACACAGTGTTTGACCAGGAGAACCTTATTTCTGTTCAGCTGCAAGTCTAGTTGTTGTCTCCATCTTCTGTAGTTTAACTGGCTAGTAAGAGAGTTTTTCACTGCATGGTATCTGTGTGTTTATTCCCAATGTCACTCACATACTAGTGAAATTTCCCTCTTTCCAATGAAAGTGAGGTCATCTTAAACCTGTGTTTATGATATTGCAGCCATTTCCATGGCAGTAGACTATGATATCATCAGTGGAGGATTATGCCTTTCCTATGTGTGTTAGCAATTAAAAATTATGGTTTGTGAGATAAAACTAGTATTTACCAAGCTTTTAGCTTTAGTCCATGTGAGACTGGGAAACTATTGCTTAATCCTCTAGAGAGTTCATATGGGTAATGGAGTAAATGAATCTAGAAACATTTTGATCCTAGCAGGTGATACGTTTTTGGGGTATATTTTCCTAATGAAAGAAGAAAATCAGCTACTCCATCTTGTGTTCTCTTGCCTGGCCAAGAACACTTGTCTGAAATCCAGTGGCACTCCTTACAGTTTTAGTATTCAGAGCTACTTAATTGTTTGACTTAGAGATTCACAATTTTCTGCTCTCACTAGAATGTCATTTTTCACCTTTGGAAGTCAGTAAGCTATTAGACCCACAAAAGTAAAACAACGTGATCACAGTCTTTTCATCTTTTTAGGTGCCCTATTTGCCAGTTATTAGTAACTGAATCTCTTTGTTGAACCTTCCTGAAGGTGTACATGCTTTCTCATGGGCTAGTGACAGGAGAGGCCAGTTTAAACACCATAATGGCAAAAGAAAATTCATCCATTTAAAATGCAGAGTCCAGTGTTAGAACAGTCACTAATGCTGCAAGATGAGAGTGGTGGACTCAAAATATAATTTATTTAATCCCTTCAAATACTTAAGAATTTTTAAGCCAAAGAAATAGACTTTCCTCAAAAAGAGTATGAAAAGAAAGGGAAAAGACATTAGATGAATGTTTGTAGAGAATGGACATCATCAGTCTGGGCATTGCAACATGAGACAAAATTAATAGTAATTTTTTGGTAATGTAGTTTCATTTCAGAAACACACTACTTCTCTGTACTTTTCAGCCTATCTATTTTCCCACTTAACACAAGTGAACTTTCATAAAATATCTCTTTCTGTGATCTGGGTATGACCATTTGGAAAAAAATGCCAAAATGGTGTGCCCTAAGTACATACAAACTTGTTCAGTTACACAGAAGATCTAGGATGTGAAAGGATTCTTCCTGTAATTGTTACCATATGAGTGACTATGGCAGAAAGAAATTCCTTTTCCCATTGTCGTTCACTGAAATGGAACCAGGCTGGAATAAAAGGATAGACAAAATTATTGCATGTATGTTTTGGAGACTAAAATTACTAATGCCATAACAGACCTGGCTCTTATTTGCTGACTATACAGTCAGGTGATGCTACAGCAACCTCCTGGGCATTCATCTTCCCCATCATTTTGCATTCCTTCTGAGGCTTCATCTGTCTGTTGGAAACCCAGAGTTGATACCTCTGTTGAAAGAAAGTTAAATATCAGGAAGTAAAATGGTCATGATCAGGGAAGAGAATGTTGGGATGAAAGCTTATTTACCAATTGTCCAATATCACAGTAAGAAGGGGGTTGTGTTAATTTGTGCTACAAAAAGATGTCATTTTATCTCAGTAATGCTCTGTAGCATACGGCCGTTGCTTCACATTATAACGTCCCACATTCCAGAGAGCACAGCTATTGCTTTTTGCTCTCTGTAGGGCTGTTAGCAGCTGAGCAGTTCCAAGTAAATAGCATGCAAAGCATCAATACACTGGGCACTAGCAGTGTCAGTACTTCAGGGTATTCCTTGGGCTTCTGCTATATCCCATGATACACACTGAATATTACGCTGTGTTATGAAAGTATCTATAATTTCTAGCCGCAATAAATACTTTTTCCATATAACTTCCACAGATTTGTAATGGTTTGGTTATTGTCCTACTATTAGTGGAAACTGGTTTTGACCATTTAAATAAAATGTCTCTTGCCTTTTCAGTCTGGAGGTGTCTGACATGCAAGATTCACAACAGTCAAATAGGAAGTTGTCTAAAGGAACTCCTTTGAAAATATTTGTCACAATAGGCAGGTGTTTGACACTAGATTTTAACACCCAACACTGAGAATATTATATTTTCTCCCCCTTTTTTAGACACAGAATGGTGTGATTAATATTCCATTATGTCTTGTTAATGAATTACTTGCTGGCTCTACTGTTAAAGGAAATAACCATTTTCCTAGATGCATTTCTAGACCTAAGTGTCTTTGGGTGAATTTTAGTACTCCTGACAGTAAAGAGCTGCTGGCACAAATCAAGACCTGCAATAAAAATCATACAGAGTCGATGGTAACAAATTTGTGTAAAAACACTCTGGGCAGGCATATATATTATGTTGCCTCTAGGAACTGTCTGAGCTGTTCTTTCCATAAGAGCGTACCAGTAAGGTTCTGTTTGCTTGTTTTATAGGGCTCCAGTTGTTAGCTCCTATATCGAGCTGCAGTAAGTTATTTGATGCTGACATCCAGGTTCCCTTGAGGATCCTTGTATCATACTTTGAGCCTGGAGAAAATACAAAATTACTTTTCACTAGTATGTTGCCAGAGTAGGTGCAGCTTTGTAGAACACGTTGATCTTTGTGACAACTAATTATAAAATAAGAAGGTGGTAATGTTCCCAAATATATCAGTGTGCTCCCTTCTGTATTTTATTCTTTCTTCTTTCCATTTCTGATTTAGTCCTTTTTTCCTCCTTTTTCTCCTGTGCGACATCAATAGCATGTCATTGTCGAACCATGAAATTTCCCCTAATTTGTTTTCGCCTCTTCTTGGTGTCCTTGTACATCGTGTTCTTACAGTGCACTTCTCTTCTGTATTACTCTTTCCCTCTCATCTTTCAAAAATAACTTTGACGTCCAAAGTATCATAACTCTCTTTTGTCAATTTGTTCCATCCATCACTTGCTATATTTCCTGTGTTCTTTCAGATCCCTATTTATACAAAATGTATAAACCTTGATAGTATAAACAGCAGAAAGAAAAAACATTGGTCAGAGCTGAAAATGAAGGATAAGCAGATCAAGCTCAGGATTCGTGGGAAAACTGGCATTTTTCATGTTCTCAGCAGCAATGAGATTGAATATTCATTCCTTCTTCTAATTGTCTGATCCTGTTAGTATTATTAATTGGGAATATCCTGTTAGTATTGTTCAATAATTTTTAAAATTCATTTTCATTTTTCTTTTTCCCAGAAAGGACCAAGTGAAAAAATGCCCATTTGGAAAAAAAGTAGTTGGTGATTATGCTGGAACTCATGCTACTCCATATAGAGACAGCAAAAATGTGCAGATTTTTCTTAAGTTTTTATTCCCTGTTGCTCATGAACTTCTGTGCTTAAATGGAGACACAGGGGTTGTCTATTGGTAGGCATTAGAAGCTAGGGTTATACGGAGTTGCACTTTTCCTTCTGATATTTAGGAATCTACCTCTCCCAAAAGAGCTTAAATTGTGAAAAAGGTAAAGGGACTTATCTGGAGGGGATTCCTACCTGTCACAGCGGAGTTAACCTTGGCCAGTGAAGCCCACACACATTCCCCTCACACCCTGCACATGCCCATCTTTGCTCTGCAAGCCTTAATGTTACTGTAATCCCAAATTTTAGTTGGTGCCTTTATAATTAGATGGAACTTCAGAGAACACTTTCTTTTATCAGTGAATCAACAGTAAGATAGTTTCAAAGTAAAAACTTGACCAAAAATTTATCCTGAAGTGGCTGGGCAGTTAAACTTGATGATGGTTGTAGGTGCCTTCTGACTGAACTATTCTATTCTATTCTATTCTATTCTATTCTATTCTATTCTATTCTATTCTATTCTATTCTATTCTATTCTATTCTATTCTCATATAATAAATATGCATGTATTTAAATCTGTTTATTGCTTTCATTATTTATGATACATTGAATAAATGTATGTAAACAATGTCTCAGTTTGGTTATACTTTTCATTCATGACCCATATGGATTCAGCAGGAAGCACTGCACATAGAAACTTGATAAAAAATATCATATTTCTCAAAATTACTGTCCTGGCTATAAGCTTTTAGAACATCTTACTGAAGAAAATGATAAGTACTTGGACTGCACTGTACTTTGTCTTGATGACTCTGTACTGTGAAAACATATCTATGATGTTGCTTGTAATATTTTAGTTTATAAAACACAATATGCTCGTGTGCAAATTGCTAATACTTAATGGAGTGTGGGGGTTATTTTTATTTTTTACCTGAAAAAGACTGACAGCAAGATTTTGTGTGGTAGGTGCCCTGTTTTCTGTATGATAGTAAAGTATAAGGATCATATTTTATCAGTATCAGATATCAGTAAAGTATCAGAATAAAAAAATAGTGCAGATTACTTTGTTGATTTACCAGTATATAGAAAATCATGATGACAAGAACAAGGACCATGTGGCCTGTCCAACCAAACATATTATTTCTTCTTTGTTCACTGTTGTTTGATAAATCCTTTTTTTAAGAGGTATAGAAAAAAAGTTATGTTTGCATGTCTTGTTTATCTTATCTGTCCATGGGCATGTAAAGATCACTCTTTTCTTGGGTTGCAAAGGTTGTTTTGTTTTGTATTGTTTTTTTCTGTTTCAGCACTGATATTTCATCATGCTACAGTGTTCTGTTCGGCACAGGAACTGTAGGCAGCCTACTTCAGTTCTGGGTGAGCACAGCCTGTTTCAGAGACAGTCTATTCTAACATTACTGTCAGATTGCATTGAAAATAATTATGTAACTGCCATTCCAAAAATAATGTAATCGAGAGACATCAATGAAGAACAACGTGGGAGGCAAATAAAGCTAGAGAGTAGCAATTCTGAAAATTTCTACAATCTTTCTTAAATACAAAACAGATGTTTGGTAAGAATGATGGAATGTTTGCTCAGACTTAAATATCTGAAGATAGATTTATTCGCGTTTTTAAGTCTCTTTAGAGCTTCAGCTTTAGAATTAAACATTCCACACATTATTAACTCATCAATGTTGTTCCACCTTTTCCCCAGATTTAAATGCTAGTGATGTCAGGAAATGTTACAGGTTTGTTGTTCCATGAGAAAGCTTTTTGGTAATTAGTAAAAAAAAAAAAATTCTTTGTGTTGAAGTTTTCATATTCATAACATAATTTAGGAAATTAATGTCTTAGTAATACCATAATTTCCCTGAAATGCAATACAGTGTACTACCATAAATGCTTCAGGGCATTCATCTGAATGCCTTTCTATTTGCTTCACCTTTTAATATCTAGGAGGGTAAAATCGGATTCGGCACAAAGGGTCAACAAAATTATTCATTGAAGTTCTTGAAGACCTGTGGACAGCTGTTCTCATTCTATATGTTATAAGTTTTGGTCTTTTTCAATTGAAGCTATGATGGTACATATAAGAAGATATAACTCTTGTGGCCCTTGTACATGTAGTCACAGCCATTAATTTAATTTTCTCCCTTGCTAGAGATTTTCTACAGTTGTGCCACTTCAGCTGTTAACCCACTCAGTAATGAGATCTGCAAACCAGTTTGTCTATTTATATATATCTATATATCTATTAATGTGCTCATATAAACAGTTTGTATATTTATCTGTTGTTTGTATATATTTCTGTTTCATAAAATACATATTTTCCCTGATGGCAAAGCTCATTGAAAAGATTCCTGTGGCTTTGCACCAGTTTATCATTCACTTGTTTGTGTTGTGGTGATAAATGTTTTTTGATGTAAAATCAAACAGATTTAAATGGATGATGGTGTAAAGCTTTTGCATCTCACTGTGCTGCAGAGGGACTCCTCTGTAAGTGTCAGTTATTGTGCCTGATACCAGCTTGGGTAGTGCTTCTATAGTGTTTATCTCTGTGGGCTATAGAGAGAACTCAGACCATCAAACATCCAAGCAATTGGCAAGGGTTTGAATTGTCTGAAAACTTTTGAGGTTTTTTAAAAGAAAATCTTGTAATGTTCAGGAACATAGAAGGAAAAAAAATGTAGAGATTTGCTATGATTTTTAGGGTTTTGTCAGTCGTTAAAGGTCTGAAGGAAGTCTATAAACCTAGAACCAGATTGCCCCATGCTTAAACCAAGGTCTAGTTAACTAAATTCCTGAGGTAATCTCTTTAGAAATCTTGGAAGTTTTCTACCTCCCAATAAGATATTTTAATGGATGATTAAAAGGGGTCAAAGCATAAATGAGTCAAGAATATCAGATTTTGAAAAGAGTGTGGTCTTTTTGTCTCCATGTTATGGATACTTTCCCACAGCACATGTTCAAATCTTCAAAATGAAGCTAGACAAAACAGACCAAGGCTAAACCAAAATGTTAAGCCAAATCCAAAAGAGGTCTGAGACTTTTTCACCACAATGTTGTATCATGTTGGAGGCAAGAACTGTTCTCTCCTTTGTATTTGTTCAGTTGTGAGAATCATGAAAGGCCAGTAAATTGTATGTACTAGACAGTGGCTAGTTACACCTACTCTAATCTCACTGGGATTTTCCCCATTCTAGGGAATTCCCAGGAGTGGAGAAAGCAAGTTTTGTTCAGTGATTCAAAGAGAACAGAATCAAAGCTAAATTCTAGAGCTTTACATTATATTACTTTTTATTAAGTCAGTTTTAAATCTGGTATTTCTGCTGCTATTTTTCTACCCCGATCATCTTCACCTCTCTTCAGGAATTAAAGAAATCTGAATGTTTCTTTTGATACTATTTAAATAACAGTAATTTTAAGCATTTTTAGTGATATTTAATCTAATGTAGAAATTCACTTCCCCTCTGAGTTGCCCAATGAGAATATTGTTGGGCATTTTTAGAGAAAAATATTCACGTGCTTTGCTATTTTCCTTTCTCATGCATGCCATTCTCTGCAACATACTGACACTCTCTGCTTTTCCATATATCTAACAAGCTAAGCATACTGTACTAGTTCAGCAAACCTTAGCAGCAGATCATTAAGTGTTTCCAGCACAAAGCAGTATCAAGTGCAAGTTCCAGCTTTGGCTCAGGGCAGTCTGGCTGTACTGCTGCCAGCAGAGGCTCTCCTGCTCCTCCCTTCACAGGCCCACCTTGGCTGCTGGATAATGAGCTGGCTGAATGCACTGATCCAAATGAAAATGACCCTTTGAAGAAAAATATTTTGAATTAGGAAGCTCTGTAAGCAATAAAAGCAGTGCTAGAGAAATAGTGGGGAAATGCTGTGAGAAGAAGGCATGGCTTCACATCAGTTAAAGCTGACAATAATAATACATCTTTTTAGTTTTCACATGTTGAAAACAATGAACAAACAGTGGTTAGGTGTGAAGAATCAGAAGCAAACCATGATTAATTTCAGGATTAATTTATGCAAATTCTGCTTAATATGCATCTCTCCCTTTCCCCTTTTTCATACTTTCTATCTCTGTATGTGATCTAGTCACATGCTTAGAGGGGAACTTTTTGAGAAAACCCAGAATATCAGGAAAGGTGCGCTAATGACTCAGTACATTGTGCTTCCAGCTCTGATTCAGTGCTCCAACACTATAGTAGAGGGTTCTGCTCTGGTTTTAATGCCATCCCTCCAAAAGGATGTCTGCCCTTAAATACAAATGCTAGTCAGCTCTAGCCTCTATGGGAGCTTGCTGGAAGAGCGGGTTGAAGTTAGTGCAGTGGTAGAATACTTATGTCTGTGCCTTTATTCATCCCAAACCTCTGAAGCATAAGCGTATGTAAGATTCTTCATTTGTCACAAACAAATGTGGGCAGCATTCCTGTGTGCTTTACATTTAAATACTGTTTTGTAACAACTCATTTGAAATTATGAGTGAGGATATTCCTTGTTTGTAATGTCCAAAGTAATTCAAGATGTTTCAGTCTGAACTTTCCTCTATAAATACGATTCAGTTGTACCGTGCACAATTTGCAGAACATGCAGTGATTTTATTTTACTTAGAATGTATTATGAGCTTTCAAGTTCAGTTTCTGATTGTTCATAAGACACAAGAGCTCAGTAACCTTTGCACCATTTGTCCTCTCAAAGGTGAGCAGAATTTGTCGTGTAATCAAGGAGGAGTCTGTTGAATAGTAACTTGTATTGGGTTTTTCAGGTCAGTGTTTTCAAATTACGTCAGGAGTTGTAAATGGCTTTGCAAAACATTTTATGTAACAATTCTGAATGCCCATGTGACATTTTTTCTAATTAACTTACTTAGCCTAGTTTTGGAGTAACATTAGCTGTTTCATCACTTTTTAGGCTATTTTGGGTATTCTTTGTGACACCATGAATAAGCCAAGAATTTATAGGGTTTCTTAATCATACAGATTAGTCATCACTGCCTGCTCATAAAAGAAGCCTGAAATGCTCATTAAAATTGTCTGATGTGAATCAAAAGTTAGTATAGTTGCAGAATTAAATTATGAGAGAATACCATTATATTAGCAAACAAACCTATTTCAGGAGTACTGGTTTCAGTGAAAGTTAAAACTGCCTATATAGATCAGTACAGATATCAGATCAGATATATAGATTAGTATATATATTCAAATTTGTTTCATATGGAAAACAAGAATGGGCTTCTGAAGTGGAGAATTGGTCTGGAATGATTGGCAATCATGCCTAAAATGAAATATGGTGAAGGTTTGTTTGTAGAGATCTATAGGAAGTTGCTATGTGTTCTTGCTTGGTCTGTTTTAGCTTGTTTTAAAAATTGAGCAGTTATAAATCACACTTGCACGTGATCCTTTGCCCTTTGCCTTGTACCTTTCCATCAAAGCAATAAAAAAGATCATTCCCTGTCTTCCACAAGCTGTTGGAACCTCACAGTCAGTTGTTATGCCATGCTACTTGAAACACTGAGACCAAAATTCTCATCTCACCAAGCCTGTTTTTTCACCAGTGAAATTATGATGCTTCCACTAGAGTTGCATGTTGATGCCAACATAAAAGAGAAAAGAATCAAGTCATAGTCTGGCCACTGTTAAAACAACAATATTTATGGTTGAACATACTTGAATATGAACTCTGAGCAGCGCTATTAGGAGATGTGTGCTGGAATCACGAAAATTTGTAATCTTTGCTTAAAAATATATTGACTTTTTATGGAAGCAAATTCTATTTAGAATAAGCTATAATCTCTAAAAAAAACAGCCTAAGGAAGAAAATGAATTGAGAATTGATGCCATTTTCATACTTCAGAATTTAAATGAGAAGACAGTGTGAGCTGGTGGATTAAGCTGATCTCTCCTTTTGGTTTTGCCCCTGGCTTCTTGACTGACCCAAGGCATGAAAAGGCAAAATGCATTGACTAAGTTCCATACCTGCAAAACAGGAATAATTATGTTGTTCTGCTTTTTAAGGTGTAGTGAGATGTGTGGATGAAAGGAACGATACAAGAGCTGCTGTTTGTTCTTATTACCAAGGCTGGGTGAAACATCTTTCCTTACTGAATGGCGCCTAATTTTAGAGGTGTATGTGCAAGTACCCTGGCAGTAGCTGAAGAGGAGCTTCCTCAGCTGAGTCTTGTGGCTTCATTCTGTGGTCCACAACTGTCTCTACTTTGGCTTCCAGTGGTGGAAATGGTGATAAATTGCAGATGTTACCATTAAGGAGTATTGTTTATGTTTTACTATTTATCAATACTCTTTATTGTTGCACCTTTTTCTCTGAGAAGCTACAGTTACTCATTGTTGGAAACAATTTCCTGGAGATATATAGATATAGATATAGATATAGATATAGATATAGATATAGATATAGATATATAGATATAGATATAGATATAGATATAAATATATAGATATATATATATATAAGGTAATAAGTGTATTTTAAAAAAAGCTTTTGTGTTTTTATTGAAAATGATTTTAAACATTTCCTAACAAAATGTTCCTGGCTCTGAATCTCTGGAAATGAGTGCTCTGAGCTGTATGTGTGACTCTTCGGGGTTTATCTGTGGCCTCCCACACAGAAGAAACCTGGTGACTGTGTATGCTATCCTAAAATGTGGCGTGCTGTGTTAGTGCGTGTCTCTGTTGGTGTGGCTGCATCCCTACCTGCATCTCTCTGGAAACTACAACTACTGATGAAACACAGACCTGTAGCAACTCCTTCAAAGCCAAAATCTTAATTTCTGGGAGTCTGGGACTTGTTTGACTTTGCTAGTTTCATTTTAGGTTTTCTTGACTTTCTACTGATCCTAAACCTTTGGACTGAAGAAATTGAAAATTAGAGGGAGAAAAAACATGTTTGCTTTTGCCTGAGAATTTTCAGTAAATTAGACTGTGCTCTGTCATTAGTTCTGTAAGATTCTGCAAACACCCATATGCCCCAGAAGGTGCAGCATAAGCTCAAAAAGTAATATACACATTCTTCATAGCCTTTCAAAAAACAATCTGTAGTGATTGCCTAGTGCAGAAGCATAGAATCATAGAACATTCAGGGTTGAAACGAACTTTAAAGAACATCCAGTCACAACCTCTTCTGCCATAAGCAGGCACACTTCCCATTAGACCTAGCCTGTATCCAACCTAGCCTTGAACACTGCCAGAGCTGGGTCATCCACAACCTCCCTGGGCAACTTGTTCTAGTGTCTCACCACCCCCACAGTGAATAATTTCTTGTATTATCTAACCTTTTATTCTGAATTGGAAGGCTGGCACTTTTCAAAGAGTCACAGAATAGTTGAAGTTAGAAGTGACCACAGTAGATCATCTGTTCTGAGCTCCCTGTTCAAGCAGGGTCATCCTAGAGGACGTAGCACATTGCATCCAAACATTTCTTGAATATCTCCAGTGAGGGAGACTTTCTGGGTTCAGTCACCCACACAGTAAAGAAGTTCTTCCTCATGTTCAGTTGGGAACTTTCTGGGCATCAGTTTCTGCCCATTGCCTCCTGTCCTATTGCTCTGCACCACTGAGCAGAGTCTGGCTCCATCCTCCTGGCACTCTCCCTTCAGATACTGATAAACTTTGAAGAGGTTCCCTCTCTGGCATCTCTTCTCACGACTGACCAGGCCCAGCTCCCTCAGCCTTTCCTCACACGTGAGATGTTCCAGTCCCTTGATCACCTTTGTTACCCTTGGCAGGACCTGCTCCAGGGGCTCTACGTCCCTCTTGTCCTGAGGAGCCCAGAATTCAGGTTTTGAATTTTGAAGCTGCTGTGAGATTTATTGGTAAAATGATGTTATAAATTGACAAACAGAGATGAAGTTAATCTCTTCATCATTAGGGTGGATTCTTCTGCATTCTTTCAGACTTCCATTCCCCCTGCAGACTTCTGGAAACTGTCTGAGGTAACTGTTGTTGACTGAGCAGGTTGTTAGTACATCATAGAATGCCTTCCCTTTCCATGTGTTGTGAACTTGTTTGTAGCGAAAGACATTTAAAAATTACATTTTTAGGCCTGGTATCTGAAATGCATGCCTTGAGAAGGCAGAAATTTTGGTTATCTGAGTGTTGAAAATGGATCTTTGGGTTACGTATTTTAATAGAAATTACAAAAGTCAGGTAGTCTTTGCATTCTGAGAAATTCTACCCCACAGTCTCAGTGGTGTCTTTTACTCTTTTCAACTTTTGTTTGAGATAGCAAAGCATCTGGTAGGGTTAACAAAACTGCAGTTTTGTTTTGTGTTTTTCCAAAATGGAAATGAAACCGGAATACACTCTCTATGGCTTTCGGCTTGTATTAATGCATCTGGTTCTGGGCACCCATCCGCAGTGGGATGTAAATGTGATTGGACTGCATTCAAGGAAAAAACAAAATGCTGAGAAGTTGTAAAGCTTGATTTGTAAGAGAAAAACTTAAAAAAGAAAAATCTTAAATATGTGCAGTGTGCCTGCATAACAGCAGAGGAGAGGCAGGTTTTGGTAACAATTACAATTCTTAGGGGTGTGAACACCAACAGAGGGAAAAATTACTTAAGGATAATTTAGAAAGGTATAATTACATGTAATGGAATTAAATGAACTATGTGTAAACTTCAGCCTAATGTTACTGTAAAAAAACCCGATGAACAGTGAGACCTATAGATTTATGGTTTATCTGGATTAAGTTAGCAGTGGAGAATCCCAGTCAGGGATTAGGTGCAACTTCTGTAGAAACATGAAACATGAACAAAAGAAATGCAGTCCTTCTCTTGAGAGGACAAGAAACTTGATTGTGTGGCACATAAGGAATAAACTTAAACTAGTGGGATGTGGAGTAGAGCCCTAAAAGGTCTTTTGAGTATTTTTCCTTCTTATTGGCCGACTGTTGAGCCATTTAGGATTATAAGGATGTAACTCTTATATTGAAGATGCTTGTTGCCTTCAGTCACTAATGTATGTAAATATTGCTTTAAATCGGAATAGCCTTACTACGCGATTGCCAAAAGCTGGAGAAACTATCCTTGGACAGAAGTTTTTTGTTGGTTTTGGTGGGAAAGGAGCCAACCAGTGTGTCCAGTCTGCTCGACTTGGGGCCAAGACCTCACTGATCTGCAAGGTAAGTACTGACTTGTTCTTCAATTACAGCTGAACTGAATGTTCCTGCAAATTCCAGTAAACCTTTTGGTCACTTAACAAAAAGCTTTTGGTATGCTTTTAGCTTTTTAAAATCTCTCTCTAATTCTCTTTTCTTTTTCTTATTTCAGCTATAAATTTAAGCATGGAGGAGGCTGTTTAAGAACAGTGCCAGAACCAAAGACTAGTTGGCTACAGATCTGACAGAAATTGCGTGTAGAGAAGGATTGCAAAACTTAGGTTGAAATACCATGGAAAAGAGAATTGGGAAGAGTTAGACATGTTCAAAATTTAAGAAATCTTGATTAGGCCTTCCTTTTTATGTTCCCCACTGTTACAGCTATCAGCACTTCATTGATGGCATTCAGGTGCTAGAAGCTATGGTCGCTCTGAAATTTACTTTGTAGATGATTGAAAATCAGACACTCACAAGCCAGTGACAAATTTGAGAAGGAATGTAAAAGTGCTTTGAGGGTTGAATCATTATCTCATTACTTGAGGTTAAGATAAGGTGATCATATCCAAATTCTAGCACCTTTGTGTGCTATGGGATATTTTTGCCTACTTTTCTGAAACATCTGATGTACTGCAGCTCTAAAGACGTGCTCACGGACCATTGGGCTGATTCAACTTGTCAGATGCTATATTCTTACAATGCTTTTCTTTGATTTTTGTCATTAAACATTATAACTTTTGAGTGATCATTACTACGGTTAATATCAAATTTTTTCTCTCTGTAGTCTTCATTGTCTATCCAGTGCTAACTGTAGATGAAACTTCAAATTGACTGGACATACTTTGTTTTTTGCCATAGCTGGGGAGGATGCTAAATTTGTTGGATCATTGTCTGTCAAGGATTTTTGAGAAGTACTGCAAACATCTCAAGGAAGTCTTCCACACTGTTCTTTCAATTCAATATTTAGACTAAACAATGTTGGCTATAAATTTAAATTACACCTGAAAGCATTTCTGTGAGTTATTATCACTAGTTGTTCCACAGTGTGGGGTTGGTTTCTTTGGCAATGTTTGCACTTCTGTCATATTGTGTATATTTGATCATCTTTGCATTCAAGAATGATCAGATTCAAGTACAAGATGAACTGGCAGTGAATTCCCTTCTAACATTTCCTGCTAAATGTTAAAGGGTTTTTTTCCATTGCAAGTGTGAATTTTGCTTTATTTTTTTCAGTGATCTAGCCCTTTGCTCAGTGCAATGGAAACATACACATGCATAATAAAATTTAATCGCTACTATGTTTTCTAAGTATTTTCAAAAACATATTTCTGTTATTTCATTAAAACCCATTCTTCTTTCTGTCTTTCTGTCTTTCCATCTTTCTTACTGTCTGTCCGTCTGTCTCCTTCTCTTGTTTTCTCTTTTTTTCTGTTGTGTATTTGTTGGAGAAAATGTTAGCATTTTCTATTTTTTTAATTTTGAAAGTTGTTATTTACTTTTTAAAAATTGCACTTTATAGCCTCACAAAATACTGTCTCATAGAAGTCTCATATACAGTCTTATATCTGCATAGGTTAATGAGATATAAAATTTCTTCCTTAATAAATTAAGAAGAATCTGGCAATAATGAGCTTCTACAATTAAATGATTTTTACTGCAACAAGTAATCTGAAGTATTTGGTGGTTCTTTAGGCTGGACTGCCCCTCACACACATTCTCTGTGCTCAGTTACATGCTTCTGTTTTTGTCATATTTCCCAACATATTTTGTCTAGTGTGGATGCAAAAATTACTTCTAAAATCTGAAGTTAAGAAAATAGAATCAGTATTAATACTAAAGGGATGTTCTGTTGGTGTGTGGCATCCTCTTAGCAGCAGTGTAATTTAGAAGATGTCCTCAACAAGACTGGAGGTAGACATCTCAGATCAAGTGACAAGGAATTCTTCATACCTCAGAGCTTTAAAACAGAAGAGCCAGTGTTTGGTGAGGGTTTGAAAGAGAGAGAATTATAATGACTTATTGTTATGACTAGAGATGCCACAGAGTGCTGTGGAATTCAATGTAAAAATTGTAAAAAATGTTAAAAAATTGAGTTTCAGTAGTGGAAGTGCAAGTAGTGTTCTGTTTCCTGCCTGGATGTCTCTGCAAATGGCCACTATTACTCTGAGTTATTCATGTGTGTCACAGTAGCAGTCAATTTGCTCCGTCCTGTAAAACAATGTACTGATGGAATAGTTACAGAGAAATGTAAAGCATTCCTTTCAGGGTACTAAAGGATCTAAGCAAATAAATTAATTGCTCAGGTTCATACAAGAACACTGTGGCAGTACTGAAAAAATAAGTGTTCTAGAGGGATTTCAAACTCCCCTAACTATTTTCTTTCGTTTTGTCGTGAGCAATCCCAAAAAAATCTGTTTGGCATCCTAGAATAAGATGGTGGAAGGACATTGGTCTAAAAGACATTGTACGTGCTGAAAAATGTCCTCCTTTACTTCTGACAAACAATTTGGAATGATCTTCACTGGACATTGCTGATATTGCATATACTAAATTCTGTTTAAGCCATGGCTGCATTTGTTTCCTACCTAGAAACAGAGTTGTATTACCATGTTGTGTAGTCTTTTTAAATGATCCATAAGCCAAATTTAAGTTAAAGTGCTATTGGCTAAATTCTCACTTCATTGTGTGAGTATAGCTGTATCTCACATGCAGGGCAGAGTATGATGGGTATCTTCAATTGTTTTTTTCCTTTTGTGTTACTGTCTTATGCTTGTCTTTAGTACCTGTTTAATTCCCTAATGACAAAAAAGATTAAACACTCGAAATAAAAAACAAAATATAAAATAAATAAAAATTATCAAGAGGTACATGCTTTTTGTTGTAAATTATTTTCAGGTAGAGATGAGTTTGATTCTTAAGCTGCTAGAATTCTAGTTGCTATGATGCCAGCTAGCTCCCTAGCTTCATGTGGAAAACATGATCATAAGCAGGGAAAACCCAGGCTGAAAAATACTGATGTAATTCCACTTATTCTGATATGCAAACTGTGTGACAATAATGCTTGTAAAAATGGCTTTTGTTGTTAAGAATTCAAGAAAGAAGAAATGCTATTTCAGCTCTTAACAGTGTTCTGTGGTCTTCAGACTGAGACATCTATTTTTCTCTTTATCCAGTAGTCCATCTAGGAGAGTCTGTGCAAAAGCAGAAAATATTTAAAACAATGTTATATAATTTGACATGGTCAGTAAATATGCCTTTAATCTAAACTGAGTATAATGCCCAATACTCTTGTCTTCCTTGGGGGTAAAGCCTGAATGGAAAAATAAAGTCCTTCAAATGCACTAGGATTAACTGGGTTGGATACTGATGAACTAACATGGAAAAAAGTCTCCAGAGGAAAGTGACCTCCATGGACACCCCTTGGAGGGCTTCCCTCCAGCCCTGGAATGTCTTACTGCGAGCAAAAGTACCAGGGCTGATCTCAGCTGCTTTGACAGTTGAAAAGTAAGGGATGCCTGTCTGTCAGTCATGCAGGATCCAGAGCTGAAGGAAGGAAGTTTCAGCTGAGCTTCTGGAAGGGGGTTATGAAATATTTTGTCGCTGAATTAACTGAGCAGATTGTGAGATTTGTTGTAGAAGAATCATAGTAGCAAGGGAGGGAGAAGGTGATACCATCAGAGCACAGTTGTTAGGGTGCAGAGGTGAGCACAGCTCAGGTTTAAATTGCAGAAGGCTGCAGTCATCCAGCCTGAAGCAGTCAGAAGAGGCAGCTTCTGACAACCCGCCCTGTCTGGCAAACTGGGAGTAGTCAGAAGTACAAATATACTCTAATATGAAAACAATGACTAACACAGTGACCCAGGAAAATGTTGGGTTGTTTGGGTTTCTTTTTCCATGTACTAGACCAATGTTCCATCTGGTTAGACTATTCTGACCTTAATTGCTGTCCTCCTTTTCTGAAAGAGGGGACTATCCTTAATAATGCTTTAGAAAAAAACCTTATAGATGATGTAGGAAATGGACATTTCAAATCATGGTTATGCAATCAAATACGTCAGAAGAAGGATCATCCATCTGTGACACTAAAATTCAGAATTGTGAATCAAAGTGTTCGATTCTTGTGATCACTAGCTGGTACTCAGGCCTTCTCAGCTTTCTGAACTCATAAATAGACAAATTTTTAACAACAGCCAGTAGAGGCAGCTGCTTTATGCTTCTAGTAACTGAAGTACACCATTAGCTACATAGTGTTGTTTTATGAGAAGATAGGTAATTGGTTAGGACTCCTCTAGACCCACCACCAGGATCTCGATTTGGCTTCTAACCTGAAAGATACTTCTTTTTATCTGTTGCAAAAATATTTCTGTAGCATAGGTTAGGTTTTGACACTGCTCAGCTACACAATTCAGTCTTGGAATTGGGAACACATGCTATGCATGCTGAAGACAGGCTAGGAGTGGTGACTCAAAACCTTTGTTGGCTTTATACATATATTTTAAATGCTCACATGATATTAAGCAAATTAAACTAATTTTTTGCTCCATGTACCTCATCTCCTTTGTTCAGCTTGTGTATTGTAACAAAAAGAAGTTTATATTAGCTTGAATAAACAGCAGGCAGAATTGTTTTCAGCTAAAAAGATTAATGGAACTGAAATTACAAGCTTTTTAAGTTGCTATTAAAAAACAATAGACTGTAGCCTCACTCCCTAACTCAACTTGATCTGCTGTTGCTGGATAATGTAGACAAAAAATGTTGAATTTCTAAACAGTACAGTTAGTACTGAGAATTTCAGAAATTAGTGATGCTGGATTTATCATCGCTTTCTGTCCCATAGACACAGTTTGATATTTTTCCACCAAGGAAACTTGAGGTAAAAAATTCAAAATACAAACTGCAATTAAGAAGGACACCAGAATTAATGCCAATGCTTTCAATTCAAAGCTGAAAGATTCAGTACATGTCCAGATTTTAAAATCCCCAGAGGTTTCGGTGTCAGAGAAGCACAGGGTTTGTACAAGGATGAAACTTGAATATTGCAACATGGGTGTTTGCAATAGACCAGGAGAGAACTGCAGAACACTGTTCTTATTGTTTGCTAATACTATTAATACATTTTTACCATAATTTCTTAATTTCTTTTTTGTTGATTAATAAGGCAAAGGGCTTCTAAAGACTTAAAGTGTTGTATTTAAATCACAATAGAGCATTTGGTTGTGTAAAGATGGTCTATATATCCTCTCACCTTTCTTAAAGAAAACCCATTATTTTATTTTTTGTATAGGTTGGGAGTGATTCCTTTGGCAATGATTATGTTGCTAATTTGAAGAAGAATGGTATTTCTACAGGTAAAATATTGCTTTAAATATTTTATATTATTTTTGAACTTCAAAAACTGGTGGTGAAGGATTTATAATTGCTTTACCTTATTGATATGTTACCTTATTGATATGTTTTACTTTATTAGATATGTTTTACCTTATTAAATATGTTTTACCATTCAGAACTATGAATAACTGTTTTGATGTAGCTGGCAGGAATGAATGAATAGGAGAGAGAATATGGGGACTCCTGAAATCAGCTGTACCACTAAAAATAAAATGTAGTGTTATTGCCATGAAATCTCAGATGATTGCATCTTTGCAAGTCACCTGAAGATAACTTGCTGTTATGCAATTGTTTAGTCTGGCATTAATTATATAATGCCTAGTGAGAAATTTAAAAATTCATTCTGATTACTCATTCTCAACTTCACGTTGTCACAGGAGGGACGGAGTGGAAATTCAATGGTAAATGCAGTACATTTCACCTTTGCTTTGTGAACTGACACATGCACTCATTTGAGAGACTGCAGCTGATGTTAGCACACATACACACAAAAACCAATGTTAAAAGGTTTTCAGAAAAAGGGAAAATTAGGCATCCACAATATTCTATTATCTTTTACCTTTGTAAAACCAATTCCCTCTCTACTGTGCACTGCTATATGATCACTTTTTTGTCTACACCACCCTTGTCTCCTTTGGGGTGGACAAGGATGGACAGAAGTAATCACTAAGTGGCAATTCAATATCCCATTTATCTCCTCTGTTTAATGTGCAGCCACAAGCTTAATCTACTGCATTGTTCAAATCCTGCCTTAAAGACAAAACTATCAGTATTTTGTGGGCTTTTTATTATGCTTATCAGTGTAGCATCTAAATAGTTCACAAATGTGTATATATATATAGGTTTATTCATTGTGTATCTTTCAAATTAGGCAAGAAACCAAGCAAGGATGCCATGAAAACAGTGTCTGTTAGTGTGCAGTTCTGAATGTCTCCAAAGCATGCCTACCTCGTGTCTTTGATCGTGTAAATGAAGCAATATATATAATTATAATGCATAGCACTTCATGGAAATGCATATGCCACAAAGAACCTTAATGTTTTCTGATTTAAATTATTGATCTTACAATCTTAACATAAGTTTTTAAATAATCTTTATAGCAACAAAAGAAAAGTGCAGGGAAAATATTCAGAAATTCCATCATATTGCAGTTCATTGATACCTAATTAGATTAGTTGAAGGGCTGGAATGTTTAGGTCCAAGGTCCCCGTTTCTGCTGAGTTAAAAATATCTCAGAACTGTGTTTGATTGTCGCCTCCTCCATTGATCAGCTCTGGAGAAAAATAAGATATACTGCTGATAAGGTTGATCCAGGATCCTAACTTGTATTCCAAGATCTGGAGGCAAGGGTGATTCAGTGTGCTCAGAGGTTTTTTCTCAAGATGGTCTTATTTCAGTCATGGGCTTTTTGTCCTGGTTTAATAATTTTCTAGCATATCCCTGTTGTTGTACATTAGGATACTGGGCACTGGATGAAAATCCTTGGGGTAATGCCAGTTCTGCCAGCTCTCATAACTTGGGTCCTTGTTGTATGTCTTCATGTTGCTCTTCTGTTTCCTAGCACATCAGCACACCCCTTTTCTTTCCAATTCCAATCTGTTTTGTAATTTCCCCCTTTCCCTGTGTTTTTGTCTTCCACAACAAACCAGCTGCCAGTGCTGCTCAGACCATTTAGATCTTTATTGATCTGTTGCTCCTTTTCCTGCATTTCAACTGGGCAACTTGCTGCTCATGCTGCAAGAGCATTGAGAGTACACAAGACACACATTCTCTGCTTTCAGCTCCAGTGTGCAGACAGAATTCATGGTGAAAAGAAGCTGTAATTGCAAGGGAAGTCCTGCTCTGACCCTGGTAACTGAGCTAGACAAGGGTACCTCCAGGGCAAGTACCTGCAAGACTTCAGCAAAACCAGATGAGCATGATGTAAGGTGTTTTTTCTGCCTTCTTCAAATTGGAGCAGATTGTTAAACTGGCCACAAAGGCACATCTTGAGAAAGAAGCCCACTTT
Organism: Haemorhous mexicanus; assembly: GCF_027477595.1. NCBI lineage: Eukaryota > Metazoa > Chordata > Aves > Passeriformes > Fringillidae > Haemorhous > Haemorhous mexicanus. Next base: position 29,485,744 of record NC_082343.1, read on the forward strand.
TGCCCAGAATTAAATCCATGTTCTACAATGTTAGAACACCAGAACTCCTTAAACAAAAGGTCACCAGAATTTGTCTCAAATGGAATAGTAGGTTTTTCTCAAATACAGTTTTTAGAGAAGAAAAAAGAAACCCTCAACTTTTTGGTCAGTTTTCCACTACAGTGCTACTGGTTTCTACTACCAATTTCCTTTCATTGGTTGGTACTACCAATTTCCTATCATTGACAAATTTGCTGTCAGGTTCTTATAGTAGGAAACATGGAACAATCTTTCTAACAGACAGTGCTGCCAGCATCATGTTAATTTCTCTGAATAATAATCCAAAGAGGATACATATAAACCCACCACTGCCTACACAGCATTAGTTAATATTGCTGCTGAAATGCAAATCTACACAGAATGAGATGCTGGGTTGTTTTAGTATTTTTGTTTTTCTTTAGCCTTGACTCTATTGTTTCATTGGATAAAAGAAATATTTCCAAGTAGGAGTAGAGTGCTCGAGAAGGCTGTATAAATAACATGCTTTCTCTAATGCAGAGATGTAGCCAAATTAAAGAATGTTGGACTCGTATTTCGTTTTGTGGGTGTAAATTAACACTTTTTGTTGTTGTTAGCTTCTCTGGCATTGTTGCACATGAAAGAGTAATTAGCATTTTTAAATTGCTGGAGGTTATGGGTTCATTTTAGATTTAATTCAATTAAACTGCGTCACATGCTATTGGTTGAAAGTAATGTATTGAACTAGTGCATGCTCTAACTTTTCCCTTTCTTAGCATTTGTAGGTCAAACTACAGATGCTGCTACTGGAACTGCTTCAATAATTGTCAACAGTGAAGGTACATATTTCTGCTCTGAATTGTCCTCTTTGTTCTGCCTTTTCAGCCATGAAAGAAACCCTTGACTTGTCACTGCTAATTGTGGATTTTTTTTCTACATTTATCTTTTTTTCTCAAGATTTTATTCACACTTTATTGCACTTCTGTTTATTGCAGGCAATGTAGAATTAGGTGCCTAAAAGCAGCAGAATCAGATGCTTTAATTAGCAGTGTGATAGCCATATTTCAATCAGCCAGCTGAGCTGTGGAGTTTTACATTCCTGAACACTGAATGCAGTGTATTAGAAGGTTAAAGCTCTCCTTTTCCACTACAAATTACCCAGAACTTTTACTGTAGAATCATTTAGGTTGAAAAAGACCTTTAAGATTATGGAGTCCAACCATTAACCCAGCAGTGCCAAGTCTACCACTAAAGCATCTCCCTAAGTGCCACATCTACCTGTCTTTTCACTACCTCTAGGGTCAGTAGTTCAGCTGCTTCCCTGTGCATCCTATTCTGGTGCTTGACAACCCTTTTAGTGAAGAAATTTTTCCTAATATTCAATCCAAGTCTCCCCTGGTAGAAGTTGAGGCCATTTCCTCTGGTCTTATGAGGGAAAGGTTTGCCTCCACAGGGCACCAAGTGAGTCATTATGCTCTCAATCAGGAAAAGGACTTGTCCTCAGTATAAGTAGAAATATTTCTGTTGATCTTATAATTTTACCACAAATCTTGATTTCAAGTTGCAGTACACAGTGAAATGGCATTTTTTTCCCTATGTTAGTTTTCCTTAGCCTATGCCTTCGCTCTTATTTTGCAGAGGAAGAAATAAAGATTTGGCTTATTTTCATATTTTTTGTTAAGACTGCTAAACTATCCTCAGAAAACTTTACCTCTTTTCTTCAAGCATAATTTAATCAGCCAGCTGATCAACCTAGTTTTACATTGTCCTGAACACACAGTATATTAGAAGGTTGAAGTTCTCCTTTCTACTATGACTTACCCATCACTTTTACTATAAAATCATAGGTTGGAAAAGACCTTTAAGATCACTGTGTTCAACCATTAACCCAGCACTGCCAAGTCCCCCACTAAACCATCTACCTAAGTGCCACATCTACATGTCTTTTCAAGCTATTTCCTCAAGCAATTGAGAACCCTTAAAAAAAGTGTGTCTGGATCAAAATATAGAGCTTAGGACTGATAATGTTTATGCAAACATAACAAATTAAGTGTGAATGGATTAGTTCACTTCTGGAGTTGCTAAGAGGCTTCATTTGAACAGTTACCACAGCTTAGCTGACACATCAACTTACCAAGCTTCTGTGTAACCTGATGGTTGTACATTGGGCTACAGCTCAAAATGGGAAAGGAAACATAACTATTTACTCACACAGCAAAACTGGGAAGGAACTGTGACTAAAGGCAAGCCTACACAGGAATATTCAAGAAAATTAGGCAAATTAGTTGGAGATGTGAGTTTAATTTTCCCTAAGTAAGATTAATCCAAGCCTTGCATGAGAGCTCTAACTCAGAAATAAGGTAGTGCTAATACATTGGATAACCTGGATACCTGCATGTTAACTTCCATCTCTTCTGGGTTTGGATCAGCAGGTAGATTACACAGCAACTCTTGACACTTCTTATGCTGCCTACAGTCACTATGGCCATTGCAAACAGGAGGGACAGCGAGAATCCAGCAGTGTTCCTGGGCCTCACTGTTTTGTACGTCTTGCACTTGGCTTGCTGTCCAGACTAGTTAAATAAGAACCAGTCTTATAATTTCCCAATTCATATGCGTGGCCAGCTAAGATAAAAACAGTCTAAACTTGAATGAACAGAGGATGACCTGTTAAAATTTTACCACCAAGAATTTTTCTGAAGGACAAGGAACAAAACAATCTTGTGGATGTAAAACCTTTATTAGCACCAGGAAAGGGAAATGGATGTTTGGGGCCATGAGGGTCACAGTGGGCTATCTTACATGTTAGTGTCAGTGTGAAGGGTATATGACAGTCTTGTGATTCACATAGTGACATGAATAATGCATAAAGTCATGTAGTTTGTGCCTCTGAGTAACTGAAAAATCATATGCTAAGTTAGCACTGGCCTCAAATTTAATTTAAAATCTAGTAGAAGAGCAAACCTGGTCAGAACTATGCTCTAAAGCAAACAGATGCACAGAATTGGTAATGGTTCTCGTTGTTACTTCTCTCAAAAACCATCTGGCGCCTGAATTGAGTAAATTGCAGTAAAATAGCAGTACTTATGTGCTTTGCTGTTGCAAGAGACATTTTCTTTTTTTTTTTCTCTGTAGAAACCTGGCTGTTTTGACCTAAGCAGGCTTTACAGCAGTTTTCAAAGGGCTTGTCTACACATGCATCTTTTACTGCAGTGGCTGTGCTGGCATAGCTGAAACACAACAGCACTCAATGGACTGGTGTTAAGTAGTTTCTGCTAGTTCAAATTGTACCTGAAAGGGAAACATTTGAAGTTGGGGTTGGTGATGCTGTTTTGTGTTAAGATGAGGGACAAATAAAAACCATAGCTACCATCTCTTCAAATTTTCATTGCTGTACACACCTAACCTACCCTTCTTACCAATTCATTACATGTACTGATACTTGAGAAAAATACCAACCCAAACCAGCTGAGGAAAATCACAGGGACATATAAAAGGTATAAAAGTAGAGGGTATATGATGCTGTGATGTATGAGTGAAGGCAGAGCAAAGAAAAGCTATAGAGATCAGAGTCAGATCAGGCTCTGAAGTAAATCTTCCTTGATGTTACTTCTGTCTGTCTAACTGGCACTGCAGAATTTCTTGGAAGTTTTTGACTGGTTACTGAATCTCACAGGTATAACTCACCCACTATTGTAATTGGCAAAGTGCTAAAACTTGGAAAATATCAGGCACATTTGATACTCTTGAAGTTGATTATATTCTGGGACAATACAGTATAGTTTCAATAAAAGATAGAGAGGTTCAATCTCTGTTTTAATGCAGAATGGTAGAGAGGTGTTTAACAAGTTTATAGAGCTGCACTGAAAAATGTGCAGCCCACCGATGCTGCAGAGACCTCTGGGCTGGTCTCAGAAAGCTGTGCAGAAATATTTCTGGGATCTTTGTTCCTTTCAGTTGTTCTCTTCTATGCTGCTGCCTTTTCAGAAAGTTTTGATTTGACTAAACACAAGTATACCAGGATCCTGTATATCCAAATCTGTGCTTTCTCGCTTAAGGATAAAAGCTGGTACATCCAGCTGCTTTTCTTAACACATTTTCTTCAAGGTGCATCACAGACCCAAGGTTTTGTTTCCCCTTTCAGTCTGCCTTCTTGCCACTAGCTCTGTCACTTAGCACACCTTCTGCTAGCAATGTGATATTGGATGGTAAGAGCTCCATAAAGTGATGATGTGTTGTACTTTTACACAAACATGTAATTTTTACAAAAATTATCCTCTTTGTTGATATTTTTTTGCATGTTTACCTCTGAAGGTTTTTGCAGCTTTGTCCATATCTGGTACTGACTGCTGATGGTGCCATTTTATTGGCCTAACTGGGCTAGAGGTTTGAACAAGTCTGACAACATTCATCTTCATATTCCTAGCAGAAATTCAGTGGAGGCACAACAGAGTTTGGCAAGTCATGATTGAAATTCTCTTGATTATTGCAAGTTAGGACTTGGAGCTCACCTACACAGAACACTGCATGATAACCCTCACTTGAGACAGGTATTGTGCTGACTTTATGATAAAGTTATTAATCATTCATGAACAGTGAATAGACATTATTTTGTAAGTTGAGTGTACCTTCAGTACCAAAACACTACTAGTAAAAAACCATTCAAAATATATATTTAGGTAAAGCTAAGTAAATAAGGCAAACTCAGAATACATATGCCAACTTGTTTGTATTATACTTTCCATAGAGGAAAATCTTTGATTTGCACCTTCAGGTTTATGAAGTGTCACCTGAATTTTAAAGACTTTCTACATATTGACTTTCTTCATTAACTTGAACATTTTATGTGCAAGACTCTTCATTATTTCTATCAAGTGGTTGCCTAGAAATTATGATACCATAACACACCCCAAACCCACCCTCATGTGCATGAACGATGTGATTTGGCAGCACTTGTTTTTCTTATAACATTCTTTTCTGATCACAAATATAATTTTCTTCTGTGTGAATTATTAAGCACAAGCTCTGCAGCTATTGTTACAATCACACTGTTTGATCTGTTTGATATTTTGATTCATTCTAAGCCCTACTGATGGTTTTTAGGCTTGTCATCCAGTTTTAAAGATATTTATTGCATTGTGGTGTTTACTGGTTTGACATTTGATTTTTCCACTAGCACTTCTCATCTGGTGTCATCTATAAGATGACCCATGTAAAAAACGGTCTGTCTTGAATTATCCATTTTTCTAAGAACTGGCAGTAGCAATTTTAGATGCCCAACTTAGGACAGTTTTTATGTATGCAGCATTTATCCTGACTGGACCCAGTCCCCATCTGGTGTAAGCCTGTGCAAGCTTATCAGCTTCATTTAGCTGTTACAGCTTATAGCAAGTGTGAAAGTGGCCCTTAATATTCTAGCTGATGTCTGCAAAACTCAAAGTTATATAGATGTTCCCATCAAAACTGATATTTTTAGTCTAAGAAAAGAGATTTTAGAATTAACAGTAATGCAGTAAATACATTATTCTCATTCTTGGTGTGGGTAATGTTTTACCTTGCTGGAGTAGTTTTAGAAGTTACGTCTACAGTTTAAGGCTTCACCCAGGCTTGACAGAGGTACATAGACTTTTCTGGACAATAGTTTATCATCTCCTCCTCAAACAGATATCTAAGATTTGTAAGACTAAAAAAAACTCTGAAAATATTTGTCTCTTCTCCTTGTTGAAGAAACATAGAAAAACAATTTTTAGAAACTGGTTTTCTTAGAGTTTGCTAGTGTGTAGGATTTTTTGTTAACTTAAAAAATTATTTCATGTTGGACAAGATGAATCTCACCCCTCTTTGCCATCTGTCTTTAACTCTGTTGTCCCTGATGCTGAATTCCCATCTGATTTCCCTGGCAAGAAATAATTTCTTTCAACAAAATCGTTGCTGTTAATACAAAATTTTGTATTAATTGTGAGTGCATGGGTCCAGATTCTGCCTTCGTGCACCCCGGTGCAAGTTTGTGGTGATTGCTGTCATTCAGTGTATGGTATACATAGCTAAGAACAGGATGGGGTGGGGGGGGGTTTCCCTCCAGCTTGGGTTTAGTCTGTCTGGACTGTTGCACCACAGTTGTACTGATTTCCCTGGCAGGTTTGAAAGCACACTCTAAGTCCCTGACCTTTTGTAGTTAGGAAGAAAATCTTCAGCCTGTGATCCAGTGTAGCACGGTCTACCTTGAATTTGTACATAGGGGCTTAAGCAAACAGCCCCCCTTGCTGCCTTGGGCCATTAGCTCCAAAGTCTGATAATAATATACATGTCAGTACAGCTAAATAGTTCAGCAAGATAATGCAGCCAGACATGTGAATAGAGTCTGAGACTCTAGGAAGCACAGAGGCCAGGCAGAAATGAAAGAGATTCTTGTTCCACTGATTCCCTGTCTTTTACTGCTTGCACTGCTGCACCCTAAAGCTATCAAAATATACACTTGGCAAAATAGGCACAATTTGCCTTTGAATATTTCCCCAACAGGATTCAGATATCTTTGGTAACATTTAAGTGTTGCAGAAGGTTTTTTTGTTTTGTTTGCTTTTGTTTTTTATCCAAGATGCCCATCATTGTCTGTTGAAAAGCAGGGCGTTGGCTTTTAAGTGCTGAGGTTTTGCTTTTCATATGCAGCTGTTCTGTACCAAACCATTGACAGCAGAATTGCTTTGGAAAGCTTGGGTCCCTCCCTCTGAGATCACTATATTATTCTTTCCATTGTCCTGCTTGCTTTTTGGAATGTATTTAGGGAGAGAAGCTTTGCACGTTCTTAGTCAAAGGACTTTGAAGTCACATTCAACAAAAATAATGTATTTAAAAACATAAATATTTATTTGCAGAGTAATTCAGTTCATTACAGAATTGGTAGCCTTTAATGATTGGCAGTCCTTAAAGGAATCTTCAGCGGGGGCGGGCTCAGCCTGTAAATCAAGGAACAACTGACTTATTGAAGTTAATACCTGAGTGATTAATAATAAATTTTAATTTGAAAGCACCCATGCCTGAAGGTCTCTAAGTGTTGTAATAGAGATGAAAAAAAGAAAGAAATTGCAATAAAAGAAGGTGATTTGTGTGTCTGAAGAAAAACAAAAGAATATTTGGAACCTACGTAAATGAACCTCACCTAACTGTAAAACAAACTACAAGAATAAAAAGGATCTTAGAAGTGCTTTGAGACACTGCCATGCTTCCACATGCACAGCTTTGTTTAGACCATTCTTCTGGCCACCTGTAAGAGCAGAAGAAGCTCTTGCCCACCTTCTTTACTCACTTCTGATAAAACTTTCCTAAGACACAGGCATCACCTTTCTGGGCTTTTGTGACAAGCTGGTTCTGGTTTTCATGATGATTAGGAGCCCTAACTTGAAATGTCTCAGGTAAATGGTGCAAGCCTGCTTCTCTGAAATCTAAAGAACATGCATAATTTTCTTAGCTCTGTGAAATACTTTTTGTTCCCAGCTGATGGGAAAATTAAAATTTTTATGCCATTTTTGGCATATGAATTCAGTAATCACATTGATGCTTTTCTCTTCCAAATGCTACTGGAATATTTTAGGAAGATGCAAATATCACCCTCAGCATGTATCCACCATCTCCACTGTGACTAGTGCAGTGCTTCTTTAGAGTTCACAGAAGACACCAAAATAAGACTGGGGATTGCCCATATATGACTTTTCCCAAAGGAATATATATTGTGTTTATTGTGCAGTGTTAGTTCATTAGTACATCAGTCTTTTTGATTATCCTCTGAAATATTTGTGTATTTGAAAATGTCAGCAATGCATACAATTTTACTGGGGTTTTTTTGGGAAGTAAATTGAAATACTCATCTGAAATGTATTGTAAAAAGTGCAAGGAATTGTTTTACATACTTCATTGTCAAAGTTAAAGTAAAAAACACAATATCTTCTCTTTAGGACAGAATGTTATTGTCATAGTCCCAGGAGCCAACCTGCTTTTAAATTTTGAAGACCTGAAGAGGGCTTCTGATGTCATCTGTAAAGCCAAAGTGGTTGTTTGCCAGCTAGAAATAACCCCTGCTGTTTCTCTTGAAGCTCTGAAAATGGCACATGCCAGTGGAGGTAATTTAACATAAGCCATTCTTTCTCTTTCATTTGTGCTACATGAAAAATACTCTTTATCATGATTTCTAAATAAAGATCCTGTAGTCTATTCTGGTTTCTGTCATATTAGTTTTATTTAGAATTGAAACAATAGCCAACAAATTCATGCTATGCTAATGAGAACTGAATTTGCTTAAAAATTTTTGCAGTGTTAACCTTGGATAGCAAATCAACTCCTACCCTTATCATCTCCCTGTATATGTCTGGTGCTGCCTTTCCTCCTGTTTTTGTGCTGTGACTAAATACAGTATAATGTTGTTAGGTCAGGCACTGTGGGCCTGACCCTGCTATGATTCCAGAGCAGAACAGGCATAATGAATGCAAGTCAGTAAAGTTCCCCACATGGGAAAGTGAATGAAATTACTTCAAAACCAGACTTATGCCCTTGATCACAGTAGGTATGACTGTGGTTTTTTTTGTATAGTAGTTGACATCCTTAAAATAAAAAAAAAAAAGCTTTTGTATCCTAACCAAAGCTCTTGTGTGACTGGGCATGATGCCATTGCATAGACACAGTCATGGTCTGTGAAATTAATAGAAAATTGTTACTGTACTGTACTTTTAAATGTAGGGCATTGTTCCTTCAGTGTAGCATATACATAGATGAAAGCTGATATTTTGCTTGAACAGGATGGGGTTTCATTTCCAACATAACATTTTTGTTGTTTAAGTGCCTGTAATGCTTTCAGTTACTCAAGCACAATTACCACAGTATTTGAACACTAAGTAAATAATTATGCAAGAGAGGCATCTATATGAGATTTAAAAAATGTTTTTCCCTTCTATCACGAAGATCAGACTGGGAGGAGACAGCTCATAGCGTAGTCAGTCATGCAGCAGATCAGGGATGCAACTGGGATAAGACTGCACTGGGATTACTATTTTCTTTAAGCTGGGCCCAGGCTAGCTCCAGTAGATCATGGCATACTGGAATTTTAGGCTCTCCAGTTCACCTTCTGCACCATGACCTGTTGTGCACCGTTGCGCTATATTTTTGGCATTACCTTTTATGAAAATGGATAACAGCATTTTTAATCTAATGGTTAATGGACTCTAGTTGAATCATTAATCAATATCCATTACTTATCTTGTCCATTTCTAACTATGAAACAGTTTTGGCAAGACACTTCACACTTTTGTCACCCTCCTATTGCAAGAAGCCAGCCTGTGACAGGAGAAAAGACAAGATTTTTAAAAGCAATTGAGAAAAATTCAAACCTGATACACAGAACAGACATGCAATCACTTAGCAACTGCAGACAGCACAATATATCAAGAAAAGATAGTAGTTAACTCTGGGCCAGCTGTAGTTCTGTGCTGTCAGTGCGTTATCATTGTGCAGCTCTTCTGTCAGGGAAGTTTGGTTGCTTGTGCTTTAAAACAATAGGCTACACATGTTCAAATGTCATGTGCCATCAAATCTAAGTAAACATCTGAGTATGTAGCACTGTAAAAACCTATCTCTAGCCAACAGTAAATTGTTAATGCAATTTCTCTTCTTTTAGCTTGCAATACCCTCATGTGTTATGTAGCACTTCATGTTAGAATGTTCACTTGACTATTTTTGTGTAAAACAGATGCATACCCAGATGCCTCAAACCTCTGTTTCAATGAGGGTTTTTTGGTTGTTTTTCTTCATTCTTACTGAAAGAAATAAACAAAAGAGAGAAAGAATATGGAGACACAGGCAAGAACTCTTTGCTTCTCTTCAGTGAAGGTCATCTGGATTTGTAAGCTGGAGAGGGACATCTCATCATGTCATGTACGTGTCATGGCATCCTCTCACTGTGGCACTGATTGTTAGGAAGGAAGTGGCGGAAGGAAGTGGCGGAAGGAAGTGGCGGAAGGAAGTGGCGGAAGGAAGGAAGGAAGTGGCGGAAGGAAGGAAGGAAGTGGCGGAAGGAAGGAAGGAAGTGGCGGAAGGAAGGAAGGAAGTGGCGGAAGGAAGTGGCGGAAGGAAGGAAGGAAGGAAGGAAGGAAGGAAGGAAGGAAGGAAGGAAGGAAGGAAGGAAGGAAGGAAGGAAGGAAGGAAGGAAGGAAGGAAGGAAGGAAGGAAGGGTTGTGAATAACTATATGAAGTGGATAGTGGAAGTCTGACTGGACAAATAAAGTCTTTTAATGGTCAATAGTGAGAAGCTGCTGCTGCCTCCAAAAGTCTGGTTTTGGACTTCTCTGATGACAGACTCTATAAAAGATGGCTGATAATGCCCAGCATATTAATACTGTAGTGGAAAATTATCTGGAAGCATACTCAGTTAAAGGTTCCATGTCACTTGCAAGAAAGAGATCTATTTTTCGGATGCTTCAAGCTTTTAATCTTGGGCTACAATTTTTCATAACAGCTGTTTGTCTGTGGTTAAACTCTTCGTGATTTCTGCCAAAGCATTGTGGTTGCAGAAACCAGGCAATGGAAAATGCCTCCCACCCTACCCTAGCTTTTGAATTATGAATAACAGCTACCTTAAAATTTACTTTAGACTTGCTAGCAAGGCAGCTTTCTTTTAAAGATAAGGCTTCACAGCGGTATGGAAATCTGCCTGGTTTTAACTGAATTATCAACCTCTGGAAAATAAGTACCTTTCACACAGACATCAGAAAATTGTTAAGAGCTTCACAGCTAGCTTCCCCTGAGCATCTGTCCATATAGGCATGTGTCCATTTGGGCAGCATGACTTCCAGTGTAATTCCTGAGTCTGGTTTTAGACAACTTCTTTTAGACTGTTAAGGATCTGTTGTAGGCCCAGGAAGCACAGAGCAGGAGCTTGCTCAATTTCAATACAGAAGAGACAAAGCTAGATGGGAATGCTGGTGATGGAGAGTTGATTTCAGGAAAAGGAAATGTAGGTGAGATTTGCTTGATTTTTGGGGGTGGCAGAGGAAGAAAGAAAGGAGAAGCTGAAAGAATTGGAAGCTGAACAAAATTGGAACAGAGATTAGGATTTGTTGAAGAGAGATTGGAAGATGGAGGTAGAGTCAGGGAGCAGGCTGTGGGCACTGGAAGTGGGAACAGGAATTCTGGGCCATAAAGAGCTATGATGTGGTGAAAGTTGAGTGAAAAAGGTTATAATTGCATAGCTCCTTTGCAAGGAGGCATAAAGAATAAAAACTCATTGAGGATAATGGATCTTGGCAAAGGGAGAGAAGTGACAAGCTCGAGGAGTGATCCTTCGGGAATCTCATAAACACAAAGCCAAGTACAAGGTGTTGCACCTGAGTGGAGCAACCCTGGTATCAACCCAGGCTGGGGGATGAATGGATCACGTTCAGCCCTGGGGAGGACAACTTGGATCACTTGGCTGCTGCTGGGTGAGAGGCTGGACATGAGCTGGAAATGTGCTCTCACAGCCCAGAAAGCCAAAGGTGTCCTGGGCTGCAGCCAAAGCAGCGTGGGCAGCAGGGCCAGGGAGGGGATTCTGCCCCTCTGCTCTGCTGAGACCCCACCTGGAACCCTGCATCCAGCTCTGGGGGCCCAGCACAGGAGAGACAAGGACCTCTTGGAGAGAGTCCAGAGGAGGCCACCAAGATGATCAAGAGGATGGAGCACCTCTCCTGTGAGGAAAGGCTGTTTGTTCAGCATGGAAAAGTCTTAGTGGTGACCTAATTGCAGCTTTCCAGTAGCTGAAGGGAGCCTACAAGAAAGATGGAGACAAACTTTTTACAAAGCATGTAGGGACAGAACAAGGGGCAATGACCATCCAACCCAGGCCATTCTATGATTCTGTGATTCTGTGAAAGAATTTCAGCAGAAAATAAGTTCCTCAGGAGGACTGAACAGATGATCCTGTTCAAAAGCCAGTCTCTTCTTCACAACCTGAAAGAGGATCTTAGGGTTTCTCTATCTCTCCCCATGCTCAGCAGATAGTAAATATGGGAGAAAACTAATAGTAGTATATTACATTGTGCTCATGACCAGCCTGTATTACTTAAAACCCAAGTTGGAACACTTCCGGTGCTGCTCCTGACCCATGCACATGTCAGTATGATACCACATGACAGTTTGTTTCCAGTATATGCTGGTTTTTGTTTTACCTAGGAAAGTATACCTTAAAGTTTCATGCTTAAGAAAACTTCATTAGTGTTGAACTTAAGAAAATAGGAAATGCAAGAGTTAAGGTTGCCTGTGAAACCTTAATTTGTCTCCTTTCTGCATATGTATTATGTTGCAGTCTTTAATTATGTGATCACATGCTGTTTTTCAGTGGTATGTGATCATATAATTAAAGAGTTTATTATAATACATACTGTATTGTAATAATTTAAGGGAGCCAAATTAAGATTTCATTGGAATTCGTAATCCTGGCATTTTCTGACTTCTGAGTCTTTGTCACTTTTATACTGTTTTTAATGAGGCAGGTAGAGAGGCATGATAAAGTTGTGGAGTCAAAGGCTAAAACTTTCTAAGTTTCAATCACTTAAACTTCCTGGTACTCAGATTTCAGAATTGTCTGTGCATCTTTGTCTGTTAGGGCATTAACTGGGATTCAGAGATGTTCAGGGTGTCTGGCTAATACATGCTATAGCTTACAGTCTAAATATGAGTTTAGGACTGAACATTTAGGCATCCAGATTGGAAGATTTGATCACTGACTATACAGAATATTTCTGAAGTAAGAGTGTGTGCTTTATTTAAAAATGATGGCCTTGTGGTTAAGACTCAAGTATTAATCATGGAATTGGCAAAGTGAAAAACCAAGGCTGCAGATTTCCTATGTTAATAATGAGTAAGTCACTTGCACTGTCCTCATGACAAACCTTTGCTGCTGCTACTAGGGGCCTTAGGCTACTACAGTTTAAAGTTAGCTTAACTAATATATTCTACCACATGTTAAGTTTAGGTCTAGCTCTGCCAGATAGCCTACTAAAAATATGCAGTGCCTTGTCTACACTACAGTTTTATAATGTGGCATTTTGAAGAAGTTAGGTAACACATTCAGAAGCATATTTAACTCCTTGTCTGGACATGCCCTTCATTACTCCATAACTCGTGATTCTTCATGTACAGAACTCAGATAACAACACTGAAGAATTCTAGAACTAAATCAGTTCTTGTAAAACTTATTAATATCATGGAAGAAGCATCGTCACTTAAACAAATTGCATTAATGTCTAAGAATTTTCTCTTTTTTTTTTTAATTTGATAATTTCTTAGAGTTTTTTTTTCTGTAACTTTTCTGTCATGTTCCCATCATGACAGGTGCCTGCACATGAATTAGAATGGAACTTTAATACAATAAACAAAACTTTTAGCATTTGTATAAGAGAAGGACGCAGAAACTGAGAGTAATTTGTGTGTTAATCATAAATATTGGGGTCTGTGATTGAAGCACAATGGTCTTTCAAGTGATGGTTTATGAAACTAAAACACTCCAGATTTAGATTTACTTTTTCTTTTTTTTTTTTTTCCAGTAAAGACTTTGTTTAATCCAGCTCCAGCCCTTGCTGACCTAGATCCACAGTTTTATACCTATTCTGATATCTTCTGCTGCAATGAAACTGAGGTAATGGTCATATGTCATATGTTAAAGAAGGAATCTTAAGCAGGAAAATTTCAGGATAGTCTTCTCAGAAATACAGCATAGGGAACAGGAAAATTGAGCCATGCTCCTCTTACTTGACCTAACCAGCAAAGAGGAGTATTCTAAAATAACTTCATCTTGCACTTGAAATTAAATTAGCTGTTTGCAGCAGGACAGTTGGGTCCAGCTTTCCTTACAAGCAGATCAGCAAAACGCATCCATAAAAGGACACTTGTTAAATGTTATCACTGAGTGGTAAATATTAAAATAGTTCCTTGTCCTTGGTCTGTGGTCCCTTGATGTGATTAGCAGGAATGCATTAGCCATAGTGTTCTGACAGTTTTAAACTCTGTTGCCAGGAGGTGATGCACGCTTGCTGCACTTGAGGGTAAATAGTAGCTTCATATGCCTCTTCCTGTCAGATCTGTTTCAGTGAATCTTCTCTGGCCTTCAACTGTATATTTTGCTTTTTTCTTTTTTTCCCCCCTCCTTTTCCTCTCTTTTTAAATTCAAGTGTTATTTCTCCCAAAGGAAATTGGTTTTGTCACAAGAGACAAATTAACCTCATCTCATAAAACCTTTGTTTAAGTTTGCTACTTATTAACATTAGGCATGCTGTGTTCCTTCCCCTCACCCTCTCTTTATATAAACAGGAATGTGGGAGAAGTAACCTATTGGATAGGAGCCATGCCTTGATCAGAATTAAAGTTATCTCTAAGAAACGTAAATTCTGCAATGAACATGATCCCTTTGGGGGGAGAGGAGGGGGAAGAGCTAAGAGAGAGCATGGCCCTGCTTACTTGTAGTGTTTTTGGTCTGATGACAATGTCTGTCAGTGTAAATTTTTGAAGACTCAGTTACCCTCTTTTGAAATTTCTGTTGAACCCCATCACAAACCATATCAGAAGTTCTCAGTCCATGAGTCTTCTAGCATTTACAGGTCAGCCTAAGTAACCCAAAAAGACATCTAAATTTTTTTCTGGGATGTTTAATTATGGTTCTGCCAAGTTCACATACTCCAGAGAATTCAAGAATTAGCAAAATAGCAAGGTGGGACATGCTATGGCTCTTCAGGTCTCTGGAAGCCAGAGTTTTCAGGATAACTGGCAGTGACACAAGTTGTGGCTCAGACACTGTACAACAAATATCAGAATTCAGTTCTATGTGATGAAGAGAATGCTAAGGCAAAGTATTTATTCTTGTTCAGGGGACTTGCAGAACACCAGTATCATGTTTTCTTAATGATATCAGAAAGCTCTTATGCTTGGGCTATGCCTCTGGATTGGCTAAATGGTGCAATGGCTCACATTTTGGGCTGAGAACATCCCTAATCTCCCACTATTTAGTAAATATCATTCGTTGTTTGCCTTTTCCATAATGCCACTTGCTAATATTTTTCCCCCTGCACAAACTTCTTCCCCATATGTTAGAAAAAAAATTTTGTTTTTCTTTACTTGTCTGTTCCTGACTTTTCTCTCTTTGCATCACACATGTTAGAGTTTTCCTTTTGTTGTATTTTATTGCTAGGGGACAGTCTTGAAAGAGGCATTCTTTAGAAGTATAGCTTGCTGGATTCAGGGCTATTATTATTACCACCACATGGAGAAAAGAAAATGACTTCTATTTAGAGAACAAGAAATACAGGTGTATAATTATAATAGATCCCTGCTCACTCATCTACCTTTTCCTGCAGAGCTGGGGATACAGTTTGCATTCTTTTCTGCTGTTTTCTTTTAAAAAGTAATTACCATGTGAAGATAGCTAGGATCACTGGATGCAAGGTCAGGCACAGAATTATGCTCTCTGCTGTTGAGGAGGCTCATCTCTTCTGAATTTATGGAAATGCTAGACATATGGGAGTTCCTGCCAGCCATATCATGGGAGCATAAATCCAAGTGTACAGCATATTCTGAGAACAACAATGGCTCATAAATACCTTTGTTTTTAGAAACAACCTTTTGAAACTTTGCAATGAAATAGATTATGTTAGCACAAATGTAATATTCAATTTTGTTTGATTTCATTCTCTCTGTGTGTATGATTTGTATTGAATTGATTTTTAGGGATGAACTATTGCCATTGTTCCTTTCTTGTTGCTGAGAAAAAAAAGGAAAAATCAAGAATTTGTTTTTCTTATGTCACAAGTTTGAAAACAGTTTTTTTAGTAATTGTTGTATGTTCATATACCATCTGTTTTCTGTTATCTTTCATGACTTTCTTTAATTTCAGGTCTCTATAATGAGTACACTTGAGAAGTTTGATATACAGACAAATGTTTACATACCCAAATAAAGGTTAGCAGTCACATCTCTGTGTGGCACTTAAAATCAGCAAGTTAATTCTACAAATCATAAAGATAATTCTAATTTTTTTAAACTTTATACATTCAACCAACTACATATGCATTTCCATAATCTTCTTAAATTAGGGAGTACCTCAGACTTTGGTAATCCTGAACATATACTGGGAAAAGATCTTTTAATCCTATTTTTTAAAAAATTTCCCTTAGTATTTACTGGCAATTACAGTTAGAAAATAGCATTTGGATAAGATGGACCTTTTCTCTAAGCCACTATGGTCATTCTCTTGGATTTTAAAAAATTATTATTCTATATGACCAAATTTATTGAATGTCCTGCTTACAACTGCCTTCCTGAGGTGTTCTGTTCCAGCTCCATTGCCTCCCCTACTTGGTATTTCTAAGTCTCAAATGTCTTCCTTCTAGCCAAAATCCTATTTATGTTCCAGCTTTACCCTTTCTGGAATCTTTTTTTTTTTTTTTTTGTTATCCGGTATTTTTTGCAACTTCAAGGGAAAAAAAAAAAAAAAAAAAAGAAGTGTATTTCTGCTTTATCTTTACAAAGTTTTTTAAATAGTTAATAAACTACCTTGGGTTTGAAGGTGAATTCTTTAGAGCTGCCCAGTTCAACTGCTTCTAAAACATTCTTTTAAACACAGATGTGAGCTCTAAGACAAGATTAAATTTACACAGATCTGGGGTTTTTTTATTGCTTGACTTGCCTTTCTTAGTAATTTATATTTGCAAGTATTTGTCACAATTTCATCATAGTATCCCTCTCTTCCTTGTTCAGCAAGAAAAACTTTTAAATTATAAAATCCTGATAATCGGGATAATACATGAACAGTATGTTTGTAAGAGAAAATTATGTTGGCTGTCAAACAGAACACCAGCCATGTAGTTTAAGACATTTTCATAGACTGTGTGGACTGTTTGTATTATCAAAGAGGAGAAAAGGGGATGGTCCTTGTGTTTAGCTGGATTATTACTGAGTCAGAAGTTTCTGTTATTTACAGCTCTAAAGGGCAGGGTCTTGCTCTGCAATGCCTTTGTCACAGAAGAGAAGTTTAAAGATGTCAGCTCTGGTGTCAGCCATGAGATGATGGCTCTCAAACATGCAAATATCAAATACAACATCAACCCTTTCTATTCCATTCTTTATTAAAGGCTTTAGAATTTAATGAAATCACATGAAGTGTCTGGTATAACAGCACAGCTTATTCTTATGGATTTATGTGCTAGAGAGAAGCAAACAAAATTACACTATCAGTGAATTATCTACCATTAGTTTGTCTAGAAGGCTCTTCACAAGCTGTTCTTTTCACTCTTGCTTGTTGCAATAACAGGGGGTTTTATGTCTGACATTACTTTCTTTTAATGTGGTTCATGAACAAAAATGTCAGAACAAATCTTGCAAGGTTATCAGTTCTTTCACTGCTTAGCCTGTAGTTCAGTTTTATCTTTTCCCAGAAAGATCAAACTTGTTGTGACTGGTTTGTTAATTCCCAGATGTAGCACAGCCTAATCCCTGAGGTTTGTGCAGGAATGTGCTAGTTCTCAATTCCCTTAATTCTTCTAATGAAAAATAAATGTATCCAGTGTCATCCTGGTGAAAACTAATGGTTGTTCTTTTCAGTCATCTCTAAATGTTGAAAAAGAGACAACCCTACACCAGACAAGCTCTTTGGAATACTTACCATTTTTTTCCCACGTATTTGTGTGATTCCTTGCTGCAGATGGCTCTAGGCATAACCACAATGTCAATACAGTTCATGTGTTGTTTTTCTTTCTTAGCGTGTGCATGCAGTTACACAGCCCTGCAGGTTAGGAACCAAAATATATTGCACATCAGCAATTTCAATTTGATCCTAAACGTTTTGAAGAACAGCTGCTTCTCTGTTCAAAGGCTACTGAGGAGCCCTTCAGGAGAAGAAAAACTCCTGAATGGTTACAGCAAATGATTCAGTTTGACAAGCTATTTTTAATGCAAAATTGGGAACTACTTTCTCCCTAATGTAAAATGGATATCAGACCTCTCATCTAAAGAAGGCCTTGCAAAGATTTAATTAAATACTAGCATTGGAGCTTCAATAGTAGAAAGCAGTATAAGTTAATTGCTGATTTAGTTAAAGCTGTAAGATGTATAAAAATAACACACAAAACCAGATACATTCCTACTGTTTCCTTTTAAGTGTTACTGTCAGAGTAACAAACAGAGGATTGATAATTTTTTGGAATAAATATTTGTTAGTATGTCCAGAATCAAGAGACATTATTGCCTTTTGCAAGATTCAGAGAATATGAAGTTTATAAAACTTTATCTGTAGTATGGGATAAGGACATTTAAGACACTGCCTGTTAATATAGAGAGATTAATAGTAAGAATAATCTTCCTTAAGAAAATATAATTGATCTCTCTAGAAGTCAAAACAAAACTAGGTCCTTTGGAAATTCCTTTAGAAATAAAATATTTCAGAGCATCTCTTGAATTTGCCTCTTGTGTTTTAAGTAATGGAAAGCTACAATTCTGCCATTACATATAAGTTGCCAGCAATTCACAGTATATTTTATTTCCATCTTTGTTCTAAACCCCTTTTTATCAGTTGCTGGAAAGTATGAATTTTCCCATATTTAGTCTGAAATGAAAGATGTTACTTTTGGGAGGGAAATTATAGCTTCAGGCCAATTCATTTCAATCAGTTTTTAATTATTCTAGCACGATAAGTATTTCTGCCTGACTGTACGTAAAAATTTTTAAATTTGAAACAACTGGAACTAGCTTGGCTTGTGGCCTGACCTTGCAATTTCTTATACACTAAATCTGTTGTACTACTTCTTGGGGACTGTTCACATGTGTTAGAATTAATGAGATTGAGCTCTTGTTTTGTCATTCTCCAAAGAAATCTTATAAGGTACAGGCCAAGTTTGTAGCCAACTGATTTACTGTGTTTAAATATTTGAAATGAAAAGTATTTTAAATCATCATATGCAGTTTTAGATGCATTAGCCTTAAAACTGGGATAGTTTCCCTGTTATTATTTATTATTTCTCTTCCAGTAGTACCTGGGAACATTTGCTAAGTTGTTATTGTGCTAGGTGCACAAAACCCAGCCCAAATGATAGACTGCTCCCCAAGGAATTAATGCTTCTTGTTATTTCACCAGTTTATATTTGCTGAGGATCAGAGGATTGTGGAAGTTAGGAACAGACCTCTGGATGTTCAACTAATCCAACACCCTGGTGTTGGATTAGTTGAACATCCAGAGGTCCAGTTTAGGATGGATTGCTCAGGGCTTTGTCCAGTCAAGTTCTGATTCTCCCAAGGCTGGAGGCTGCATGACCTCTGGGCACGTGTTCCGCTGCTTCATCACCCTTGTGGTGAAACAGCTTGTCCTAATATTGGAATTTCCCATGTTCTAGTTTGTGCTTGTTGTCTCTAGCCCTATCCCTATGCACCTTCAAGAAGACTCTGGCTTCATCTTCTCTGTACCCACCTACTAAATTGCCCTAGACAGCAATTAGATTTTCCCTTAGCCAGGAGTTCTTAAGGTTGAACAAGCCTGCTTCTCCCAGCCTCCTCTTGTACGTCCTGGTCTCTGGCCCTCTGACTGTCTTGATGGCCTTCCACTGCAGTATGCTGTGGTAGGTCAATGTCTTACTTGTGCCAGAGTTCCCAAAACTAGATATGATGCTGCAGATTTGGTTGTGCAAATGCCAAGCTTGGGATCCAGAACATCTCCCTGGAAGGGGCTACCCCAAATGCATCACAGCTAGGAACAACTGGCAAATGCTCCTGTGCTGGGAACGTTCTCAGTTGTAGCCAGTGTAAATTACTGTTGCTGTTGAAAGAAGTTAATTGTTTTGGGTTGACTTTTGCGGTAATGTGCGACTCAGGGTGGTGTTAGTTTTAACACAGATCTGCCTTGCAATCTTAGTTTGTTTCCAGGCCACACCAGTGGCTGTTCTGGCACATGAGAGTGGGCCATTTGGACAGGAGTGGCAAGGAAAAAGCAGGGCCATTTTCTTTTATGTAGCACTTCTGGTTTGTGTCAGCTTACCATGACTAGACTCCACAGTCTAAAGAGAGACAGAGACATAACTAAGATTAGTAAAGACTATGGCCAAGAACCTTCCTATCTATGAAATTAAAAGCTTTAGTTAATTTTTTCTACCAGTCTTGCAAACAACATTTTGAAAATAGTATGTACATTGATTATATAATATCCATCATAGGTTTATTTTGACAGCAGTTGTGTGGAATGCCATCTTGCTTTAATAAGTCCATTTAACTGAGTAGCTTTATGAGACTAGCTGCAGAAAAATAAAATTCTTCATTTGCTGCTCTTTTGTACAGTATGATGGCAAATGTCCACATTGGGCTTTTACTATTGTTATTTAATTTTTTCTTTACATAACCATTAGTTATTTCCCTCAATTGTACCACAGTTTGTTTTTTAAATAAGATTCTACTGAAGGGAGGAACTTAAAAACTCACCACAGTATTTAACATCAGTTGACATTTACTGCAGTTTCTAATCATTGGCACAGAATCTGTCTGGCTTCTGCTGCTTTTATGGTTCTTCCAGCTTGTTCCAGTGTTTTTTAGTTGTACCATCCTGCTGTAGATGAGTTAGATGATAATGGTTTGAAGCAGCCAAAGATCTACTTTTATACAGACTCTGCTCAAAATAATTTTGTTTATTGGTATAAGCAGTGTAAAGATGAAAAGAAAAATTTCTACAAATATCTGTCCCAAAACAATTCTTTCACTATTCAAACAAAAAATCCTGTTGATTTGGGACATGGGAAGCACAAAGAGGAGTGCTGTCATAATGCTAAGCATACAGGTTGTGCATTTCATTAGGAAGAATTATTATATTTAAATACTTCATTTATCTTGCTCATGAGCTTACAGAAATATAAATATCAGGTAAATAAACCAATATTAGATTTTCTGTTACTCTACCAAAACCAAATCCACTTTCCTTCTGGAGACTTTGCCACAGAGGTAGAATGTTTGGAATTATTGCCCCTCATGAAGTACTCTGAAAATTCAGTTTGCCCGTTTCATTCAAGGATTTGTGTTACTTGTAAATTATTTTTATTCCTGTAGCACAGGGCACCAGGTGTTCTGAATACAGGAATACATAATTCCTGCTCCAGAGATATTAAAATTCGTGAAGACACTTGGACTCTTTAGTCACTTGAGTGTACATATATATTTTAATATTATATGTCATCTATCTGTAGTTACTCCAAAACCATTATTAGTGAATTGATTTCCTGGAAACCTTGTAAGAAGATACATTCAAAAGGTTTTGTGGGATACTTTTTGAAAAAAAATTTCTTACCTGAAAATACTTTTATAACGTTTTAAAGACTGAAATATGTTTGATATATTTGATACTGCAAGAGAAGTTTGAGCAGCATGGTGGCAAGTCAAAGAGAAAATTGGACAGATGTAGTTGCCTTCTTATAATTTAGATCTTACTATATTCTTGTCTGGGATCAGTGTGGTTAAAAAAAGTAATTTTAAGTTGCGTGTACGCTCTGACCACGCCTTGCCCCCGCAGTGCACCAGTTGAACAGCCGAGTCCTGCCCCACCAGGCTCGGCCTCGGTAGTGACCTGATGGGCAGCGCCCGAAAGAACTCGTGCATTTGTCCAAGTAGGGACTGCAGCACTTAGTCATGTGTGCTTAAAAACGAAAGCCATTAAGTGCTCTGCGAGTGATACTATGAAGGCCGGGGAGTGCGTTGGCATGAGGTGGCCCTGCGGAGCCCAGGGTGGCCGCTCTCTCCGGGGCCACTCAGGGCTGACACTCAGGAAATGACAGCGGCAGCGGCGGCGCTGACTCAGGGCCGGGGGCGGCGTGCGCGGGGCGGCTGCGGCAGCTCCCGGCCCCGCTGCCCGCCCGCTCTCGGGCACGGCCGGCGCTCCCCCAGCGCTTCCTCAGTCCCTGCAGTGTACAGCTTGCTACACCAAGAACTGCGAGCGCTGAATTCAAGCTTCAGTCGCGCAGAGGAAGGTAGTTGTGAAATATTTCAGCAGCTGTTTTCCCAAGAAGCTGAGCTGCCCATGCGGCAAAGGTCAGGGGAGTAGCTGCTGAATAGGTTCCAAAGAAAGTTTTCCACTGAAAAGAAGTCCTAGGAGTGTGGAAGTTATGCTCGGCTGTGAAGCAGGTATCTGAAAATGCTTCAGACTGCATTCTTCAAGATCCAGCAGCAGCCTTGTAATGCGAGCTACAGCAAGGCTTCCCTTTTCTAAGGCAAGCAGGACAAAATTTAGTGAAGACAGCAAAATGTCATGTGCAAATGTCTGTTTACTTAAAGTTGAAGGCATACAATATTATGCAGGAGAACTGCCTGGTAGGCTGTTTCAGGGAAAAGACAATTTCTCTTCTTTTTCTTCCTGTTTCATTCTTGTTCTTTTCCCTTCCAAAAAGAAGAGGAAAAGCACATTACATTTGACAATACAATGCCATCAAGAAAATGTGTGAAGTGGTGAAAATGTTGTTTGATTCTGAAGTCTTCATTGCAGATTTTGGTGAAGTTTTGCTCTTAGCTGTGTAGAACTAGAAGAGATTAATTTTAAGACCCAGCTGGGAGAAGTTCACTTAAGCTCACCATCAGTTAGAAGAGGAGTTTAACTGCATTTGTACAGAGCCAGCACAGTTGACAGAGACATATGGACATGACTGTAGCACAAATATATAATAATTTTTTAATGGGCCTTTGTCCAAAGGTGGCTTCAGATAAATTTTAGCTATTCTCATACAAAAATATATATTAGACTGAACAGAGTGGTGAAAGTTGAGCAATTTTTTTTCTTCCTGAAAGAGATTTTCGCTTGTGATGTCCCTTTAGTTAGCTGAACATTGAGAATTTTAAAAAGTATTTTAAAAGTTCCTCACTTAGTGATAAATTTCCCTCAAGAATAGTGACCAAGTTGATTTGCAGCATTTTTTCACATTAAACCACAAAATGCTTTCGCCGAGACTGTGTCACTGTGTCAATTTCACAGATGAATAAACAGAGGCATGTGGGAGAAATGTGATTTTACTGCTGGTTGTATAGCAGGTAAGTTGTAGAAGCTGGAACAGAACCCACACCTCCTGTGTCTCTCTGCCTAGGCTGCTCTCTGTTAGTCTGCTGTGCCTGAAGTACACACTGATTTCAAGCAAGGAGCAAGACACAGCTGAATATCAGCGTGGGAAGTGGTTTCACGATCATCCTACAATACACATTTTTAAAAGATACTAAATACTGTTTTCAAATGCAACAGTTGTCCAAAAATGAATGCTGTCAGATTATGATTTTCATTTGCGTGGGTTGTTTTCCAGGCAGAAATTTTAACGGGCATCCCAGTTGGCAACCTTGAAGATGCTGAAAAGGTGGGACGCATGCTGTTAGCAAGAGGGTGTAAGCTCGTAATTGTTACTCTTGGAGCAGAAGGCTGCATGATGATATCAGGAGACGAAGCCATTCCAAAGCACGTTCCTGCTGGGAAGGTCAGGGCTGTGGACACTACGGTACGTTTTTGTGGTTTAACTGTCTTGCTTTGGAAAAGACTGCTTAAGCACTAGGGGAAAGCAGTGAGTAATCAGCCAAATCTTTGGGCACTAGCACAAAGGCTAATTTATGATGTGGAATTGGTATCTTGCTTCCAGTGTCTCATATGTTAAATATCAATTCACCTGAGTTTTATAGTCTGTATTGTAGATGAGCTAGAACTATTATACATACTTAAGGTGTCCTCATGTTCCTCCTTTACTGAAGTACCTGTCTCTAACTGTAGTATGTGATGCCACTGGATTGAGCTGCTGTCCTGTTTTTCACCTTTGCCCTTTCATTTAATTCATCTTGTCTAGAACTCAAACTCTGTGAGAGAATGGAGATACTACTCACAGCCTAAAACTGAATGTTTGATTCTTCTGACAAAGCATGAATTACTTACCAAATCTAGCATAAGGTGATTAAAGACATAATTTTTACAGAATATTGTGGAAAAACCCAAAAGTTCCTGCTGTGTCATGAAGACTGTTTTATGATGCTAGGTAAAGGATACTTGGTCAGGTGCATTTTAATCTTTGACATTAGGATACTTCTTTGCTTCCTGCTCAGAAGTAAGTGCAGAAAACATGCTCTGTTGAAACCACAAAGTACAATACCCCCAGCAAAAGAGAAAAACAGGACAGGCAATAGTTAAGATATCATTGCTATGAAAACCTTACCACATTGCACATATGGGGCTATTTTGTGTTCCTAGTATTATCTGACATAAATCCAAAATAATTCCAGTGGAGTTACTGAGAGCAGAGCAGGTCACGTTATATGTACTGACTATACATTTAAATGCCTGTTATAATAACGTCATATTACATATGTTCTGTTACAATAGTTCATTAAAATCCTGGAGATTTTACCATCTGGTACGTTCCATATCTGAATTGCATTAATAACAACTAGTTCTTGTAGCGTGTTTTTTATCCATGGACCTCATACTGATTCACAAAGAGGAAAGGCAACAGCTTAAAGGATGAGGAAACAGAGGCAGAGGGAGCTGAAATTACCTAGGTCAGTAACATGCAGTAGCAGAGCTAAGAGTAAAGTCACTTCATCTCAATCAGATCGCTTATAGGTTTGGACTGTGATATTCTGACACTGTGGAAAGTGTTGTTTCATTGGTCAGTATAATCTTTTTCTGCATAACTCTGAAATAGAGATGCTTTGGTTTTATTTTTCTCTTTTGCCCCTTTGTCATTTAGAAGTTTGACCTTGGGTTTGTACTGGTTTTGGAATGTCTTGAATTTCTAGTTAGGGGAAGAAGACATCACTAAGGTTCTTGGTTCATGCATTAGGTTCTTGTAGAGCATTACAGACTCCAAGCTGGCTCTGCTTGCTGTTAGCCCAGAATTAGAAGTGCCAAGGAAGTGAAAAGCAGAGCTCCCAAAGCTGTCCAGAAGCAGGGTTTATTAGCTTGGGAGCAACACCTTGTGAACCTGGCAGTACAGCTTCTTGCTCTGAGTTGGTAAATCCATTGCTGCTGTCAAAGTTTACTGTTAGAGCTTCTTCTCTATCACACAGAAGTGATGTTGAAGAAATATGTGTGATCTGCTTCTTCAAAAGAGGAAAACTGCTTCCAGATCAGCTATTGTTTGATATCTTAAAGATTTGCTGCTCTTGGAATAAAGCAGCAATACTGAAACCACACACTGTGGATGAAAAAAGCTTTTTATCTTGCCTAGCAGTTCAGAGTTTCATGTCTGAACGAATGTAATGTGCCTCTTTAAAAAAAAAAAATCATTTTATTTTAAATAAAACCAGTTTCTTTTAATTTACTAAATCCTTGCCCTGCCTCCTTGTGGCCAACAGGTTATTGGCTTGCACATAGCAGAGGATTTTCACAGTTAATTTTGTTAATCTACTTAAATACCAGTGGGTTGTTTTCAGTAAAACAGCTGTGCTTGGTTTATTCTTGCAGCCTGAATGAAAAAATATGTGTTGGCCTTCCATTATAAAAGTCTTACAGTGCTTAGCCTGATTATCACTTTGCCTGAAAGCAAGTGGTTTTAAAGCAACCCTCACAAACCCTAAGCAAAATAATGTCATCCTCAACTAACCTGGATTGCTCTGTTATTAAAATAAGCATTAAACATTCCAGTAGGACATGTTACTTTCTTCAAGGCATGTCCACAGTAGATCCTTTCCCAGGGGAAGGATCAAACTTGTAAGGTGGCTTACCAAGTAGCCACCTACCCACAGGGTATTGTTCATGTGTATGCTCTTAGCCTGCCGTTTGATACTAAAAAAAAAGTTGCTACTTTAAACTGCTCTGACTTCAGCATCTTGAGGGACTGGGTTTTGTGCCTGTATCTGTACAGATACTGTTTAGATCAGCAGAAGGTGAAGTTACTGCCAGACAAAGAGTTAAATGACATGTGTACCCTATCACAGAATTTGCAAAAGGCTACAGAGTCCTTATTAAAAAACAGAGATCGCCATTTAGGAGATACACATGCAAGATACAAAATTAGCTTCAAAGTCCCCTTTCACTGTAGAAATTTTCCATGGCTGCTACCACTGCAGCTTCAGTACTGACCCCTGGTAATTTCTGTTCTGCACAGCAATTTTAGGATTTTTTGAACAACAAAATACTTGGGTAGGTACAGCCACATGATTAAGAATTTGAGTTCCTTGTCCCAGTTTGTGTGCTCCTCATGCTCCATGTTCACAGGTTCATCAGAGACACTAAGGGTTGATAGGCTGTAGAGCGTGGCTCTTCCTCCCTACCCTTGAGGTGGTTAATCTAAGTGTTTATTGGCAGAACACTGGGAAAAGCTGGCTCCATCTCCCACTCTGTGGTGGAACATGAATCTT
Source organism: Haemorhous mexicanus (assembly GCF_027477595.1). Taxonomy (NCBI): domain Eukaryota; kingdom Metazoa; phylum Chordata; class Aves; order Passeriformes; family Fringillidae; genus Haemorhous; species Haemorhous mexicanus. Next base: position 29,512,090 of record NC_082343.1, read on the forward strand.
CAAGATTGAAAATCTGGCGTTTTTCACCCACACTAAATCAATACTATAAAGAGGGAAAAAAGGCTTGTTGATTCTTTTTTTTAGCACTAATTATCTTAGTGTGGGCTTTAGTAATGTATGCAGTGCTTCTCATGACTGTTAGCAGAGCTCTCCATACACAGTCCAAAACATGTAGAGCACGAATAGTCGTTCAGAGGGAAGTTTTGCAAGACATGGTATTGTAAAGCTGAAACATCTGTTTCTCCTGTTATAGCTAAATAGTGCAATAAGCTTTTGTTAAGAAAATTAACTTTCCCTTCATTTTACTAGTTCTTGCTATCTACTTTCTGAATGAAAATTTTGAATAAACAGAAAAATAAGTGAACTACTGCAAAATCATCCTCGAATTTTCTCTGTGACAGAAAGATCTGATTAAGCCCACCAGCTTTACCAATTTGTATTTGAAACAGTTGACGTACATGAGACATTTGACACATAATTAAGTACTAATATAGCTATACATTATATTCTATTTTCATTACTTTAAATAGTTGCTTTTAAATTTACTTGACTATATTAAGTTGAATACATGCATTTACTTTATTTTTGGAAGAAGCTATTTCTACTCTAGGTGAAACTAGTACATGAAGCTACATTAAAATAGCTGTGAAGGATAATTATATAATTCCATTTATATGACACTTCTGTTGGTAGCAGAAGGTTTCACAAATCATTCACAAATCTGATAAGCATTCCACAGAAAACAATAATATCACACACACACATTTTGCTGTTGTGAGTTTGTGAAGCAGTTGAAGCTTCACAAAGCCTGCTGCTGAAGCAGGAGCACAGCTGAGGTGGAGCACAGCAGCTGCTCACAGACAGCTGTGGGACATGACCAAACTCCATCATGACAGAATTGTACTTGAGGTGAAGGGGATGATCTGTGTGATGAGCCAGACGATGATCCTGGATTTTGACATCTGCTGCTGCAGTAGCCCTGAACAAGCCGTCTTGGCAGAGACATGTGTGGTCCGTTGAGATGGAAGACCACAACATCATCCAAACTGGAGAGTGAGGCTCTGCTCTTTTTGCCCCTTCACCCTTGCTCTCCCCCTCTGCTTCTGACAATCACACAAAGTGTAATTTACAGCACTATTTACATCTATTTACATTTGCTAATTATATTCTATTGAAACTGCCAAGGAAAATTTGTCAGAAGAATGTAATTACTCGAAGCTGGAATATGGCCAGTAGTGAGATTAGTTCCCTTCCATTTTGAAAAAAAGCACTATGGGATAGTATGGAGCTGAGCACTTCAAGTGATAGCTGGGAACCAAGTCAAGTCCTTGAGGTACTGCCAGAGGCCTGCCTGAGGCTCAGTAGGTGCAGGTGGACTTCAGGGGGCATTCAGGCTGTCTGGAGCTCCAGGTTACTCAGGATCTGGGCTTCAGAGCCATGCCAGGCCTCCTCTGGAGGTGGGGCAGTCTGGTGGTCAGCGGCAGTGGCAGGCTGGAATGTGTCCTCTGGTTCTGGGATTTGCTCTGTGGTTCTGTGCTTGCTCCTTGCAGCTGGAAGTGGGGTGTCCTGTCTTGGGTCCGTGACTCACATCGGAGAGATGGCGCTGTCAGAATCTCTCCCGTGCAGCGGCATTAGTGGAAAAGGGGGGGGCTCTCTGAGTAATCTGGGGCTGCCCCTCTTTTGGCCCCCCATTTCTAGGTTACAGCAGGAAGATCACTTTGGGGAGGAGGGATATATAGAGTTAGTTTTTAGAACTTCCTGTTTGTACCAGAACCCAACTCGGGTCAAGATGACGAACATATACTTGCTCCAGTTAGTGTGACTTTCTAATATTTGACTCATCTGGTCTTCTAAATGCATAGTATGGTTGCTCTATTTAAGATCTCTTCATCAGCTGACCTCTACACACGCCACTGTTGTGTGGAAAAAGTCCTGCATTAGCACACTCACAGCCAGGAGATCAGGCATCTGCATCTCTAGCTTAGGCGTAGATGTATTTTCTTGCAAGGCAAATGGATGCACTTGAGCATGCAATATTTAAATAAAAATTTGGAATCACTTTTCACAACCTTGCCCCTAGTAATCACAGCAAATCAACAGTCCCTCTTTTAAATATCATGGAGAACCAAAATGTTTAACTTTGCTGTATTTCTAAGCACAACCATTACATTTATCAGGTAATTTCTTATATTACCAGCATTTTCCCTGTCTGGTTGTGCTTTTTAGATTAAGAGATTGCACAACCTGCTAAGAGAGGCTCAGAGGTTGAAGTGCCATGCTTGTAAACATGAAAGTCATTTAGGAGAAAGGATAAAATTCAACATTTAATCTACTCTGCCTGAAATTTGACATTAGCATATGATTTATTTTATATAGTCCTTTTCTGTGCAAAGTTCTCAGAGATATGATACATACTATTTGTCATAATCAAAAATGTTACCATTATCTTTTCATGTCAGTTCTGCAAAAGAAAGGCTCATTGCTACAATATGAATTGTCATCAGATGTTTTGTGCTCAAATCTTGTTGTTTCCCTCAGATTTCTTAATACAATTTATTAGATCTGTCTCTTCTATTAGGAGAGGGAATTATGAAGGCTGTCTTTAAACAGTAAATTGCTCACTGGGCAGCTTTGTATTGAACTCTGAAGATGTTACACAACCTTTATTTTAATGAAGCCTCATATAAGTGTATAGCTGTATAATTTTAGATATGTCACAGTATTCAGGCCTGTGCAGCAATTGTGGTCTAAAGAAGGCAGTGTGGTTTAGCAATTTTAACAAAGGACTGATTAAGAGTTCCAGGGCTCTGCAAAAGACTTGCTGTAAATCCTTGGAAGAGTTACGTGTCTTCTTTGTATCCCAATTTATCTGTCCATAAATTGGAGCTGCTATTAATGTGTTGCATATAAGCCATGAGAAGTCTGTTAGAGATCAGAACAGAACCTGGGAGGCCTTTTTCCCAGGCTTTTCATATAACCTCAGGCCAGTTGGGCTTCTTTGGGGGCTTTGCAAAGTCATTGAAGTGCTTCTGCTTGAAGTTGAGAGGTCTTGTCTGTAAAAATATGGTTTACACTAAAATTCTCTGACTTAGCTGTATCTTCTGGTTTGGAGGAAGCCTGAGCCAGAGGAGTGAAGTGGACACTGAAATAAAGCCTTAGAATATAAATAAATCCAAACCAGTCCTCCTAATAACAGCAATTCTTTGTCTCCTGACTTTGTGGCCTAACGTCTGAGGCTCAAGGGGATATAAATACAACACTCTGTGCAATGACTAATTACTCAAAATTCTGTGCATCAGCAGAAGTGGGACTTGTGGTTGACTCTAATATTATCAAATGCCTTTGCTATTTAATAATCTTGTAGCCGTGCATTATTTAGCATGCCGTTTGCACAAAGAACAGTGATTTTATTTCAGTTATCTCTCAACAAAGTAAAAATGCAGCTGGTAGTAAATGAAGCATTTGGCAGACAATGTGTCTGATGTACAGTTCTCTAACTTGCTAAGAAAAGAAAAATGTTGACTGTTTAACCTTTTCCTACCCAAGGATGTAGCAAGGAGTAAACCTTTGTGGTTTTCTATTTTCTTTTTTTCCTTAACCCTAAATTGTATCTTTTCTTTTTTTCTTTTTCACTTTTTCTTTTTCTTCTGCTTCTTCTTTTTCTTTCCTTTTCCTTCTTTTTTGTTTTCTTTTCTCTTTTTTCTCTTTTTTCTTTTTTCTTTATCAGTTCTTTTTCAGTTTTTCTTTTTCTTTCCTTTTCCTTCTTCTTTTTTGTTTTCTTTTCTCTTTTTTCTCTTTTTTTCTTTTTTCTTTTTCAGTTCTTTTTCAGTTTTTCTTTTCCTTTTTCTTTCCTTTTTCTTCTTCTTTTTTGTTTTCTCTTTTTTCTCTTTTTTTCTTTTTTCTTTTTCAGTTCTTTTTCAGTTTTTCTTTTCCTTTTCCTTTTTCTTCTTCTTTTTTGTTTTCTTTTCTTTTCTCTTTTTTCTCTTTTTTTCTCTTTTTTTCTCTTTTTTCTTTTTCAATTCTTCTTTTTTTTTTTCCTTTTTCCTATCTTCCCTCTCATTTTCAAGGAAAGAGAAGTTACTACTGGGCAAACATCTTATTTATCAGTGGAGTTTATTCAAACACACCAACACAGAGTAATTATGCTCAGAGTTCCCATTAACATCCCACAAAACGAGAGCATAATAGCTTCCTTTCTTTAACATGCAGCCCAAATAGGTTATTAAACATGTTTAGTTCCAGTCATAGCCCACTTTCTGACTTAGCCTTCTAGATTGCCTTTTTTGCAAATATGGAATCCATTGAATTTTGGAACAGAAAAACCATGAGGAGTAAGTTAATCTGCCAGGCCCTCCAATCAGTGATCAGCACTGTAAGCCTAAATAAAGCTGCATCTATTATGTTTGAAGTTCAACTGAACTGTGAAAGGGCACATGACTGAAATGACTGCATGTGAGTTGACTCACAGTAAAGTCTAGATGGGACTTGCTTAGTTCCTCATGAGTTACTGTTTCTGATTCAGGCCTTCCAATGACACTTCAGTCTGTTAAGGCTTGGTCAGTGGCCTAAGGGAATACAGATATCCAGTGACAGGAGGGATTGCAAGAGTGGCATCCCTCTGCATTGGCAGTCAACTGAGAAAATGTGCAGCAAGCTGGATGCACCCTCTTTCCCCTTGGAGACCAGAAAGCTATATTATCCCCCTTGTACAAATTGGAAAAGTGGAACAAAAATGTTGGTGACTGGGTGCACTGAAGCACAGGCTAAAATTGTTCTGCTCCAAGTTATATAGGGAGTTGGAGTGATGAGCCAAAAATAAGCACAGGCATATATTGTCCCATGCTGTTCTCTTAACTTCTGGACAACATTGTCATGGAAGGAAACACTGTTTATCTGCCTAGTAACTGTCTATTTTAATCTGTAAGAACAAACAATGTAAACAAAATGAGCAAACAGAAGCAGGCTTGTACAGAACAATTTGCAGTCTTGTTTTCCAGTGGAAGATTCCATGGACCACCCAGGCTTTGCTCTAGTCCTTTTCTCAACCACGGAGCATCTAATTAAATCCCTTTCCATTCCTGACTCTAAGTGGAAGAGAGCCTACAGTCCTGTACAGTTTCTTTCCAGATGGAAATGCATAATTTAACAGAGATACAGCTGACAGGGAGAAGTGGGCCCAAAGCAGTATTAGCGTTTGCCACAAATTGCATTAAATTACAAGGGGTACTTAATGAAGACATTTTTTCAAAAGAAGATTAAAGCCAATATTTAGTTTTTAAGCCCCTTCTAAGATTGTAGTGTGCCAGGCAACAAAAAACTCAGTAAAACTACTTTAGTGATACCAAGAGTTGTTTGGTTTTGCTACACATGATCAGTAACAAGTCATGGCATTGTGTCCCATTGTGTCCTACAGCTTTATTCCATATACACATATACATACACAAAAAGTTGCTAAGCACCTTACATTATTTACAACAGAAGGAAAGTACTATTCAGAATGCTGTTTTGTAGATAGGGAACAAAATATGCAGACATTGGCTCTTCAGTGGCAAGTGAACCAGTTTCTCTTGTTTAACCATGACTTGTTCTCTATGCTCATCTTAAAAAAATAGGACTGGAGGAAAATTTTTGTCAGGCTATCAGCTCTCTATGTCATTTTTAGAACTGGATATCATTGTAAATATCCACATAAAGGAGAAAGTACATAGCAATGCGGAATTGCTTTGCATTGGATGCTTCCTGAAGAGGCTGTAGGGATTTTATGGAAGTATGCTATGAGAGTAGGTGCTTTGGCTCCACCACTGGCATATTGAGACACATTCCAGTTTGGAAATTAACCCAGTTGATTATTGTTCTGGACATAGAAAGGTAGGGATGCTGGCAGTGTATGTGTAGTAACTTGAGTGTTTTCTCTGTGGGAGAACATGGGAATGATACCACATCCAACATCTGCACCTGAGAATACATTTGGATGAGGTCTAGAGAGTCTGAGTTCTGAAATATCTTTGTGCCATTTCACTTCTGGGATGCTTTAATAAATGAAACAATGGTATAATTTATGCAGGTTGAGAGCAGAGCAGGAAATTACTTTGATTGCTTCTCTTGGCTAACCATGGAGTGCAACCCAAGTCAAAATCATTACAGCAAAACATGCTGCATCCCTTTTTTTATTTGCTCTCCTCTTCTTGACTTTATGATGAGTCCAGCTCAGGGTCTCCTCCAAGAAGATGCTCAGTCCTGTTATGTAGCTCACCCTGTGCTGGAGCAGATCCTGGGCTGCCAGTGCACATGAGGAGTGCCAGTTGTAATGGTAGCTAGCACTCTGGGATATCTGAGTTGCAGAAAGGATGAAGAGGAAGGAAGACCAACTGTGTGCAGTCATCCTTTCTAATGCAATTCCTGCAGTTAAAAATAGCTAGTGGAAGCTGGCACTTCTGGCACATCCAGAGCGTCACCTTCCCAAGTATCTTTTTCTGGCCTGAGCTGTAGGAAGTTGCAAATGCAATCCTCTGTGTAATAGTGCAGCATAATCTTGGCCAAACCCCTCATCATTTTTTTCCTCTTCATGGTTAGCTAACAAATGTTATATGCCTCCCTTTCTTCTTTAAAACTGTTCTCTGCAGAACCAAGTATCATCCAGGCTATTGTGGATCATAACTTACTCTTCTCGATTTCTTCACATCAGTTCTGGCTGTGGTGAGAGAGGGAGGCAAACTTGGCTCTGGAACCCCTTGCCAGCCTAGTTGCCCTGAAATGCAGTAACAATGATATTGAACAATATCAGATTTCATGATTTCACCCAACAGAGTTTTCAATGCCAAGTAATTTTTGTCACTACAGAAACCAGAAAGGTTTGAGTTAGATTGGTGATATTGCATAATTGGGTTTTCAAAAGAACAAGAAGAGAGAAATGAGAATAGTGGGGAAATCAGGCTTCTTGTTTTTGCAAATTGTAATCGCAGAAAATGCCAGAAGTTATATTTCTTATCAAGAACAAAAGAGTTAATCTTTAGTAGTCTGTCCCACAGACAGAATATATTTTACAACTTTCATTAGAGAAATGAAAGGAAACTAAAACTCTAAGTTTTGGTGATTTATAGCAGTAACCTATAGGAATGTCTTTAATAGCAAGTTTACAGTTGAGTGCACTGATTTTGCCACTTTTCTCAGGGTTTTTTTAATGTCTGTATACTTAAAGGTAGGCATAGAGACATAAACCCAGCTATTGTAGAGAAAGTCAGCTGTAGAAAAGCAGATTCCCAAATTCTAGCCGTGATGTTTGTCAGCTGCCCAAATGTCTATAAGGAGTATTTGTTTTATTCATTTCGAAGCACAGAGAGATACAGAAATACGGGGAAAACATGAGGAAATTCTCTGGAAGCTTGTGCCTCATTGCTGGTATCTGTGATTTTTTTACTGAAATCATTAAGAAGGCAGTGTGTTGCTTGGAAAGATCTGTTTTACAGGGAATCTCACAGAGAATGCCTTTCTGTCAGAAGCAGTACCTTGGTGGTCACCTGCTGCTGAAGACCATGAGTGAGGTGTGGGAGCCCTATTTTCTGCACTCCTGCCCCACAGGTTAAGGACAAGAGAATGAGTGGGTAGCAGAGAGCAATCCTGTTGAGCAGAACAGCAGTTCTGGCTTGTAAGTTAATCTAACTGAAATTCAGGAGAGGAGATACAGCTTGGGTAGTCATCGAAACGATTACACAAATTCAGTTGGAAAAAGAATGCAGGGAGCTGGCAAGGGGACAAAGCTGGGGAGAGCTCAGACAAAAAACCTCCTGAAGTTTGGTGGTTTTTCTTCCCTTCCAGGATGTGTAGTTCAGAGGTAGGCAGAAGCAGTGGCCAGCCAACAAAGGCTAGATGCTGTGGTTTTGAAAGAGGCACTCGAGCATATGGAGCTTTCGTGCAAAAAAAAGAATGTTTTTTTGATCAATTCCAGGCGAGATGGCAGTTGTGTCATTCCGAGTGCTTCTCGTCAGATTAGATGGGATCACTAAGAGTCCTTTGGCATTTTCAGTCTGAGAGAAAAAACCCACATGTGGCTAGTAAAATTGTCCAGCACAGATATTCCCTTCTTCTTACTTAACTGTTGGATTATGGGGTCCTGAAGCCATGTCAGCCTCATATGTGACGCTGGGTGACAGTTTGTGACAATTTGGCCAGTTGTCTCCTGGTTGGGGAGGGAAACTCACTGCCAGAATTTCCAGTGTACTATCAAAACACCGTGATGTATTTTGGGCAGAGCTTTGGCTGTAGTTTCATTTCATCATTAAATGATATTTGTGAATTAACACAGAAGCATGAGCTTTGTTGGGACGAAAGCACAATTTGGCACAAGTGTGACATGAATAATGAAAGGAGTGAAGTACTGCTCAAGGAAATGAGATAAGTGAAGCTTTTGATTAGAGTAGGAGAGTAGCTGCATGTTGTTGAGGCTTGATAAACCAGTTTGAGAAGTACAAATCAACCTTCTGAGGAGCTGCTATATTTAGCACCAGGCTTCAACCACAACTCTTGATTCTGTGCAAGTTTAAATTTTGGGAAAGGTGGATACAGCTCCTGTAGAATGTGCAACTGAAAGTCCATCTTCTGTCTATTAGTGGTGATGTCTGCGTGCTTCCCTCTTGTTGACACATTGTGGTTTGTAACTTTGCAAGAGTGCCACTGGAGAGTTTTGTGTTCAGATGAAATGTAATGAGAATTTTCCAGTACTGCATTTTGTATATCATACATTTTTTATATGCACTGCAGGGGGGGGGGAAATGTGTGGAGGGTTTCTTCTACTCTTTCTGAGTTTCTATGTGAGGTATGAACTTCCAGATCAAATGAAAGGAGGTCACAGATCAAAGCTCAAGTGTGGAACCAGGGAAGAAGCAGATAATGAAGGCAAAAGTGAACTCAATCTTAAACAGAAGATTTACACAGAAGTGTATCCCAAATAGAAAAATTTCATGCCAAAATATCTATTGCCCTGGTAGTGTAGGAATCAGAGTAGTGGTGAATTGTTTGGTTGACAGGAATCTCACAGGTTCAGCAACACAGATATGTTGTTTTCAGAGTGGTATATGGAGTTCCTGGTTCCGTGCTCTTACTCCATTGTGTAAGAAAGAAATAAATTTGTCACTTCTCATAAATGCTATCTGGAGTTGAAAGGAGTTTATATGAGCATCATCACACTGAATTGTTTCGATGATTCAGAAAACAGAGTGCTCCCTGTGGGTGAACACTGTTGGCTTTCTGGAGTTAGACTAACAGTCTACTACACAGAATAACTTTGTTCCCCAGTGCTGAGCAGCATACTGGAATATTATTATCCAGGAGATAATAGGAGAATGAAGCTCTCCTGTGATCTTTCTCAGACTTCAGACTTCTCAGTGTGCTCTAAGAGAAAGCCATCACCTCGCAGACACCTTGCAGTATTTTTCTTGTAAACAGTGAGATGGGAGCTCCTCTGTTCTTATCCTGATTGAGAGTCCAGCAGAGCTGTGGAGGTCCACTTAATTATTTTGCATATCTCAGTTTTAGGGTTCCCAAGCTGTGCCTCACTTTCGAAGGATGGGTAGCTCATGTGATTCCTGTTAGCCCATGAAAGATCTGGAGCTTTGGATTCAGCCCACGGATGTCTCAAAGTGGGTGTTCTTAACATCCTTGATCTTAAGTTGGGTTAATTTCCCATCATGTGAAATGAGAGCACTATTACCTGCCTTCAAAGTTGATGCTGTATATGGGCTTTGAAATGTAAAGCAGATACTTTCATCTGTGCTTTTCAGATGACATACAAATTAAAAATTGCAGAGTTGTGAACGTTGTATGTTTTATTTCCAACATTCACCACAAACCAAACATTTCAGGGGAATTCATGCATCTGTAATGCTTGTCACTGATCTTTTTAGAAACAGTGCATAACTTAATGTAGTAGGATGTTTCAGAAAGGAAAGAAATTGCTTGCAGGAGGCCTTGTATTGAGATTAATCTCTCAGGAATGCAGGGGGTTAACGGTCAGGCTGATTAATCACTGTTAATGACCCATCAGGAAATCTGTCAGGAAGTGGGTAAAAATTCCTGATGGCTGATGTGAAGCATTGTGTGGTATGCTTTGGTTTTGATGTTTCCCAACTGATAGTCTACACTGGGTGTGGTTTAGTTACCTTTTAAGTTCTCAGGACATGTGAAGGACCAGATGATATGATGGCCTTGTTCAGCTTGAGTAAGTGAGCAAGAAACTTTCCCTGTTCAAGGCTGTGCCAGTTCCTCACAACATAAATGCATGAAAGTCAGGGATTGCTCCTTCCCACAGCTTCCCAGAACAGTCTGGTAAAGATGCAGAAAGGAAGCGTGATCATTCCCTCATTCCTCCAGACCCAGCCCACAGGGAATGGGGGGAAGAGTGGAACAGGCAGCTTTCCCTGTGTGAACAAGGAGCCAGAGTATTAAGGCTTGGATACACAACTGAGTTAATGAATTGCCTGGTGTTGACTGAGGGTGAGGTTTCACAGTTGGCTCAAGCTGATCCAAGATCCTGCTGAAAGGAGTGTTTCTAACCTCTTTCTCGTTTGCTGTGGACTAGCTATCATGTGGTAATACAGCAACTTGCTGATCTGGGTGGAAACTATTGTTTCTTGCTCAGTGTTGGCCGGCCCAGTCGTCAGAAGGATCACAGAACTGATCTGCCTCGCTGCTTGGCCACACAAGTGCTAAATCTGATGTAGGGGAGGGCGTGGGAACATGAGACAAGGATAAAAACATGAGTGGGGACTGAGCCTTTCAGCAGTAGCATAACCATGGATTGGCTTAAGCCTATTATGAAACTGCAGTCTGAATCACTGGAATTAAGAGTGCACTGTCAACCTACAGGGAATGCAAATTAAAATGTGTTAGCTTACACCTCCTGCCGTTGTTAAACACTGGCTGAGCTCAGCCATTCTGCACATGGCTGGGAGGAAGGAGCTACCGTGGGGCAGCATCTGAACAGTTCCCCATGACTTTGCCTGGAGTGTGCAAACCACATCAGACAGCATTGGAGGGGCTTGTGGGGAAGGCAGAGGGGAAGAAGAAAGGAAGAGACAAGCACCACTACCATGATTCTCTCTCTATATTTTCCTTTGGCTTAGGGTAACATCTGCTCTTTCTTTGTGACAAGACTGCAGAAATACTCAGTTACCAGAGGACAGATTAAGTAATAGAGTTGGAGGTCCAGACCCTAAAGCTCTGGGGCACAGTGTGCTTTTCCTAGTTCTTCTCCTTTATTTTCAACCCAAGTGGCTTTGCAGTGCTATCTAGTCAGTACCAAAACCCTAACTTAGACCTAGCCAGGCAAGCCCTGCTATTTGATTCAAGTTCATTTGGTTCTTATTGCTAAATTTGGTAGTTCCCAGTTAAGGACTTCCTCCTCCTTTGTTCTGGCTCAAAATTCCATGCAAAGATACAGGAATAACTGTGTTAGTGGAAAATCACTTTGTCATTTTCAAATATTTCATGTTTTAGGGGTTTGTGATGATAGGTCTCCTCCTTTAAGCACAGCTGTGCAGAGGCACACTGGTATCTGCAGGGTGCCCTACAAAGACAGCAATGCTTCCACACAGGATTAGCAACCCCAGACACTGTGGGAGTAATCATCCTTGTTAGCCCTTGATTTTAGGAAACAGTTTGAAGATAGTCAAATCAGTTTCATTTCAGGAGAGTTTCAAGATAGTGGAGTTAGTTTAATTTAAAGATTGTCTTGATTTAAACTGCCAAAATATCTTTCCAGTGAAACATGAGGAAATATGTGGGGAGGAAAACATTAGCCTCCCAGAAAATAATTTTTAAAAGTATTCCACAGGCAAATAAATGCAGAAGTATTAAAAAAAAAAAAAAAAAAAAACAGCCAGGAACCTTTCCAGAAATAAATCATTCTCCATCACATAGAGGATAAACATGGGTTCTTTCAGGAAGAAGGAAATCATAAAAATCCAAAAGCTGCATAACCAATCCAGCCACTGTGAGTGGGGTTTTCATGGCAAGGTTTTGGTAGTGGGGGCCTACAAGAATGGCTTCTCTGGAAAGCTGCTGGAAGCTTCCCCCATGTCTGACAGAGCCAATGCTCCAAGAGGGATCCACCACTGGCCAAGGCTGAGCCCTTCAGTGAAGGTGGTAGTGCCTCTGGGATAATGCAGTTTTACCCCTTAAGAGGGGGTAAAAATAGTGCTGTGCAACAACAGCTGGAGAGGGGGAGAGGAGATGTGACAGAAGCAATGGTGCAGACACCAAGGTCAGTGCAGAAGGAAGGGCAGGATCCCCTGCAGCCCATGGGGATCTACCTGCAGCCTGTGGAGGAGCCCCACGCTGGAGCAGGTGAATGCCCAAAGGAGACTGTGACCCATGGGAAGCCCGTGCAGGAGCAGGGTCCTGGCAGGACCTGTGGAGAGAGGAGGCTGTGCTATAACAGATTTGCTGACAGAACTTGTGACCCCATGAGGGACCCAGGAGCAGCCTGTTCCCGAAGGACTGAACCATGGGGAAGGGACCCACTCTGGAGCAGCATGTGAAGAACTGTAGCCTGTGGGAAGCACTCATATTCCATGGAGAATCCCATGGAGGACTGTCTCCTGTGGCAGGGACCCCATGCAGGAGCAGGGGAAGAGTGTGAGGAATCTTCCCCCTGAGGAGGAAGGAGCAGCAGAGAAACCATGTGGTGAACTGGCCACAATGCCCATCCTCTCTCATCCTGCACTGCTGTGGGAGGCAGAGGTAGACAAAATGGAAGTGAAAATAAACTTGGGAAGAATAGAGGATGGGGGAAGGTGTTTTAAGATTTGCTTTTATTTCTCGTTATTCTACTCTGATCTGATAAGGTAATTTCCCTAAGTCAGGTCTCTTTTGCCTGTGATGGTGATTGCTGTCTGCCCTTATTCCAATCCACAAGCCTTCTGCTCTATTTTCTCTCCCTTGTCCAACTGAACAGGGGAGTGGCTGAGTAGCTTTGGTGGGCACCTGGTATCCATCCAGGGTCACCCCCACCACAAACTCTCATCAAAGGATATGTTATTCCCTGAGCATTTCAGCTGAAATCATCCCCTAGATGAGACACAGACCCAAATGGCACAAGACTATCTGGATATATCCAAAGGCTGTAAATGTTCCTCCAGTTCCACTAGTAACCTTTCACCAAAGCACAGCCCAGGGATTCCTGTAAGGAGACATAGGCTTTTCCCACTTGTGAGCAGTGGATAATGGATAGTGAGTGCCTTTGCTGACAGCTATTTTTGTGTTACATGGGGCTAATTTGCAGTTTGGGTACAGAGTAGGCAGAGGTACAGCAAGGAATGTTGAGCAGATGTGACAGAGTGATAACATCCTCAGCATAATCCAGTACCACACAGTTGTGGAGCTCTATAAATGCAACAGGAATTCTCCAAGGCCCAGTTCCTCCGACAGAGCTGGGCATCTCTGCATCGCCATGGATGTGGGCTGCACTAAATCAGCACAATCCTCAGGCTTCCTTTATTTGTGCACTTCTGTGAATGCTCCTTGGAGGCTATAACCATCATTGTGAGCAATGTTACTGGTTCTGCATCATGAGGCACTTTTTGGCAGCTTTTGGATTGATGTTTTGATTTATTCACTTCATCATTACAGGCAAAGCATTTCTGTTGTACTGCTGTACAACAGCCTTTTCAGGAGTTTCTTTGGCCCTTGGTAACATGCTCTTAAAATGTATTTAATGGAATGAATCCCTCTTAGTAGCCAGACTGCACAATGACTGTAACTTCTTAAAAATCACCTGAGAATAGTTTTCTAAGGTTCACTAACAACGCCAGGTTTCAGGAGCCAGAGCCCTCTCATGCTCTTCCATAGTTGCTGTTGCTCTTGCCCAGGAGGACAGGCTGGGAGGGCAAAGGCTGAGCAAAACATTGCCCCGGAACGAGGCAGTGCAACTGCGGCCTCTCTGTGAACTGTAGCTTTTGGCCTCTTGGCCTCCAAATTTTTTTGGTGAGCAAGTCATCTTATTGTATAAGTGAAATGCATCCTAGTAGTCTGTGCATGATGGATTGGAAAAGGCTTTACATGCTGGAAAGGCTGTTGAACAATATAGTTTCCACTTACAAAGCAGTTTCCTTAAAAAGCTTCTCGGGGCAGCATGGTATAAAAATAGTTATACTAAAGTTGTGAACCAGCTTCTGACAAATCAGGACTAACAAAAGCTAAGGTATAAATAGCAGTGTTTTCATGGGTTTACTCTTCTCTAGAGTCACACAATCTCAATCAGTGCTGGATTGTAAGAAACAAAAATGCCCTTTTCCAGACACGCAGGAAAACAAGGACCTTACAGACTAGTGGCACAGAATATAAATAGGTTTTCAAAACTGCTTCAAACCCATAAAAATTAGTCAAAACCATGACATTTGTATTTAAGAATGAGCCACAGCATATCAGACAATTTAAAAATCCAATTCTTTATTTTATTTCAAACAAACTAGTATCTCCTGCTTTAAAGAAAGGTTAAATACATTATACTTTCATAATTATGGAATGAATTGTCTCCAGGTACTCAAGGATATGAGGATTATATCAAAGTCTGCAGTGTATTAGAATTCCCAGAAGACAAATACTGAAGAATGTAAAATATTACATACTCTGTATTTATATTTTGTCAGTGGGCACTCTGAATGCACCTTACTGGTCATTTTCAAATTAATTTTTTTGGTGAAGTAGGTTAGAATTATTTTTCTTAGAGCAGGTTTTGAAACAGCTAAATATAAGTCTACTATTTGTTATTCCAGTGTTGGTGTAATCTTGATTTTACTCTGAGCCTGTTCCTTCTAGTGCTCTGTGCAAACCATTTCAGAATCTACCAAACCCAATGTAGTTTAATCCACAGCACCAAAGAAGGAAGGTCTGTTTCTGTAAGCCAAAAATACTTCTTACTGCAGTTAACCCTGCAGCTGAAGCAGTTGTGCTGTTGCTCTTTTAGTCATGTTTGACCAGTCACGTCTGCACAGACCAGAAGCAAGGCTGAGCAGGGTATCCATAATCAGTCTGATGCATGACACTGTTCTCAGCAGTTCCTCTATTGAAAACACCCCCCTCACAAAACATTCACTTACCAACAACTGAATTTATGATACCCTTTGGGTCTGTGATAGCTGGGCTTTGCAGATACTGACTGCTTCACTCTATGCATGAGAAGTGAGGATTTCAGAAAAAGTTTACTGGCATCAAATCCTTCTGTATATTCTCCAATCACCCTGTAATCTTTTCTCTGGCAAAAAAAAATGCTAGGAGGACTTTTTCTATTCTGGATGGGAGTCTGCTGTTCTCTCCCTTTTCTGCTTTCAGAGGCATTTATCATTGTTCAGCCACACTAAAAGGGAGATCCCCAGCCATCTCACACCCTCAGAGCATCATCCATGAGCAGAGAGCCACAGTAACATTGCAGGGAGAACTTACACTCCATCTCACTGGCACACAGACTAAGACCTGGGTGACATGTGGTTAGTGTTTTTTTTGTTCCTGTAGCCAACAGTGCAGCAATTATTAAAGAAAAACCCCAAAAGACAGTATTCTCCCATGCTGCTGCCAGGTAACAGTTTATGCCATTTGACACCAGATATTCTGAGTATTACTCATTAAAATATTTGGCTTCTTCCATTTCCCAGTGATCACTGTAAAAAATGTTCTTCCTGCTAGAGCTACAGCAGAACAGATCTGCGTGCTGAAATCCTACTCCTGTCTGTAACAACAGCACCAAAATAGCTTTAATAATTAATCATGCAGTGATTAGATTACAAACTCTGAGGTGGGATGGAGATTTTATACTATGCATCAGACAAAAGACACTGGCAATGCTTAACTAGCAGTCACCTGCTCCTGCTCCACCTGCCATTGTGGGAACACTCCGGAAACCAGAAGGGAGACAAAGGCCCAACAGAAATTGATAAAAACCTTCACCTGCCCCTGGTATGTTCAGGAATACAGAACTGTTGAAACAGGTGCTGCTACAGCTGCATGCAGGGATACAGCTTTGCTTATTAACTTGTCATTTGCCAGGCCGTGCTCTCCATCGTGTCCTGATAGAAGACAGCATTCAAACTCCAGGCCAAGCAAGAGTTAAGCAGGGAGTTTTCTGACTGGAAACACCAATGCAAACAGCCACTGTGGCAGGGCTGGGCAAGAGAGGCCAGGTCTGGGGTAGGGCCCCTGTCCTGTGCTCACCCCTGTTAGGGTCCCTTGCAGTGCCCATGCTGCTCTGCCCTGTCAGCTGCTTGCAACACCAGGAACAAATTTCTGTGGAAGTGGCATTGTTTTGCTGGAATGATTGTATATGCAGCTGATTTCAAGGCAAGTAAGAGTGTAAGACTGAGAAACACTAGTATCCAAAATTGGAACATTATTTCCTAGTCTTAACTTCCATTAGAAATTTTGCTGAGCTGTTTTGACAGTTTTTCCAGGCTCTTTGCTCTTGTCACATGACTCTTGGGGCCTATTTATTACAACTACATAGGCAAAATCTCTCATCCATATGCTGGATCTGGAATGAAATAAGATAATACTCGTGTGTCTAGTTTAATGCCTTAAAAAAAGGGACCTTAGATTAATGATTTAAAAAAGGGACCTTAGGACCAGTTTTATGGTACCAACAAGAACTGGTATCAGTCTGGCCTTAGAATCAAGAGAGTTTTAGGGGAGGAGAGGGAAAGAACACTGTGGACTGAAATGAGCAAATCAAGTTAAACACGACCATCAATCAAGTTAAATTTTGCCAGTTGCTGGGGACACGTCATAGCACAGAAGAGCTGAACAACAGTTAAGAGGTGCTTGGGAGGCAAACAGCTGTCACTCCCTGCTGACCAGAGCACAGCCAGCAGTATCTGGGCAAAAGGGTCAGAGCCAGCCGGGGTGTGGCTGGTGCCCATGTGGGACAGATGTACTCCATGCCTCCCCAGGGCTCCCACGGGGCACGCAGGCCACGGCTTGGGAACGATGGGTAGCTCAAGAGGGCCATGGCTGCCAGAGCTTCCAGTGAATGCCACTGTCCTCATCCTCCATGGGCAAACTCAGCATAGGTGGCAAAGCTTGACCCAGGAATAAAAGTGATTTGTGTGATAGATACAACGCTAGTTTTTAATGACAGTGGGATCCTTTTAATAAACAACAGCTAAGTTCTGAAAGTGTCAAAACATATCCCTCTGCAACTAGGAATTTACACAAGCCTCATGGCTTGTTTTTTCCTCCCTCTTTTCACTGCTCCTTCTACCACTGACCTTTATAAAAAACGGAAGTTAAATAAGAGAAAAATAGCTTTAATGAAACATCAAGGTTGAGAAATCAAAATCAGACACTCCAGCAACAGGAAATTTCAAAAGCAGTGTTCATAACAACATCTTGCTAAACTGTGGCATGCTTGCTTTGCTTTTTCTTTAAGTTTTAAGCCATATTAGAGTGTGCACCTTGACTCAGCAACTGGGCACAAGGATAGTACTGTGGCATTAGTTTACTGTGCAAAATTTCCTAGGCATAGAAAAGCGTATTGAACTCAACCCCTGAACAATTTCCTGACCCCTGCAATCAGTGCTGCAGCTTGTGTCTTTCCAGTAAAGGCATCTGAATTGTTTCCCTGTGCAAATACACTTAAGCTTGTTTGTTATTTTATTCTAGGGCGCTGGAGACAGTTTTGTGGGAGCGCTGGCTTTCTACCTGGCCTACTATCCCAAGTTATCCATGGAGGAAATGATCAGGAAGTCTAACTGCGTCGCATCAGTGAGCGTCCAGGCACCGGGGACACAATCTTCATATCCTTACAGGAAGGACTTGCCTCAGGACCTTTTCTAATTGATTGTCTAGCTCAGTGTACTGATTTTATCTCATACCAGACAGCATCATTCTCCTGACTGCACTGAGGTTCTCCTCTGCTGACTGGAAAGGCCAGCAGAGTCTCTTTGCTTCTCCTTTCAGGAATCCTGTGTTTCTGTTCTACAGTAGTAGATGGGGTGCGGGTGGTGGCTCTTTCAAACACAGCACAGCAGGTCTCTCTGGCCCCACACAGCCCTGTGGCTGTCCCACACAGTGTGCCTTACTGAACTACATGAAGTTTACAGCAAAACACCTGCAGGGTATTGGGCTCCTGACAGGATTTGTACTTGATTTTATCAGAACTGCTTATGTGAAATGGCAGCACATGAAGCAGAGCATTAGCTTTGAGACTGCAACTTCAGTGCTCAAGCACCAGGGCCAGTGTTTGGCTCACAACAAAGCCCCGTATGTCGAGCCTGGGCCCGCCTGTGCCCACGTGCCTCAGGTGTGGCACTGCACTCTGTGCTTGCCCACACTCAGGAAGGTCCCTCCAACTGCAAACACGACAGGACTGCTGCTGAGGTAGACTTTGAAAAATGTTTCTAGCCACATTGCTCTCAACACAGGCAAGCCAATTAAGGGGGAAAAAAGCTTACAAAAAACATCAGAGAACTACCTTGTCTGTTTTCTTCATGTTTGACAAAAACCCAAGAATGAAAAATCTGTCCTGATAACCTGGCTGAAAATAATACAGGCCTTTAACCATGTTAATAGCTTATCCAAAAACTCATCTAGGTTCCCATTCCTTCTTCTTTCCTCAGAAGGAGCTGGTGCAACATTACCCCTCCAAGTAATGACACCAGCCTGTGGTCACTACTGTCGCATCTGTGGCTGGTAGGTTAGAAAAACTTGCAATCCTGCCATTGAATTCCCGCTGTGGAAAATGTTAATTTTTATTGCTTTATAAAACAATAGTTCCTTTGAAGATTACAGACTCTTTCACAATAGAAAACACAGACAATGGGATTTGCTATTTAATTTTTTTTTAATTGAGCACTGTAAAAATAACTCAAAAGATAAATAAATGTTACTGTGATGATCTATGTCCAGACATTAGGAATTTTCTCTCTCTACATTGTTTTATTCACAATGGCCTTCAAATCACAGGAGACGGTGATCCCAGTTCATTTCCTCTCTTTTCAGCCCATGTTGCTGGATTTCTGAATCAGTGTTCACCCCATCCTCCCCCCAGACCATCCTCGTCTCATGTATAAATCAAGTCCAGTCATTGTTCACACAGAACGGATTTTTCTCTTCTCTGTGAAGAGGACACGTTGTTTTGCTACAGGGAAAAAAAAAAGAAAAAAGAATTCGTTAAGAAGCCTGAAGTGTTAAAATTCAATTCAACCAGCCCACGTTCCTTTTCTCCTGGCTGCCTTCACTGCTTAAATGAGTGTGGAGCAACTGACTGGCACAGCATTGTTGTTAACCAACTCCTGAAGGAGTTTCGTGGTGCTTTCACTTTACATGTAATTTTTAGTTCCTAAGATGTCCACTTTACCTCTGTGAGAATAAGTGTCAGAATGCAAGTGACTGAAAACACTCAACAGCTGCTCTGTGTGACTATTCTGAGTCACAGCTGTTCAATGTAGGGACAAAAATAGGTTCTTTCTGCTTTCTACTACTCTTCAACTCCAGAGCCCAAACAACTACAGATGATGAGTTGGATCCAGTTGGCCTCACAGACTGACTGAGAACTTAACCAATTGTCCTGTGGATCTCTCAGCGAGGCACAAACTGGCCGTGACCACAATCCCTGATGCAGGTGTTTGCAAAAAAACATGCACAGAGCAGGTTAAGCATAGTCAATACATTGATAAAAACCAAAAATTACAAAATAAAGCAAAGCAAAGCTTTAAAATGCCATCTGAAAATCAACAGTTTGGTCAGATTCATTATATGAGTTCCTTTGAAAGCTCTGCAAGAGCAATCCACACAACAAAATCTCTTCTTCCACAAAAAAGTTTCGTTTTAAGAAATACTGCAGATAGTACAGATTCTGTTGCTGCAGTTGGGAGGTTGTGAAACTTGGGCAATCCTGCCACTACTTCACTAAAATGCCTTATTCTGTGGATGTCCCAGGTTTCTAAGAAGTATAAAACATAAGGTGAAAACACATGCCAAGTGAAAATGCTTCCAAACATATTCCTGATGTGAGTTGTTATCTAGACTCAAATTTACTTCCCTTCACACATGCAACACTTTCTCACATCAATTTCTCACTTGTGTTCTACTACAGGCTACAAAGATCAAACCTTTCTTCAGCAACCTACTACATGTTCTGAGTTCTTCTCTTTCTTCACTTCCCTACAAGTTGCAAAGCCTCTGGAGGATCACTCTGCACACTGTTTCAATGCAACAATTTATTTTCCTTATTCAAGAATATAATCCTAGAGATCTCTGTTTGCCCTTCTGTGTGGAATTCAAAAGGAAAGCCACAACCTCTGTCACCTCTGAAAACTGCACATTGCTTCCCTGGTGGTTTCTCTCACCTCTCAAAGCTCCTGTACTGTTAGCTCTGAGAATGAAAAGGTAGTCCTCTAACAAGAACATTTTAAGAAAAAATAAACTTGAATCACATGCATTATCACAGCATTGAACTGGCCATGCATTATCTACTTAAAGCTGCTTAATAAATTTCTTATATTCTACAACTTTAAATAAGCTTTTTTTGCATTAGCTACACCATGTCATTTCTAATATGATTTGGTTTAAGCTTTTTAACATTAAATTCTGCTTTTGAATGCTAACAACAGAAACTTCAACCCTTAGTAACATTTCAAAAAGCTGGGTGAGCAAAAGTGTGGCAGTGTGGCAGGTGCTATAACCTGTCCAACAAATCAGATTCTTAAACTGAGAAAATCTGCAAGGACCAGGGGAACATAAAAGAATCCACTAACTGCCATCTGGAGAGTGATATCATTTGTGGAATAGGAAGAATCTGTGCCTATTTCTTTAGAAGAAAAAGTCCATTTTGTAAGAGGTGGTTAAAATTTCTGGTCTAGAGCTCCCATGGCAGCTTAACAGAACACTTCTGTTGATGCATACTTTGTGCCTGCTTGTTGGAGGTAGCACCGTCTAGCAAACCACACAAAGAGACAGAATGAAAGAACTCCTGTGTCACTTGACTTCGCCAGTGACATGTGGCATGGCTGTCATCAAAGTCTCTGATGTGTCAGGCAAGTCATTACTTTGTTTCACTGCCACAATCTGTAAAATGAGGGTAACATTTACTTCCCACTGGAATGTCATGGAGAACAGCAACCGTACAGTCATTTGAGTATGAAACATGTTATGACATATTCTGCTTAGATGGGAAAAATCCTGTTGCATTCAAATCTTTTCTCCCACAGAGTCAGAGGAGCTCACACAAAGCAGGCTGACTTCTTCCCCGAGCCCTTACCGATGGGATCGTATCTCAGCAAGACCAGTTTTTCCTGCAGTCGCAGCCTCCTGATGTTGAAGCAGTAGCCTGTCTCTGCAGCGCTCTTCATCCTCACCAGGATGTATCTAAAGTCACAAGGGATGTCTCTGTGTCAGGGCACAGGCACTCAGTGAGGGCCCACCACATCTGCCAGGGCACGGGCCAGCGGACAAGCTTTCAGCACACACAGTTTGGCACAATCACATCAGACACTTCATTTCAACTTCAGGAAGGGGAGTATCAAAACTATGTATGCTTAACTTTTAACAAAGACAAACACTAAACCATAAGCTCCAGAAACAAGGTTAAGTAAGTAATTCCTTAAGGATATTAAGGATATATCCTTAATATACAAGGATACAAGCCTACAGAGAAGTAGCTCCTCCAAAAACCAGTGAGGTGGGAGGAATAAAACCAGGAGAGACAAAAAGAAATTAGGAAAATGAGCATACAGTTGAGTCACTAAGGCTTAAAAGCTAAGGGCAAGAGAGGAAGGATGATGGTAGTTAAAGATGTTCAGGCTGTAGATAACACTGTATCACAGACTATCACTTCCTCATGCAGAGAGGAAGCTAGGCAGATAGGCTGGCACAAGAGGCATGC
This sequence comes from Haemorhous mexicanus, assembly GCF_027477595.1. NCBI lineage: Eukaryota > Metazoa > Chordata > Aves > Passeriformes > Fringillidae > Haemorhous > Haemorhous mexicanus. The sequence continues at coordinate 29,533,955 of NC_082343.1, forward strand.
GAAAGGAGAAGCAGAACCCCTTGGTACCATCCTGCTAGAGATACAAAACTTGTTATTAAGCCAGCCACGGGAACCCCCTTCCCCACTGGAGGGCTCTCGGTTTGCGGGGCAGGCTGGCAGCAGCTGCGGTGTCCCAGGAGCAGGAGACTGAGGAAGCTGCTCCACACCCCCAGTCTGGAAGCATGCCAAGATCCAAGCAACTTCCCAGTTTCAAAATAAATGTAAAACCCTTTAACCAGTCTGTAAATTACATCTTCCATTTCAATCAAGAGATGGATACATCTCAGTTAATTTTCCATTTTCCTGTACTTTCCTGTTTCTAACACAAAATGGTCTCTCAAAATGAACCCGTTCTTCCTCACTTGTACAGCTCTGACCAGTTACTTCCTTAAGCTCTTCCGTTTCAGCTTTGCAATCTAATTTACTATTGAGTTCAAAATAAAGAGAAAGACACTGGATTCCTGCAGACAACTGACCAAGCATATTCTTGGGATTACCCCTGGTTGCTGTCCTCTCCTATACACTACTGCAGGTGTGCTGTGAAGCTTCAGTAACCACAAAGACTCCTTTCCCTATATCTCACTCACTTCCTCAAAACCTCTGTGCAGTTTCCCCTTTCTGGGGGAATCAGTGGCATCAGTGTGGCCAGGCCTTCAAATCCTTGTGCACCACACATTTGAGGCCAAGCCCATTCCAAACAATACACCTTGCTCAAAAAAATTACTCCCATGTGAAGGAATGTAACAAGGAGCAAAGGCAGAAAACACTAGAAAGCTGTCAGGGCAGGAAGAAACTCAAGGGGAGAGGAGAAGGATAAATAATATAAGAACATATTCCTGGAGTGCATATGGGACTGTAAAAGAACAGAAAAAAACATTGGGATAAAAAATAAAAGGGAGTGTGTGATAGAAATCCCTACATTAACATTAGTAACATCATTTTAAAAAGCTACTTTTTTACCTTGCAGAAACCTCCTGGTTTGCTGTGTTTGTTTTTTGAACAGATAACAGTAGAAAAATGAGATGTCAAACTGCTCTCTGTCAGGCACATACTTGGGAAGTGCTTTCTTAATTTAAAAGGCTGACAATTGTGTAGAAATTCTGTAACAGAAGAATCTGCTCAAATGTGGCAAGTGGTTGGTACTGGCTCTGCTGGGGGCAGATTCTTAAGAAAACCAAAACACAGAAAATGTAGCAAAGGCCATAGATCCCAGGCCTGTGTGGTATCAAGTATATTACACTCACACAGAATGCAATTTGTGGGAAGGGAAAATAGGAATGTGTCCACATAAATGTACCAGATTAGCCTCTTGGATTTGTCTAGCTAATTTTCTTACAAAGAGCATTTTGGATGCAAGTCAGTTTCTCCACATGACCTTGTTTCCTTGGGCCCACACTGTAAGAGCACTGGTGTGCTCAAAGCACATATTCCTTTCTTTCCAATCCTTAACACAGGTCAGAGGACTGTGACTAATTTCCTTCCAGAGCCCACTAACATCTCTGCTGAGCTGGACATCAGAGCAAACTGATATGCCCAGAGCACTGACTGCACCCCATCCCTTCCTCACATCCAAACTCAGGAATATGCTCAACCTAGGAAGTGTTCTGCACTCTGGCTATGGCAAAGCTTCACAGCACCTGCCCAAAGTCCACACCACAGACAACAAAGACCCACGCTGTACCTTAGTTTACTCTCCTCAGCTAAAAAGGTTTGACAGGTGAACAACAGGAAAAATACTTGGATAATTTACAACCTCTCTAATCACAAAGCACTGAGGTGTGCTCCCCCCCGTGCAGGGCACTTTGGAGATTACTGCTGAGCTCAATGCAACAGCCCATAGGACAAAACCTGCCCTTGCTGCAAGTCCAGAACCCATGGGAGAGTTTCACACCATTCTGTACTTACCTGTGAGAAGACACACATACAGAATGGCTGAGAGGATGCAGCCAGACTCAAGGATTGGAATTCTCTCAGGTATATTAAAAAAATCTAGAGAAGCTTAACATTTTGTAAAGATACAACATAACAGTAATCAAAAACTGGTGAGGAAAACCATCACTTACTTAGATTTGCTCTTGGCCACTGGTTTGGTTTTTTTTCCAGCATGAAGAAGAGAAAAACAGAAGAAACAGTTACCATTTTATCTTGTTTCCTTTATATGCAACATACAAAGATTAGGTGTGTTCCGTGGCCTGATTTTGCTAAAGCCCCAGAGAGATGATAGTGCAAAGAGATTTACTGTCACAATAAAGCACCACTCATTCTGCCATGTGCTGTCAGCTCTTTCTGCCATCATGCCACCTTTGTAAGTGTCTGTGCAAATGCAGTGCCCAGCATGACAGGCTGCACTTGCTGCACCCTCCAGATGTTCTCAGTAAGTTTTCAGCGTCAGAGCCCAGTATAAACTCTCTGGGTGAATGTGAAGTTGAGACAGGCGTGAGGAGCACTGCTGGTGGAAACTGCAGTCTCCCGGATTTGTTTCCACCCACTGGGGCCTCGACTCCTGCTGTGGTGCCAGCCCAAGGGTCCGCATGGCCACAGGCGCAGAGCCGGGAGCCCTTCTCAGCTGAGCCCGACCTTCTCACGGGCCTGCCTGGGGGCTCGCTCATCTAACCCACAGCACAGCGTCAAACAGCCGGAATTACTTTTCTGTCACCTCACTGAATTTAAAGTAATCATAAATCTGCAGCACGAGTTCAAACCCCACTAAAATTAAAAAAAAAAAAAAAAAAAAAAAAAAAGCTATGAGGTTATGTATATTGTGTCTGTGCAAGGTTCGTTTAGGTCACACTGGTTCCTCCGGGGCACGCTGGGAGGCCCCGCGGCCGAGGGAGGGGAAGGGCGGGGAAGGGCCGGCAGGGGTCACGAAGGTCGCGCCGCCGGGGCCGCCCGCCCGCCCCCACAGCCGCCGCCCCCCCCGCCGCCGCCGCCCGGCCCCGCCGCGCCCGCGCCACTCACGGGCCGCCGCCGTCAGGAACATCGCGCCGGGCCCGCCGCGCCCCGCCCCTTCCGCCGCCACAACCGCGTCCGGGGCGCGGGGCCGGGCCCGCGGGGCAGGGCCGGCAGGGCCGCGCCGCCCGGGGGCGGGGCCGGCGGCGCTCCTGTGCCCGTGTCTGTGTGTCTGTGTGTCTGTGTCCGTGCCCGTGCCAGGGAGCCCGGTCTGAGAAATCCGGGATGCTGTTGTGGCGGCCGGGAGGGCCGGTGGTATCCTGGGCTGCATCCAGCGCAGCCTGTGGCCAGCAGGTCGAGAGAGGCGATCCTGCCCCTCTGCGCAGCCCTGGTGAGGCCACAGCTGGAGTGCTGTGTCCAGCTCTGGGCTCCTCAGTGCAAGAGGGACACGGAGCTGTTGGACAGAACCTAGTGGAGGGCAACAGAGATGATTAAGGGATTGGAGCGTCTCTCTCATGAATAAAGGCCGTGGGAGCTGCGCCTATTTAATCTAGAGAAGAGAAAAGTGAGAGGGGATCTCACTAGTGCATGTATATATCTCAAAGGTGGGTGCCAAGAGGATGATGCCCAGCGACAGGGCAAGGAGCAGTGGTCATAAACTAAAACAAAGGAAGTTCCACCTCAACATGAGGAAGAATTTCTTTGCATTGAGTGTCAGAGGACTGAAACAGGCTGCCCAGGGATGTTGTGGAGTCTCCCTTTCCAGAGGCATTCAAAATCCACCTGGACATGGGATGTGTTCCTGAGTGATCTGCTCTAGGTGACCCTGCCTTGGCAGGGGGTTGGACTAAATGGTCTCCAGAGGTCCCTTCAAACCCTGACAATTCCGAGATCCTGTGATCTCTCCATGCAGGTCTGTCCCAGCACGTGCCAGCAGCCTGTCTGTATGTCTGTCCGGCAGTGGCTTACGGCAGCAGGGCCAGTGCAGAGGGGGACATGCCCGGCCATGATGTCCCCACAGTCTGTGCCCTCTGGCTGGCAGCACATCGGGGTTCTGTCCCACTGCATGGAATCATACAGCAGTTTGGCTCAGAAAGGACCTTAAAGATCACCTCATCCCAACTCCCTGCCATGGGCAGAGACACCTCCCACTAGACCAGGTTGCTCAGAGCTCCAACCAGCCTGCACATGGCTGTGTCACGTTGCACTTCTCGTCAAATAAGACCTCCAAGTCCTTCTCCTCAGGGCTGCTCTCAGTCTATTCTCTCATCCTTCAGTGCATTTTAGGCACTGGAATAGGCTGCCCAGGGAGATGATGGAGTCACTATCCCTGGAGGTGTTTAAGAGGTGTCTGGATGTGGTGCAGGGTGATGATTTAGTGATTTAGGGGTTACAGTGATAGTGCTGGGTTGATGAGATAGGCTTAAAGGTCTCTTCCAACCCCAATGATGTTATGATCTTCTAACCTCTGCCTGCCTTTGTTCTCTTTTTTATTAAAAAGGGGGTGATGCTATGCTGTCAAAATCACCAAATCATTAGGCATCTAAATCTATCCCTGTTCATGAGATACTGTACAAAAGCCATGTGCAGGAAGGCTCAAGGCAGGCACCAAGGCAAGTCTTCATATTCCTCTGACCCATTAGATAATGGACTGTAATATATTACCCTCTGAAAAATTCACAGAAGGTCTGTGGCTTACTCTGCTTCCATCAGTTAGGTAAACTGTTATTGATGGAATTCAAGTCCTTGAATATTAAGCAATTACTAAGGCAAAAAAATGTCAGCTTGACATATTTAGATGAAAAACAAGACTTAGAATGTATAATAACATGCAGTTAATTGTATATTCTATAGCATGAAAACAAGAGACTGACCCTATAAAAGACTGGAGCAAAACGACATCTCCAGGAAAACATTGCTGCCTGTGTCAAGTATTTACTTGATATGTTGCTCCTTTATTCAATTAAATTATTTTCAAATCCCTCCTCTTAATGATACAACATTTCAGTCTCTACTATGTGGCCTTCAGAAGTATAAAACTAGTAGTTACATAATCTGCCCATGAATATCAGAGTGAGAACTTGAAAACATTTGAGATGATAAAATGTGAGTGCTGTAAGACTCCTTCTCTTTGATCTGCGTTATTGCCTCAGTCAGAGCACAGACTGAAAAGGAATGGGATTGCCAACCTCCTGACTTCACTGCCAGGAATATAAATCAACATTAAAGATGATTTCTAAATGAAATAGCAAGTTAAACATTTGTAGAAACACATCATCAAATAGAGGTTACTGCCTCTTTTTAAACCTCTTGCCTGTTGGCAAAAAGAAAACTGTTCCAGTGACATTTTCTCCACTCTGCTGTGACACGGGCTGCATAAATATAGACACTGTGGATTAGAATAGACTTCGACAGTCTTCAACTTTCTTTTTAGCAGCCTCTTCTGTAGACACTTCTCAATAGCTATGGGTAAAACCCAGGGAGTCTGAAACTGGTATGTGTGGCAAGGTGCTGACAGTGTCGCATGCCACTGATGGCAACAGTCATAGCTGACCTTGAGGGAAAGTTATCCTGGCTGGAGGAAAGGAGAGAGAGTGAGAATTTCTGACCCTGGCTCTGATTCAGATTTGGCATGTGGGCTAGGATAAGTCATGTTCTTTGAGATCTTCGATGGCATGTGCACTGCAAATGCAGATTTTTCCTTCAACTTTGCCTAAAGAAAGCAAGGAGTGTGATGAACTGTAATGCCAGCCTAGATAATTCTGGTACTTGCTTAAAGAGTAGTCACTCGTGACTCCAGCAGAGAAGTTGCTGGTGCCAAACTGATCAATGTCACTCAGAATCAAACATAGGGTGGGTTTTTACCTCCCTAGAAAAACAACAATTTGTCATGGTGTAATCTAACTGCTTCTTTCCCATTTTATGCTTTATATTCTAGGCTGAGCCCTCCTTCACCTTCAGGAAGTGAGGGGATGGCTGCTCCCTGCCAAGAAAGTGCATCCAGGTTTCTGGCACACACTGAGCAGGCAAGGGGCTGTGTCTGAGGTTGGCAAGGGTGAGGCTTCTTCAAGTGCAGTGCGGCGCCTCTAGTCAGTCATCGCTCGCTCGAGAAAGTCACAGAAGGGGAGAGGGGGGCAGCAGCTGAAACGTTTGCAAGGTAAATATCCTCTTGGCACTGATTTTCTACGTGAGTTGCTGCAATTAACGCATACAAAATCCACGGCTGGAAACGAGAGAATAATACTAAAGCCTGGGAAAAGCTCCACGTGTCCTTCCTGGTTTCCTACAAAAAACAGGCAAACAGCTAACTAAGCCAAAAAAATGCAGACAGATTGGTGGACATAGCTTTTAAACAGCCAGGCTACTTTCTCCTCCCTTCTTTCCCTTTCTCAGCGTGTTACCACTTAGCAGTGTCCTGCTGTCCGCAGTGTTAAACAAACACTCATGGACAGCATTGTGCAAATCAATCATCCCAGATAACAGATGGATTTTTACATTCTTTCTGCATATTTGAATCCATTATCCCAACAGGGCCAGAAGAAAGTGGGCATTAGCTTAATGCAGTTCTGAAAGAGGAACTGTTCAGGTCAGGAGAGCAGGAATTATGGAAAGAGCCATCTGAAGTGCTAAATCACTTTGAGCCAGTTACTAAATCCATTTCAGCTGCTGGTCTGTTTGAAGTGGCCTTTAGCCTAGTTCTTAGGTGTGATAATCTTGTTAGAAAAGGTGGAAAAGCAATGGGCTTGAATGCTTCCCTTCTTACCTCCAGAACTTAGTCCCCTTAGATCAGATGGGGGGTACTCTGGTGCGGTTAGGGCACAGCTCTGTTTTCAGGGATTTACCTACACCCTGCTTATTCCTTCCAGAGCACTGGTCTCTGGATCTGTTCTGGAGCTCCTTTCCCCTGCACTGACGTCATTCATAAGTAAGGGGGGAAGAACAAAACAGCACTCGCCTGTTTCTTGTGTGATTTTTCAATCCCCATTTCCCAATCCCAGCATCCACAGTAACAACATCCTTTCAAACCGCCCCCTCTTGAAATGCCGCTGTAGTCAAACAGCTGCAAATCAAAACACCTTGTAAACAAGTGACTGAAATCCCGTGGGATGCCCGAGGGCTTGGGCACGTCTCAGAGTGATTATAGTTCCTGCTATACAAATTGGAGTCCATGCAGCACAGTTTGTGCCAGCTACTAGCTCTTGCTTTTTATTTTTAGCCCTGTTTGTCGAGGGGTTCTCATAATAAAAAGAATGACGTTCGGTATCAGGGACACACAGATAAAATTAGATTGTAGCCGGAAGTGATCCTACAACTAATCCTCCCCATTTTTTTCCACAAGCTTTGGGATCCTGCGGGCCTCAAGGACAGTTTTTCTCTGTGTGAATTTCACTTCCCATCAGCAGGCAGCTGAAAAAATGGGCTTGCTTGTGTGCAAAAGGAATAAATGTCATTGTCAGTGCTTATGCCAACAGCTGGGACCATCTGGGACACCAAAGACAACAGTGTCTAGATGTGTACAGCTGATCAGAGGTTGTTTTTAGCAAGCCTTGAAACCTTCTTCCCTTTTTGGGGCAACAGAACAATGTTTTTGTCTTCCATGTGTGGAGTTTTGTGCACAGAGCAGCTTAAGTCATCAGGGCTCAGTCCTGGAAGTGATTAGTCCCCCAGACATAAGACACCCGCACTGATGCTGAAGATATTGTTCCTTTCTTTGGAAGAAGCTGCCTAGGGGAAAGACAAGATAGGAGATGCATTAGCTTACATCTCTAAAGTAAACACTCTCTCAGGAGAGCAGCATCAGTTCTCATTTGTTTTGGCACTTTTTTTTTCCCCTTCTAAATTTTGGATTGCTTTTGTTTTTACTTCACTGTAAAAGAAGAAAATACAAGAGATTAACTGGTCAGCAGATTCTCTCTATTGCTTAAAAACATTAAATTCAGTCAGGCAGTGTACCTAGTGCACCTTCAAAGGAAGGTGCAATTGTTTGCTTGTAACACAAAGGATTTAGCTGAGGTATTAGGGAAAAGAGTGTATTAAAATCAAAGCTGTAAACCTGCAAGGCCAAGTACTTTTAAGCAGGGTAGGTAAAGGCAAAGAAGCTAGTTATGTAATGTGAACAGGGTGAGACAGAGATAGGGAATTATTTTTTTTTCCTCCTGTAGCTTACTGGAGAAAGATGGATCAAGTGCCTGGACTTGTTTCATTTTATGTCAAAAACCTACTCTGGAATAAATTAGTGTATCATTCGCATGGCTCCTTGGCAAGGGGGTATCTTTAGCTTCAAGACAGAGTTAGCAGCTGTAAAGGAAAAGAAAACAGGTGGTTCAAGGGTACAAGTGGATCCAGAGAACCAGAAGAAGGATACAGCTTTCTGCGTCCTGTGGCCTCCCTAAAGACTTTCTCACTTGAAGGAAGGTCACAGGGTTCAAAGCTGTGTCTCAAGTGTAGCTATGTAGCATTGCCTTGATGTCATGCAGTATTATAAACAACTTATTATTTCATTCAGTGTTTTGGGAAATGATGGAACTGGAACAATACACCCACAGCAGTTCCCTCCCCTATCCCAGCAGACTCTTTAGTGAATTACTTATGAGCTCTACCTCACTAACTGATGCCTGTCTGTCTGTCTGTTTGTGTGTCTATGTCTGGTAATAGTGTGTCTCTGAGGAATTTCAAGTAGGAATATTGTGGATTTTGTGAAGGGCAGAGAGCTGGGAAGGAGGAGAAACATAAATTTGCAGTGTCTTGTGGTTTGATGGATGTTTGATTTATGAACATTGGGCTGAGAAGGCCCCAGGGCTTCATAGCTGCAAGCACTGAATGCATCATCGCTCCTTTTTCCACGGATTTGTGCTTCTGAAGCCAGTCACTCGTTTACACCTGATGGGATAGCAGAAAAACAGAGTTAAGCAGGGCAGTGTTCCATTCATTTCTGTCTGCTTAGCTCAGGTTCAAGCTAGACCTGGGATGAATACTTAAAAACATAGGAATCATCATATAGGAGCAAGTTCTAGAAATGAAGTTCAGCAGGAATGTATGTAGAAATCTGAAGTCTTGGGCTCTTGCATAACTGTCTGTGGCTAGTTCCCTACATCCTTTTCTTCTGCTGGACTCTCCCTAGATCCATTTAACTTAAAAACCTATAAGCAATTTGAAAGCCCTAATGACGCACAATGTGTGTTCCTTGACCTTTGCACAATCTCTGCAAGGAACTGTCTTTCCTCTTTCTGTTTCATAAGTACTGACCATTTGGCCTTGCCCTGTCATCCCCAAATATAAAGAAATAGTCTCCCTTCTATAGAGGAGAGGCAGCCCACTAGGCTAAGAAGATAAAAACTGTAACAATATTCATAGGTGGCCTGTTGCAAGAGTTTTGTTGACCAGTAAAGATGTATCTGCACTTCAGTCACTTTTTAGCCCTTGTTATATTCTTCAGTGATGCCAAACTATTAGATCAAATAATGTAAATGTAGCTCAGCTTATCTTTCTGGAAATATTCCTTGTCTGAAAAAGAACAAGTTATTTCCCCATTATATAGAGCAAGATATTCTTGAACTGCCCACAAAACAAAGATAGACTGAATTACAAATTGTCCCCAAAAGTTATCCTAACCAAAGGAATCAGAAAAACTATCTCCCTTCCTTTTTTCCCCAGCTGTCACAACATGGACTCTAACCTCATCATTACAGGAAAAACTGCTGTTCCCAACTGTGTAGATCAGTAAGAAACTAGGTGTTGCTCCCTAAATGTAACTGGTCCCATAACTCTAGCCTGTACCTTTGAGGTCGCCTTGCTACCTAGTCTAACTCAGTATGTGTCCAAGGGGCATAGTTGCCTAAAAATCAGATAGGTAAATATGATGAAGACATGGCCCATAGCATGTGACCTTAGATAAATTCCTGTCCAAATATTCTGCCTGCTCACATGATGACCCAGTCCATACTGGGATACGACTGGTGGACTGATATTCCCAGCCCTGTCCTGCATTAGGTTCTGATGACCTAGTTCTGGGTAACTGAAGGTCTCACCTCTTCCTCAGCACAAGAATACTCTTGCATCATTTTGAAATCCTATTGCTGACATTGAAGAATTCACATAAACCAGTACTGTCTGTAGTGACCCCGTGCTTGCATGTAAAATCACGGTCAGGGCATTTCATGCTAGCAGTAAACCAGAAGAATTTACTGCAATGAGATTAAATTTGTTTTCAGCATGTCTGCAGAGCCAAATCAATTCCAAGAGTTTTCTGAGCTGCTGAACAACCAGAGGCAATCATTGCACTTTTCTGCTGCCTTTTACCTCTTCTAGGCAGGAACTGTCTTCTACTCTGTATTTGTACAATTGCCAGCGTTGTGGGGTGGCACCTCATTGAACCCTCTGCATCAATAGGATGGCTTTGGTGAGCCTCCACTTGCAGGACAGCCAGCAGGACACCCCTCCAGCTGCCCTCCTGCCTGCAGTACCTGTGGACAAAATACAGGCAAATGCACTTGGGTTAGACGTGCATCTGACGCCAACTGCATCTGGCAACTGCTCTGGCACTGCAGAGGACTGCCCCAGGATTTCTAGTTATTTTTAGTTCAGCATCAGATTGGCCAGTTGCTCCTGGTTAGAGATCTTTTTGCAATAACAACCTAAGATTACATGAAGAGCTTAAAAAAGAATTTCACCCCCCCCAGGGCTAAATTACTTCCACTTACATACAACTGTCATATCTTTAAAGGGCAAACCCAGAAAGCTAACACTGAAAAATATAACTCTACAACTGAGATTATCTGCTTGCCTTCTCTAGGCAATCATGTCTCATATCTAGAAGGTCTTTCATAGCAAAACCCAAAATTCAAGCTAAGTAGATGGAAGATTTATGTACAGAGTAGGAAACAACAGATTGGGAGGAGGTGTATTTGATTGCTGGAGCCAGTTACAAAGAGAAACCTCAAACACCATACGACTGCTTTTCCATAGCATCTTACTCATGTCTGGTAAAACCACTCCATTCTTAGGCAGACTTTGCAAACTCCTGCTCACCAGCTGAGAAGGGCATGGTGACGTGCATGTTATGGAAGCATCTGACACTGGCAAACACCTCCCTTCTATATTTAGCTCAGCATCCATTCCGGACACTTTATAACTATTTTTCATGGAGAAATAATTTGAAAGTGGGAAGAATGAAAGCCCTCTGTAGCAACTTACCTGTCCCACAGGAGGCCTCCTGCTGTTCAACTCACATTTAGGGAATTTAATTGGGAGCCAAGTTACACAGGAACATGAAGAAACACCTTCCCTACACTTTCTGTGAATATTCCCACTCATATGATGAGAGAGCAGTCATGCTTCACATAGTGGCTGTATTCAGCCCTGATTATATACCTGGATTAATAATTGAACCACTTAACCCCAGGGGCAAATGGATTTGCCTGAAGAACACAAAAATTATGGAGTGGGGAGCTCAACATGTCAAATGTCCAGAAGTAGAAGTGCTCATTGCTCTTTGTTCAAAAACTTTCCCTTGAAGAACATTTAACTCTCTTCAGAATTATTGTCTCTTTCCCTCTTTACCCCTTTTCAACAATGGCATGGAGAAAAGTGGAAGAGGAGAAAGGAAAGATGAGGAAAAGTAAACATTTTTCGCTGGGTTGGTTTTTTTAACATTAAAAAATGCCTTAATTCACGTAGAAAATGTGCAGATTTCAGACTTTCATCTAAAAAAAGGTTGATTCCCATATTTTTCCTAGTTCTGCCTATAGAAAATATCCCCTGAATCATTTTTTGGTGTTTTCTTTCTCATTTTTTTTCTGTGAGGTTGGAACCCAGCACTGCATTGTCTTCAGAGAGCAGCACACTGAGACCAGTGACTAACTGGTACCTTGACAAGAGTCCTAGCCTATTCTTCAGCCACAATTGCATCTCACATCTCCCAAGCTGTAAATGCTTGGGTGTAAACTTAGAAGCTTAGGGGGCATTTGTGTCTCCCTACTACACTCATTCACATGCAGCTATGCCCCTTCCAATGAAATCCCAAGATTTAGAGAGTCTGAATTGATTTAGGCCTCACAGGTTCGTTCAGTCAGATGCAATTTATCATTTAACCCTTTCAGGAGACCTACCAGTTGCCAATCTTGGCTTCATTTTCTCACTCCTAGAACTGCTGAGCAGAAAGGAAAAATAGTGTGAAATACAGCAAGGAGCAAAGGTCTTTTGTTTGAACCTGATTTTTTTTCTCAAGAGAGGGAACAAGTTGCAATTGGCAGTGTGGTCCAGAATCCTCAGGGTTTGTAACCTTCCATAACTCTGCTCCTCTGGGAGGATGGAGTAGCTGCCTGCCCTGCTGTGTTCATTGACATTGCTTCCTGTGAAGTTGTCTGTGTTCCAGAAGGAGCCTGTAACTCACTCACTGATCAAGAGAAATTAGGTTGGTATGGCTGTGGTTCTCCAGAAAACGTTAATAGTTTTCCAGTATGACTATGGCTTCCATAAATCCAAAACAGTGGGACAGCACACACATAGAGACCATCTTCAACTACACTTGCACCCAGGACTCCAGCCCCTTTGGAAACGTGTGTGACTGCCCCATGTGCATGGCTCAGAGTTGTCACTGGGGAAATGCTCCCCTTCCCAGTCTCTGACTCTCCCCCACGACATGGCATCCATTCCCAGTCAGAAGGAATGAAATAGTCCTAGCATTTGTTTGGGACCAGCAGCTGAACTCTTTTGAAAATCTAGACTAAAACTCCCAAATCAAAGCTGAAACCACCAAGGCCTGGATCTGCAGCCACGTGGCTTTATGCTGAGCTCACTGGCATCCTTGAGAGGTTTCCCACTGATTTCAGTGAGTTCCGTGGAGGAAGTTTTACCTAAAGCAAAGTGCAAAGAGATTGGGCTGAGGCCTTAGCCTGATACCATCCAACCATAGATATTTCAAGTCCCATCCACTGCTGTAGTCAGCTAGGGTAATGTGCCACTCCAGAGAGCAGGTGAAATCATATCCTTCCATTAGCTGTAGGCTGGCATGACAACTGAGGTTTAGGTCTTCCAGTTAAGTGCCTTACATCAGGCAGTCCTCCTGTATGGTCTCACACGGGTAATTTTCTGTGCCACTCGGCATCTCAGAGGTAAGGACAGTTACATTTCCCTGTTTGTACCTTTTGGCAGCTCTGAGATAAGGACACTTGCATCTTCTCATGTTTGCAAAGGAGAGAAGTGATTATACTTCAGCAAAGCAACCCCCCTGTCAAAGGAATGCACACAGATGGACTTCTGTCTCTTCAGCCTCTCTTCTCTTCCAGTACAACCACATTACCACACTACCAACTGACTTGAGTGTCCTAACCATTGTTCATTCATATTTATTTCAGCTCCAAGTAGTGTTTAGTCTAGAGGCTAAGAGCTCTCTGCAAGATGGGCTTCAAGTAGATACACAAAGAAAGGCAGCTGAGCAGTGGGCCTGTTTCCCTTCTAGCAGCTTTTGTTATGATTTTAGATGTGAAATCCACTGACAGGGTGGAGACTGAACTGACATGCTGAACTGCCTTGTTCACTGATTTGAAAATCTTTCTCTTAAAATGAGTCAGACCAAACGCTTATGACATTACCCCATGATCCAAAGAGTGACTTCACATTTGGTCACAAGAAGAGCAGCATTTTTATTTTTTTTTAGCAACATGGAACTGGGAATGTTTCAGGCAGTGACTCTATACAATGAATGATACACAGTCATCACTGAAGGAACTTTCTATCTCCCTGTGAATTACCAGATCAAGCAGCCTTTTCTAATCCTTGTTCTAGCCTTTAAAGTCAGGACACTTTAAATTTTTTTTAAATTCTCTGCCAAAATCTATTTTTGAAGCTGTTATTGCAGTAGTTGCCAGATACAAGAAGGCAAGTGCCTGCCCCCATTTGTCTAAGAGAATAAGTGTGTGGGATCACACAGGAATAGACTGAATCTCCCAGATGAGACTCCTGAAGCACTGTGCAATCATTAGTGAGTTAAACCTCACAAATCCTGCCTGAGTTAGTACTAAGTCCCTTTCATTGGTAGAAGGCAGGTGTGGCAAAGGGCAAAAGACATCTGCAAAGAGGATTTCTCTCCTTGAAGAACAAAGGGAGTGAAGGTGTGTCTTGTAGATAGTGCTTTACTCAGGATGATGTTGTCACTAGGAATCTTTCCATTGATCTCCTCAGTCATTGCAAACATCATAATTAGAGCCTGCTGAATAACATTGACAAATGGTGTATCTGTCTGTTCAGCAGCTTACCTTCTTTGAGGTCTCTTCCAGCCTAAATCATGCAATGAGTCTACACAGAATTCTGCTGTCAGTTTTGAGTAACTTGCTCATTGGTTTAGAGATTGGAAAGTAGGAAGGGGCCAGTGGTATCATTAGTCTGAGCTCCTGCATACCATAAGCTGCAGTATCATACTGAATTGCTTTTTCTTGGAAATACAGAGTAACTTTCAGGGGAATTGGTTTTTTTTTAAATATTGCTAATGAATGGAGAAATCTACCAGAAGCTTTATGTAAAGTGATTCATTACTCTCACTTCTAAAATATCAGGGTTTTTTTCTAGTCAGAATTCATTCAGTTTCAGTTATCAAACCTGGTTTTGTGTCAGCATTGAGAGATTGTGATCAAGTCAACCCTTCACATGATCTCTGTTTGAGCAGACTGAGCTCCTGGAGTCTTTCATGCTAAAGCATGCTTTCTAGTTTCTTAATCAGCCCAGTATCACTTCTCTGTACTTCTTCCAATGTGTTATCATCCTTCTGGAATTATTCACAAATAACCTTTTCATTAGTCAAGCTGCTCTTCAGATGGTTGAATAATATTTGCCTGATGAATTTACATTAACCTTCCTATTGGTTGGTTGTATTATTTGTGAGTTGTTAACGTGGACAGCTGCAGAGGTCTCTTTTCCTACAGCTCCACTGGCCATGGAAGGCATTCTCATGCGTGGTTAGTCCTTCCTCTGGACAAGCCCCTGTGCCATTGATCCCAGCTGTGCCACAGGGAGACACCAGCATGCTAACTTGTAAAAATGTTCCCATGTCTCAGGATGAAAAGGGACATAAAAACCAGCTCCTCTTGGGTTAGCTCAGCTCTTTTACTTTTTTCCAGCACATTGCCAGAATCTTTTCATATGCAAGAAATTCTGAGAGAGGCATTGTTATACATCAAATGTACTCCTGAACTGTGGACCTCCTGAAAGAAGGGGATGTGTATCATCCCAAGAAGTTCAAATGTCTGCTTCAGCTGATGCTAGTTACTGTATCCAGTGCTTTCTAACCTCCCAGTCCCAGTGATTTGCCTTAATTACCAGGCTCTGTGGCTAGTGATTGACATGCTGGGTTATTTGTGAACTAGCAGAAGGCTGGTGTGACTTTTGGGCAAAGTTTCAACACTGTAGAAGGATGTTCTCTCTTCAGAGTGTCCTCAGCAATTCTCATCCACATTTGAAAAAGGTAGATGCCCCCAAGAAAACTGTATCTATGTAACAAACAAACAAATTTTAGCTCAGCAGAGTATTAAGTCCCTCTTGATTTCAAATTAACCTGATTCTCTTCTCCTTGGCTTGCCACCATTTGCTGCAATGATGCGGACTGTGGAATCTCCCCTTCAGCTTTTCGTTAGAAAGCCACTTGTTCAATTTCATGTTCTAGGCTTCAGCTGAACTCTCCTTTCTTGCCAGCTCATGTTTCCACTGAACACACAGCTGGTGAAGAAATAGCCCCTTCCCTATCCTGCAGCCTGCTTCAAACAGATAGGGAACTGTGGTTGTGTTTGCTCTTGGTCTCCCTGAAGCCATTGAGTACTGCAGCCTCAACTCTCTTCCCTGCTACATGATACTCAAATACCACTAACCTTGTCCCCTCAAAATGAAAATCAGGTGATGGAAAAGCTCACATCCTTGTGTCTCTCTTCCTGAGGTTTTGGACTTTTGCAAGCAGCTCTCAGTGCCATCAGTATTGCAAGAAAAAAAGCCTCTGCTACTTTCAGCTAGAAGATCAGAAAGCCACAGCCACCTTCAGGCTTTGATCTTTAGCCAAAGCCAACCTCCTTTGCTCCCCAGACCTTTTAGTTTTGCTTTGGTAGACATAAGTGCTCTTCTGTGTTCTTACCTTCTCTCTCTTCCCTGTTTTCACCCACCTCACACTCTCCAGACCTTGGCTGGAACCTTCTCATCCCTGTAGGAAAAAATATGTATGAACTGCTTCATAGGTCACCAAGAGAAGGCTGGACCAAGGGAGCCTAGGTGATTTGTCCCCAGATATTAAGACAATAGGCTTTCCTGTCAATGTTTTCCACTACAGGAGGTGATGCACACTGTCCTGATGACTGAAAATGCCCAAGAGGGAAAGGGAAGGGCCATAGCAGATATCTGCAGCCAAAGCAGAAGCAATTTGACAACCAAGTGGAGCCACAAATGAAGCTTGGAACAAGGGGATGGCAAATAGCAAACCATTTCCAGATGATCCAAGTCCATCCATTCCAACATGCCACCTTCTGGACCTGAGCTAGGAGCCTTGGGAGAGATGGGGCAGATGACGCTGAAGAAACAGTGAAGATGAGCTTTCACACTCCAGAAGGATTTCTTGTAAAAGATGGTCCCTCCCTCACCTCTTCTGGTGTCTGGACTTTATGATCAGTGTCCTCAACTCTGCTCTGCTAAAAGCTGAAGAGACCAAGGCAGAGGACCTGCAGAATTTCCCATGAAGCTCTGTGAGAACAGTCTTTCTTGTTTTGCTTTGTAGAAGGAAAATACATCAAAGCAGAAGAAGTACAGGCTTTTTAATGTGGAAATCTTGAGTCTGTCCTCCTCTACCAGAGCCTCTTTCATGTGATGCTGAGCAAGTAGGGCACATGCTTCGATGTACCCCCTAATATGGGACGCTCCAGCTTCAAATGTAGTGGCCTGTGGTTAAGAGGTTCTGAGCAACCTTCAGAGTTTCAAAATATTGGGTGGTCAGTACTTCTGTAGTTCTTCATGTGTCAGTTTCTTGACCTCTGTGGAAACCTTGAGAGTGATGACAGAGAGGATGGTGAGCCATTTGCCCTGGGTAGGGGAGGTGGAGAAGTCCATGACTCATGACCTTACTGTACATCTCAAGGTAGTGCAAGTCACTGCTAGTGAGCTGCAAGCGAGCGGTAAGCTCTGAGGAACTTTGTGTCCTCCAGATCTGATGGAACTGAAGAAGGTAGAATTGAGGGGCACATCTGAAGTACTGCCATACATCTCTCTGTGTCTCAGAGCTTTATCAGTCTGCTCACTTGAAAAATAGGCAAAAGAAACAAAAGGAAAAGAGACCT
This sequence comes from Haemorhous mexicanus, assembly GCF_027477595.1. Classification (NCBI taxonomy): domain Eukaryota; kingdom Metazoa; phylum Chordata; class Aves; order Passeriformes; family Fringillidae; genus Haemorhous; species Haemorhous mexicanus. Next base: position 29,551,147 of record NC_082343.1, read on the forward strand.
ACCTTTACCTAATACCACGGCAGGTAAATGTTCTTTCATACTTCTTAAGCGCCTCCGAGGGCAAAGTTTTATCATTGCAAAAACAGCTGCTATTTGTCTAATCCTTCCCTAACATTTATGGTAGATAACATTTACATTCCAGTTCTTCCCTAAAGCTTTGTCACAGGGATTTAGGCAGGAGTTCAAGTACCTGGCAGCTGGAACTATGCCTCTACTAAGCCACCTAAAGACTGACATTCCAGGCCTCCCCTCATGGAGAAGAGTCTTGCTCCCCTAACTGAGCTTCAGCATCCTGAGTACAAAGCCTGTCAGATTTCATTGTTAACGAGTGAAGAAATAAATTGGCTCTAATTATTCTATGAAGAGCTTAGATGGAATTTTACAGGAAAGAAGCTTTGTTTAGAGATTATAAGAGGTGACTCTGAGCCAGGATTCCCAGGTTTTATTTCTGATTCTGCCCCTCATTCACTGAGTAGCCCTGAATGAATATCTTGTTTTTCCCCCATCTGTAAAAAGGGGTGTTGATATCAAATTTCCTGGCGTAAGTGTTTCTAGGCTTAATTAATTAACAGCAGTGAAGCAATCTGAGTTTTATGTTGGAAGATGCCACAGTAATAATCTAAGAAATATTTCTAGCTGCTTTGGTACTTGGCATTCTCATTCTTTTTCATATATAGAAGATAGTCCTCAAAGAGAAAACAGAGTTTTCAATCTCCTAACTGGTTACTGGGCATTAAGGAAAACTGGTGTTTAACTGGGTCATAAATTCACTGAAATTGCATTTCTTCTCAGGCTGTGAAGAACAGACAGACAGACTTTTGCTCAACTACTTGTTGGTCTAAAATTTTCAGTCAATTGTTTTATGCAAACAAAGCTTTTTGCAAATTCTATGACTTTTGTTTGAGTAGTTTGCAAATTAACTGTGGCTTTTGTTTGAGTAGTTTGTGCTTGCAGACTGATGGGCCAATCAGCTCACACAGTATTGTGTCTGCTCCTTAAAGTGGATAATGCTCAGGCTCCCAAATACCTTACAAAACCTTACAAATACACAGGTTCCTCTGGTTGGAAGGGACTTTGGGAGGTTTCCAGATTAACCTCTGGTTCAAAGGAGAAGATCAAATAAAGGATGAGGAGAGGTTGCTCAGGGCTTATGACAGTTGGATACTGAAAGCTTACAAGGATGGTATCTGCACAAACTCTTTGGGCAGTATTTGGCTATTCTCATGGTGAAAATGCCTTTCCTTAAAGCCAGACTAAACATTTTCCATTTTAGTTAGGGTCCATTGTCTCTCATCCTCCCACCACACCCTATGGTGAGAAGCCTGGCTCCATCTTGATAATTCCCTTGGAGAAGCTGTTCAAGCTGCTGGTTCTCTCCTCAAAGCTATTTCTTCTGAGGCCAAACAAGGCCAGTTCCCTCAGCCTCTCCTCAAAGCTCTTGGTGGTGTCTTGAGGGCTCTTGCCATCAAACCTCTTGGTGGTGTCTGCTGAACTAGCTCCAGTGTGTCCATGTTTTTCTTGCACTGGGGATCCAAAACTGGGTCTGGTGCCCCAGTGCCATCCGAGTACCTAGGGAAGCTGGATAAACACATCTGTCACCCTCCAGGCTGTTCAGCCCTCGGCTTCTTTTGCTGCCAAGGCACACTCCTGGCTCACGCCCAGCCTGTTCTCTGCCTGGATACCCAGATCCTTTTCTGGAGAGCTGCTCCTCTCCCCGTCAGTCCTAGCCTGTACTGCTGCAGGGGCTCTTCCTTCCCAAGTTCAGGATTTTGCATTTATCCTTGCTGAATTTCATAAGGTCCCTCTCAGCCCATTCCTCCAGCCTGTCCAGGGCCCTCTGAATGGCAGCTCGGCACTCAAGCATATCAACTGCCCTCTAATACTTTGATATGTCTCCAAGCTTCATGAGCAAGTACTCCATGGTCTCATCTAGACAACTGCTAAAGATGTTTAAACAGGACAGGCACCACGAGAGACCTACAGTACCCAGCTTGTTACTAGCCTCCAACCAGGGCATGACATCTATTTGCTCTTCTCCAAGTCTGACCATCTAAACCAGTTTTTTACTGTCTGTTAGTCCCCTCACCCAGAACCATAACATCCAAACTTGAATACAAGAATGTTGTGGTAGACAGCCTAAAGCCTTGCTAAATTCATGGTAAGATGCCTGCCAAGAAATGACGTATGAATAAGAGCTGCATTTATTATATTTACCTGTATGTGTGTGCATGTGCAGTCCCTTTTTGAAAACAGGCTTGTGAACTACTGTGTAGTCATAGTTTAAGAGTTAATCAGCATGATAGTGAATTGAATTTGTGTCTTAGAATTCAACTTCTTAAACATGTGCTCTGTTGTTTTCTGCTTTATGGTTTTCTGTTTTACCTTTCACTGGGAATTTTTAAAGCAACCATCCTTGTCCTTACATCCAACTCCAGCTATGAGTCAAATGGGTCTTTGCATTTGAATGATGAGCTACTTCTAACCGTAAGTCATTCTCTAAAGTTTTTCCTTCCCGTAACTCCAAAAGGAGTTCCAATTTTTTAACCTCTGCATTCCCCAGTAATGTCAAACACATGGTCTGCAGAAGATATGGACCACCAATAAAACCATGGGAAGCTCATGGACTGAGAGAATGAATGCAAGTGAGACACTCTGTGAGAATGGGATTGATTCCACGTACTCCATGTAATCCAAGCCTGTGTAGACTTGTCAACCTAAGCAGCATGGATCTCGGGTATTGCCCACTTTGTGTATATCTAGGCTTTAAACCCGATCTTCAGCTTCAATCATCACATCCTTGCTACAAATGTTCAGCTCTGTCCTGTGTTCATCATCTCATCTCATCTCCTGTTGTTTGGAGTTGTAGCACAGGGAGTTTTCCCCCACAGCTGAGAAATGGAAGCTCTGTGTGCTCATCATCATCTCTTCTTGCTAGAAATATGCTTTTCTTAATGAAGTTAAGAATATGCTCTGAGAGCTTCTGGGTGCAAAGTGAGGCCATGCATTGAGGGAGATGTGGCCACTTTTTAACTGGGTTGGGGAGTTCAGTCCCTGTGAAAATCTTGAGCTGTTGAAGGAGGATGTTGCCTAAATGAGCTGCTCAGATGCAAAATTGGAGCCATCCTCTGCAGTATCTCAGTGGGTGCTGCTGAACTCGAGTGCACCACACTCAAGACTCTTGTTCATAATGGACAGTGCAATGTTACTTATGCCATGTACTTATGCCATGTACTGACCTATCCCTAGCTGGAGAGGAGACTTTCTGAACCTCTGGTTCCTCTGTTGGAGATCTCCCATCCAGGTACTGAGTGGCTAAAAAAGTTAAACACAAAGGCTGGTGGCAGAGCAGACAGGACTGGTGCCAAAAGGCCTCACCTCTCTGTACAGTAGACAAATTTCCAAAATCTCATGTTTGGGCAATATTCTAGCTTCCCCTCCGTGGACAGTGCTAAGTATGTAATGGTACCTTAGCCCAGATAACTTACAGGGAATTATTTTTCAGACTGGCCTGTCAGCTCGTGCCATGTTGCATGGTGGAGATGCACAGGTCCACAAGTCAGGCAGCACTAGAGCAATGAAATAAAGCAGGGGAAAACTAGCATATGTGAAAAATGCAGAGGCTCTTGTTTGTGTCTGACACAGCCAGTGCAGCTTGGGTGAGTGTATGGCTGTATGTTTTTTCTGGCTGATCTCCCACCCAAAGTGCACTGATGACCTTTGTTTGGGAGCTACCTCCTTCCAACAATACTCATGTGAATCTTGTGGTAATCATTATTTCCATTTGCCAAGAGGTGCAATAACTAGCCAACTAGCCTAACTGTGGTAAAACCCAACCCAGTGACTCCTAGTCCCCTGCATTTTCGGTGCAATTCCTTTATCAGCTCTATAACACAGCATTGGTAACAATCAGGCAATTGCCAGAGTGGTGTAATGATCCCTCTAAAGCCCTGGATGGAATGGCTGAATTTACTGTTAGACTTTTGCACCTTTTTTAGACTTTTGCACAATAGAATGGATTTTCTGGCACACAGAAAATCCATTCTCTTGTGATGATCTTAACTGTTAATGTAGGTACTACAGCCTGTGTTTTTATGCCAGGGTTATTTACCAAAATTGAGTACTGTTGGAGTAGGAAGGGAGGCAATCTTTGCGCAGCCTTCCTACCCATGCAAGAATGTACTTGTGTGATGTAATCACTGTCTTGAACCAGCTAAACCTCCTTCCCTTCTAGGACGGCATCTGCACCTCTGTGTCAGAGACATTGTTTTGCCAACAGCTGAGGATGTTTCCCTGCGTGTGGGGAAAGGTCTTGCTCTTTACATGGTGGGGCCTGCAAATGCTGCCCTTGTGACTGCTGTGAAGTACCTCTTGGACCTGGAGTAGTGACAGGCTGGAACTCCTGAGAAGCCACAGAGCCTCTGACATGCTGTAGACACCAGCAGGCTTGGCCCGAGATGTGTCCCACGCCAGGAGTGAGAAGAGCCCCTTTTGCCCTGGCTGTCAGCAGAGTGTCTGCAACACAGCGCCCAGCCAGTGTTGCCAGGGACACACTGCCCACCCAGGATCCTTGAATTCTGATCCCTTCAATGAAAATAATTTGGTGCAATCAGCGGAGAAGGGAGATTTGCAGCTACCACAGCCACCTGCACAGACACACGTGCTCCTGCAACCATCTTCTTTGTGCCATGGTTTCAGTGAGCGAGCAGACAAGCCTGCTTGTAAGACATAGTGGCGTGTCAGCCAGCGGGGATGGCTACAAATGTGGCTTTCTCCAGCTCTGCTCAGCAAGACCTCCTCCTGCTGCTTGGAACAATATGTGGTTACCACAACATGACATCTAGTTAAGAAAACAAAGCCAAGCACAATCCACCCAAACTTCAAAACTTCCCCCTTTCCTTCAACAACAGATTTTTCTTGTCAGGTTCAAATTATTTGCCAATAAGTGCTGGAAAAAGCCGTTGTTCTGGTTAGGTCTGTATTTATTTGCTGCACCAAACCAACAGAAGGTGTTTCTGGGAAATGAACATAAGAGGGTACAAGAAAATGACATTGGCCTGGCTTAATTTACTAACTAAGCCTAGCTTCTTCAAGTGTTGGGCCATGGTGATGGGTATTTTGAACTACTCCACTGCATTCCTCTTCTTGAGCTGATGTGCTCAGGCTGCATACTATAATTTCTGGTTTTGGTGAATGGAGAGCAAAATCCCCAAAACCCACAGGCAGCATCACCCAGCCTTGGTGGGCAGCTGGCTGGGTCACCTCTCCGCATGCCAGCCCACAGGTGAGATATGCTGGGAGAGCAGAGACACAGACACTTGGTGCTCGTGCTTGCTCTTACTGTTGTTTTTGAGGAAGCCTGCTACACGTTTGCAATGGAGCCAGGTAGTGGATGGATGTTGTACAGAACTTCAGTCTCCCAGTCTGTCAAGCTTGAAAGTTTTTCCAGCTTTCAATTTTGTCTAGAGTTTCCTTCTTAAGACTCCCCCCTTCTTCAAACAGAGCCTCAACTCTGGCTGGGTCCCAGAGATAGATACCAAATGGTGCTTTTTTCCCTTTCTTTTGCTCTTTCTTCCTTCTCATGAAGCTGGCAGACTCTCCAAACACACATCCAACCAACGCACAGTGCATTCGAAAACAGGCCATCTGGCTGAGCACTCCTTGAGAATGAGAAGACAAGAAAAACAACCCTCTTGGAGCTGGCAGCTGAAAGGCAGGCAGCCCGTACGTGGACTTGATCTCGTGGTGCAATCCAAGAGCTGTCCAATCCAAGGGCATTGCAAAAAAGCTCTTTCCTAATGAGCAGAATACGGCTGTCTCCAGAAGCGGCTCCAAGTCAACAATTTGAGTGGGATGCTGTAACTCTCCTCGCTGCACATGTGCTCATTAATTAAAGCCACTTTGGAAGATGCCCCGGACACCCCCGCCAGGGCTGCCAGCCTACCCTCCCTGAAATCCTGCTTGCTGCTTTGCAGCCCCCTGCTGGGCCCGGAACTGCAGAGCCCCAGGAGAAGGACGGGGCCATCGGCATCCAGCTCTTAACCGCAAAGGGGACCTGTTGCGCCACCGCTGAGCAGCTGCGGGGGAGCACAGCCCTGGGAGGAAGTTGCACTCCATGTGCTTTGCCATCATTTTTCTCCCCTGAGTTAGGTAATAGCCAGAGTGCCCCAGGCACAAAACCACTCTGTGCAGGTCAGCAAGTGTCAAAGACTGAAGTGAGCTGAGCAACCAGTATTGCAATGCTTCCCTGTTTTTTCTGGTGGCTAAGGACTGGATTCACTAAATCAAGGGGGCTGAGATGAATGCAGAGCCATTAGCAGCCAAATACATCAACAACAGAACAGGGAGCCCTGAATGAAACCAGTAGGAGATTAGTTTAAAACAATTTAAAGAAATTACATCACATTAATGGTAGATAACTTCTGGAAGTTACTGGCCCGGAAGGCTGCAGAGGCAGAGAGCATCAGTGGCTCAAAACGGGATTAGACAAATTTGCAGGCAACATGCCCATAAAAAGACACTAAAAGGAACAGGCAAATGTGTAATGGAACATCCCAATCCAACAAAGGTGAATGCTGAGAAAACAGATGGCAGAGGAAAATGTCCAGGTATGTGTGCTCCCTGGACCTTGTCCTAGTTGGGAGCAGAGTGCTGGGGAGGGGGGAACCATTGCTCTGCCCCAAAAGGCTATTCTTCAGTTTTTACTGTAGGATTCAGTCACCGTACCAGCCCAATCTGAAGGTCATATGAACAGATTGTTGCCTCTTTAAATTACCAGAAGGAAGCTAGAATCCAGTTTTTCTCTGAAAGCAGAATTTGTGGAACATGTTTCTGTGAATGTTAACAGTCATGAGCCCTGGCTTAATCTGTTTGCTCTCCCAGTCATTGCATTTCACACAGTGACAGGGTGATTCATTTGACTCTTTATCTTCTTACTTGGGATCTCCTTGTTTCTGCATCTGCCCCTGCAGTACTGATGGGAGCAAGGACAGCTCATAGCTACATCTCAGCTATGTGTGTATGGCTTTCCAAAGGCTACTTACAGCCCTGCAGCTCCAGATGGCACTTCCTCAGGATTCTGCCACGGCTTCTTTCATGCGGTTGTGCTTCCAAGGCCAGGGGTTAAAACTCTTGATCTTTTGACTTTATTAATTCAAGAGTATGGTTCTTAAAGTGAAAAGTTATCTTGAAAAATTCTGACAAACCATGTGCAGCACCAATGCAGGTCCTCTGTATTTCTTGCCACTAAGTTATCAGAGATATTCAGTACCTGTTCCTTTTATCAACATGCAATTTAGTTGTCCCCAACCAACAAAAGTGAGGTCTAAAACAGTTTTTGCATCATTATCTAAACCCACTGTTTTATGAGCTTTAACAATTACAATGACATGTTCCTAAACTGAAAAGAATAAAAACAGGGATTTGATGAAGTCAAATATGCCCCTTTTTTGGTGCTGACTGAATTCAAACACAGGTGGTTAGTTCAGAAAAACCTGGGAGTGACAGGAGACAGGGAGCTGTATTAAATCAGAATGAAGTGCAGCAGTGCAATTGCTAAATCATACCAGAGAGAATGTAAATAGTAACTGAAAAGCTTCAGCATGGAAAATAATGGGGTAAGGGGCATGACAAATTAAAAGGATTGTCTGTGTGATTGAATCTATTCCTTTGCTGTCATGATATCCCACAACTGATAAAAATCTGTCTTCAAACAGTTGAGCTTTTTATTCCTATTGCTTTTCTTTGGAGGTTATTCTGAACTTCACTCTGCTGTTGTTTTGAAAGTTTCTGCAAGTCTGCAGCCTCAATTTATTTATGACCAGTGTGTGCCCATTTTAAGAACTTTCCTTTTATAAACTCTAACCTGCTATTAGCCACATTTAGTGAAGGTTTTAGGGCATAATTCATCTCCTCCAAATATGTGTGTTCTGTTACGCTAACATTGTCCCTTTTCTTTTATTTTTAACTTACAGGAAAGCAGAATAATATGTAAAACCGAGATGAAACATGTTTCAGGTCTACATTACAATTCAAACAGAAATGTAAGTCAGCTGAAGACATCAGAACAAAATGCTTTGTAAGTGTTCTGTGCTATCAGTTACTCAAGGGTTAGTTCCAGGTAACACACCTTTCATGCATATTGCTTTCTTTGCAGCCTTTGATGTGACCTTGTGAAAGGTAGGTTCCCTTCAGGAATGTGCTCTGAGGTCTGAGGCAAGTCAGCTGGAGCTCTGGGAGTGTGGTGTTTCCAGAGACCAGGTTCCAAACTTGCTTGAGATGTTCGTGTGAACAGCGCTCTTTAAAAAGAAAGAATACCAGGATATAGTCTCATGATACTGAGTTTACAAATTCTCAGTATCAATTGTGCTGTGGGAGTGTCATTTGTGCCTTATATTCCAATAAAATGAATTAAATTTTCTTCAGGTCCTTTCCAAAATTAGATGTAGAGAGCGTCCAAACCATCACCAGTAAAATGATGCCAGTTGGAACATTTCTAGTGAAAAATTTCGTTTTGAGAGAACAGATACTTTCATAAAAAGTGTTCACTGACCTCCAAATATGCCTCCCTTGCATAAACCCAAAAGCCTTAAAAGCAAAAGAGATTTGATTGTTGGCAGTTTGGGGATTATTCCTCTCCCTTTCCCCCAGCGTTTTCCAATGGAAAATATTCAGGGTTTGGGTTTTCAGCCCTTTGCTGAAATGTCAACATTTTCCAAAGGGTGAAGGAGGGGAAAAGAGAAGAAAAGAAAAACATGTTCTGACCAGCTACAATCAGAGCCAAATGGCTCAGTCCTGGATTTGGTCTGGGAAGTATGCTGGAGGGGAGAAAACAGGAGTGTCTTGGTTCCACACATAGCCTGGCTGGGCTGAGGGTTCGTATCAGATCCATTTGTGTGACTCATTACAGTCTCCACTCCCCCAGGACACTGTGTAGGATAGCTTTTAAGCACTCCAGGGCAATGTGTCACTTGCAAGCAGTGCCCTGTTGCTTGGCAGGGCCACTTGGGCTCTCTGTGCACATGTGGGATGCACACAGGTACGCTCTGCTCAAGTACTCCGAGGGACAACAGTAACACCTGGTGCCTATCCAGACCTGAGAATTCAGCTCTCCTCCATTTATGAAAGAGGAGAGAGGAGGAAAATGGCATGTGCCTGTAACCATACATGATTGTCTTTGTCCTCTGCCCAGGTGACACTGTCTTGTCCTGTGCAATGCCTGGAATTTAGCCTTTGAAAGCCCAGGCTAGGTATGGACCAACTGCCTCTAACCAGGGAGAAATGCTGGAAGAGCCAACATAAAGGCTGCTGACCTACTCATGCACATTCATGTGCCATCATGCTTCTAGGGGAAAAGGAGTGGCTTCATTTCCACAAAGCATTGCTGATCCCCACCTGCATGCTCAGCCTCTGGAAAACTGTTCCTGCAATTGGGCACCTTCAAACCTGAGAAGGACCACGGCCATCTCTGCAGCTGCCTCTCCAAGGTGTTTCCCACCGCTGCAGTTGGGGGAAGTGGTAGATGGATGCATACCCTGGCTAGGTCTTTGTCCCCCTCTAGTGACTCAACTGCGATTCCGAGTCCTACTCCCTCTGAGCAAGATGGTAATTTAGGCCAGGATGTTTCCTTTCTGAAGGCCAGTAGGACATCTAAGCACCACTGGCAGGTCATATACTTATACACACTCAGACATAATCCACTGCAAGTGTAAACAGTAATTTAGGAGCCTTACTTTCTGTTCTAATAGGCCACGTGTGCCTGCTTTCCTCCCATGGAAGATGGCAGTCACAGGCTTCACATGAGAGCCCATGCCTGATCCTCCCAGGAGGAGATCCAGCTAGGACCACTGTTACCAGTGCAAAAGCACATGCTCCCAGTCTCTTGTAACCAAACACTTGCTGAGTCACAGCCCAGTCACCCGTACGCTTAGCGAGTCGCGTCAGCCATCTGTCACCAGCACATCCTCCTCACCGTGCTGTGACTCCATGGGGAAAACAACAGGAGGCAGATTACGTTTGACTAAGGAGCCAGGCTCTCGTGCATTTTGGCTCTGAGTAACCCCTGGATTGCCTTTTAACCAGTGGTGAGGGCTTTGGCTCCTCTTAATTTGGCCCTTTGTCAGGGAAAAAAGTAACATTCGGGTTGAAACACTGGAAGCTTTGCCTGACTAATAGTGACTCCAAGCAAAGCTGACTCAGATGGGACATGGATGGCATTGTACAAAATGTCCCTCCTACGGACAGATCATCCACACTGGTCTCCACAATGGTGTTCTCCTCCAACCAGCGTTTAAAAAACAGACTGAAATATAGGGTGCCCTGTTTCCTAAGGCCTTGTCCCACCCACCGTGTCAGCTAAAGGCTGCAAGAGCAGCCTTGCCATGTCCCTTGTCCTAATGAACACCTGTGTTTCCCTGCATTCAGCCACGTGCCAGAGGTGCAGCCCTGCCGGGCACAGCCCAAAAAAGCAGGATCGCTTCCTGTGGTGTGCCTGTGTTACCCACCAGATGAGGCACTGCCCAGGTGTGGGAGCCAGGCTGGGGGAGTGTAGGCAGCTCCGAGCAGGGATTCACAGGGGATTTCACAAAGCCAGGTCCCTGCACTGCTTGCCACAAGCTCCCCAGGCAAGGCTCCCCAGTCTCCTCTCTCGTGCCTGAAAGTCTCATGCCCATCAGCTCCATGAGGGACAAATCACCCACACCAGCAATCTGACCATCCTACTTTTTCCTGAGGCAATGAAAGAGTACAGAGTAGATGTGGCCTTTTTGTTGTGGAGGAAAAAAAAGTGAACTCAATGCCAGGCACGGATCCCAGGCTGTGGAGTTCAAATCACGCTCAGAGCACATAATTCCCGTTTGTGTTTGTGTGCACGAAGGGCAAGGGTGGGAGCTGGCGGGGGTGTGTGTGTGTGAATATAAGAATGTAATTGTCATAATTTAATCCAAAACTACTTCTTGGAAGGAAAAAAAAATCAGGCTGACACAAAACAGCATGTTCAGTTATAAACACCACATGAAAGAGCCGTATTATGTTCTGCTTGGTAACTGACATGGAGCGCTAACATTCTCAGCTGCCCACTACTGGGCAAAGGCTTTTCCAACTCCCCCCCTCACCCCCAAAACAACCCCCCCCAGCCAAACTGCAGAGCAGATACCAATTTCTGAGGCCACAGAGAAATTCCACATAGAAAGTTCATTATGGGCAGAGCAGGCTGGCTGGCAGGCAGAGTGGTGTGGAGCACAGAGATGGCCATCTGGGACTGGGAGCGCTCCCAGCTGTGCACGCACATCTGCAAGGCCACGGAGAAGTTGGCACACACTGTGGGAGCTTCAGAGGGGCTTGTCCCCTCAGATTTCCAGTAACAGGACCGTGTATTCCTGGAGCAACATGCCTTGCTGGCATCAAGGCTGCTCCTCCCCAACCAGCTCAGGGGTCTGCAGGCTCGAAGCAGTAGCAGCTACCAGCAGTGGTCTCAGGGCCCTGTTGCCCTTCCCTTCTCCTCCCAGGCCTTCAGCTGGAGTGACTCATTCCATGTAAAGAAAGCACAGTCATTCCAGCTTAGATCCTCAGGGGTGCTTACCTATTTAACTCCGGATGGCACTGCACCCGTCAAAAAGCACCCAGGAACACTGGAGATCTGAAAATTCACTCAGTATTCTGTAATTCACTAGGCAGAATCGCCCTTCCTGCTTGTGGGGTGGGGAGATAATGTGAAAATGCCCTTCCAGTCTTCGCTGTCCCCTGCGGTGGGGCTGATTGGGGTCTCATCCTAACTAGAGGCTCTACAAATCATTGACTGGAGAGTTGTTGCAACAGGATATCACAAAATAAATGCCTTCTGCTTGAAGAATATGTTTTTTAGCTTGATGCTAACCTTTATTTTTCGTGGGGCTGGGTGACATTATTAGCACCCGTGCTTACTGCCGAAGTGAAGCATCTTTGTTGCAGTGTGGGTGGGAGATGGGTTATCGTCAATATGGAGCAGATCTAGAGAATGACTTCTGTTATTTACTTTTCTGTTCTTGTAGGACATGTGACACAGTTTAACAAAGATCTGCTTAGCAGAAAAATCCAATTAAAACCTGAATTGTCCTTCGGCTGTGCCTGGCACGCTGCCATTCCAGCAGTCCGGTGCCGTGGGAATAAAGTGGAAGAAAGAGTAAACGCAACGCGCTCCTCGTGCGGTGACATCTCGGGACAGCGCGGGGAGCGCTGCCTTTGGCCCCAAGGATGGTCGGGCTTGGCACTAGCCGGGACAAAAAGGGATGGACCAAGCTGGACCCCGGCCCGCGCTGGCCCGCCCGAAAGGTGGAATTGAACCACTCTGTCGCTAGACAGCTACAGGTTTGAAGCCTGCACCCCAGACCACTGAGGATCATCCGGGCAATTTGAAGCAGCCATGTAACACCCTATATGAATTCCCCTAAGTCTTTTGCCCCAAAGAAACGGCGAGCGGTGTTTTCCTGAGGCACGGTTCCCCCCGCCTTTTCCTCTTGCGAATGCGGCCCTCACGGAGCACAGGGCGCGGCGGGAGCGGCCGGGGCGGCCGGGGCGGCCCCCGCCGCCATCCCAGCGGCCCCCGGGCGCTGATGCAAATAAGCGAGCGGTGATTGGCTGTCCCCGCGGGGGGCGGGCCCGGCACGGCGGGTGAGTCACGGCGCTTCCCAGAAGGAGCGGGGCCGCCCCGCGCCCTTCCCGCATCTCCGGGGAGCCTTACAACATCGGACAGGGCAGCTTGTGCAACAGCGGGGGCGGCCCCGGGCCCCGAGGTGTGCTGCGAGGAGACCAGGGCACGGGCTCCGTTCTTTTTTTTTCCTTTCCTTTTTTTTTTTTTTTTTTTTTTTTTTTTTCTTCCAGTGGCTAATGCCAAATACTCTGGAGGATGTGAATCTCCCATGAGATACGTTTCAGAACAATAATATCCTCTGGGAGGAAATTCCTCCCTGGCCCCCAGCTGAGGATCAACTTATGCCCCGAAGTATGAGGATTAAAAACACTTGTAATTTTATCCTAGCGAGTGTAACTATACAGGCTATTTTCATAAACCCTTGAAGAATTACCCACTTATTTGCCTTGAGAGATTCCTCTGAAGCAGAGCCATTTCTGCAAATGCATGTGGTTTCCAATGATTTTTAATTAGATAATTCTTTTTGGTGTAAGCAACAAAAAACGCCGTAGGCCCATTCCCCCTCTTGCTCGCCCTGGGGAAGCTTAGACTCAAAACTGGGACAGCAGCATCCCAGTAAAAATGGTAGGGAACAGGACCAGAGCCACAGCCCAAAGCTGGGAGCAGTTTTGTGGATGTCAGCAAAAGAAAGCAGAAAGTATATGGTAGGGCAGCACCATCCCCACTCACTCACACGCAGGAATGCTGCTGGGCACAGCTTTGCCTTCAGTGCATGGCTCCAAGTCATGGCTTACCCTCTTGGAGCTGAACCAGCTCAGGTATGCCCTGGCCCGCTGACTCCCCAGACACACACGAGCATATCTGAGGCCTTACTGTTTATAGTGAGCAACTTCTTCAGCAACTCAAACGTGTTTTTCTAAGAGCACCCCAACGCAGAAGCAGGGCTCTTATCAGAAGGAGATGGTTTGAGAGCTGCTTCTGTGGCTGCCAGTGCAGGGCAGAATTTTTTCTTTGTTTCCTTGGTTTGTAGGAATCACGTTCCTCGGTACATTCCTGTCTCTTTACCAGGTACTTATTCCAGTAGCAGGTGGCACAATTTAACAAGTGTCTTTTGTGCATAAAAATGCACGGGGTGAGGATCTGGGGGTGTGCAGGGGAGGAGGTGGAGGGAAATTAGTCATGGGGAGGAAGAGAGAAAGAGGTTAGCACGGGGGCTGAAGAAATCAGGTGTCCACAGCTATCCCTCAGGCTTCCAGCCAAGCCCATCCTGACGTGTGGCGGAAGAGGCACGTCAGCTCAGAGGTATGCTCCTGTCAGCCCATCGGCATGTGACCCTGCTGACCCATCCAGGCCGAACAAGAATGGCTGCCAGGGGTCGGAGCAGACAGTCCCAGCTTCTGTGCTTCGTGTTCGAGCCTCGGCTTTGACAGCACTTTCACTTTCTCTTTGCTTTCCTCTCTAGCATCAACCTTTTCTGGATTTCTTTCCAGCAGCATTTCATGGGAAGGCTTCTTAGTGTGAGAATGCCCCTCTCATCTTCTCTCTCTTGCAGCCTCCAGCATTTTTAAGCAGGGATGTCTTTCTCTCCTGCCTTATGATCTATCTCCCTGTACTTTCCAGAAAAAGAGTATGCCAAACACTCAAGTCCATATTAAAAATAATAGCCAGCCAAAATAACTCCAACCGAGTAACCAAAAGATCCATCAGAAATGCCAGCTCCTAAAACTTCCCTGCAGTAAAAGGAGATGCAGAGATGATGAAGGCAGCAGTTGCTAAAGATCAAGCAGTAGAGGAAGGTGCCTGAGAGGGTCAGCAGCAGCGCAGGAAATGATGCTGGACCCCAGAGTTGTTGGGGAAGCAGTAACAAAGCAGTTGTGAGCATTTTCTCCTTGGCCGGATGTCGGTCTGTCTAGGTTCAGCTCTGCCTCTGGAGCGGAAGCTGCGCTAGCCACCGACTTCCCCAGCAGGCGTTGAAAATAACACCTCCAGGACCTCTGTGTGTCTGGTTTTTAGAGGCCTTTGTCACCCCTGCCCAGAAGGGACTGTGCATGGCTTGCTGTGCCTGACAGAGATGCCATTCTCCCTCTGTGAGGGATGAGGGGGATCGGGGGCAATAAGCAATAATTGGTGCAGTTACTGCAGCTGCTGCTCACTGTGCCTGCAAGGACCCAGCCCTGACCAGGAACTGGTGAACAGACCTGGCTGCTGGCTGCAGGTAATGCTCATCTCAAAACTACTGATTAGATTTATAAGCCTACAAGAAAGGCCAATTGGTATCTCCTGGGATCTCTGAAAGTGTATGAATAAGTGTAGGGAACTGTTGATTTGAAAGGCTTCTCAGCATCTGATTTGCCTTCAAACATTTCTTGGAAATCTGTAAGCATTCAGCTTCATCTTTAGACCAAGTGTCTTTGAAAATCTCACCCTTTGCTATTAAAAGTATAGAACAAATTCAGTTTATCAGCTTAATGATGGAAAAGTTTGCTCTCCTCAATAATGCTCCTAATTAAAGCCTTTCTGAGTGTCTTTGGACCTGATTCTCTACCTTATGCAGAGAGCTACACTGTGCCAAATGGGTGCAGAGCACTGCCAATTTAGGTTTGATTCAATGCCCATTCAAGTTAATAGAAATCCTCCCACAGAAATCGATGGGATTTGGTTCAGGCCCCAAAGTCAATGGGAAATTCTGATTTGGCAGTACTTCATGCTCGCACTGCACCAGGATAAGCAAATATTCAAGGTATGAAGCCTTGGAGAATTTGGAAGGGGCATTGTAAGGGACTTCTGGGGCTGACTGTATCCTAGGCTATTTAAGCAATTCACAATACCTAGGACTGTCTGACAAAGAAGCTTTAAAACAAATCACTCTGAACTTTTCCTGTTCATTTTTTATAGCACTCCTACAACTTAGCAATACACTTTTTATTTTTGTGTTGGGTTTTTTTTTTTTTTTCTGTCCTAGGCTGACAGAACATAAAAGCATCTGCAATGCTTTGCTCTTACTACTTCTTTTAACCACCAGAACCTGATTTGTGTCAGAAATGATAAGCTTAGATCCCTAAAGTATTAAAATAATTATTTGGTGTAAGGTGGAGGATGAAGAGGGCTGTTATTCTTAGCAGCAGCAGTGAAATTTCAGCAGCTGATGACGTCAGTGCTAAAATGTCAGTGTGAAACAGGCTGGAACAAATTAGGAGTGTGGTGTCGTCACTGTGAGAGCCACGCTGCCCTCCAGAGGGACTGTTGTTGGATGCTGCAGATGCAGTTCAGGAGATGGGGGGGACAGAGGCTTGTGGGAGCTTCTCAGAAACTTACAAAAAAAAAGCAACAACAAGCATCTCAGTACCAGAAAGGTCAAAGAAGATGCTATTTGAACGTTTCTGCCCACCTCAAAGCATGAGCTCACAGCAAGGGAAGGGCCACTTCTACAGACCAGATTCCAGGAACTAGAACAGAAAAACAAAAGACAAAAGCCAAAATAAAATTGTCCATCTTCTACTCACTTAACAAACTGAGATAACTCCGTCTCTGATGACACTCCTGTGACTCAAACTGAAGATAAATTCGGCCTGAGACGACTTTTGCCATGATGTGCTGCTTATAAGAGGGCAGTGTGCTTGGAGTAGAGGCGATCCTGAGGCATTTTATTACTTAACTGTGCTATTGCATTTGAAGAATGCCTTCAGGCTATCCAAAAATGCTGAACTCAAGGTGCAGAGAGCTTTAATCAAAATGGGGTAAAATTCCAAATGCATTCATGTTTGTCTTTAAAGAGCCCAGTCTTGCACATTTCTTGGCTAGTCTCAGGTGGTGGTGTTAGACCTGGCTGTGTCAGCTTGGGGCATGGATCCTTGTTTAGAGGTGGTATCTCAGGGGGCCTGATGACTTGGGGTCTTGAGGCCTGCATCTTCTTGGTCTAGCACTTGAACTGCCTTGTCTGCAGGGATTGTTGGGCTGTGGGGTGTTCTGCTTTGGGGGGCTGACAGGGAGGGTTGGGACCATCCTGGCTCCCTTCATGCAGACCTCCAGTATTTTGCAGGAAATATGGGAAAAGCCAATATTCCCTGGATTGGTGTTTGTAGAAGGCTAGTCCTGGTAACAAAACTGTTGTGTGTTGTTTTACTCCTTTTTAGAGGTGCCTGTCTTGTAGTGGCAGGGATGGATGTGGTTAGAGCAGACAGAGCCATCAAGACATGTGCTTCTCTATCAATCGTACCAGCTGTTTCTGGCATGCAGCAACTGACTGCCCACAGTAAGGAAACGAGGATGTAATCAGTTAGCAGAGCTCTCCTTTCTCAGCAAGGACGATAAGGATTGTTGGCAAACCCACAGAGAGTTACGGGAATAGAGGAATTGGTGTGCTGAAGTCACTTCCTATCACTTGGGAGTCCCTGTGCTCAGAGCATTGTGTTTGCTTTCCTAGTATGGGTCTCGTTGGTTGTCTGCATTAGTTCAGACATAGAAGTGCCCTCAGCCTGTCCCAGCACACAGAAGCCTTCTTGGGGAGATTGCCAATGCAGTCTTTTATCTACTTTTGTGGGAAGGATTCAGACTGGCTGTGAGCAAACAGAGCAATTCTTTACATATCTTTACACCAGTAAAACACCTTGCTGCAGAGATTTCTACAAAAACAGGCATGACTTAATCAATTCTGGGAAGAGGCTTATGCCAACAGAAACACTCATTTGCCAACACAAACTGTGCTGCCACTAGAGGAGTGTCAGCAGTCCCACTCTTGTCAGTGTGGGGACTCCGCTTCACTGATTAGGCGCTGTACAGGTGGACAGCACAGGAGGTTCCCAGCCAGTGAGGTCAGCGCTGAGGTGAGCCCCTGCTCCCTCATCTCAAGAGGAAGTGGTGGCCATTTCACTGCACCTGTGTCAACAGAGAATTTATAGAAACTGGAGGTGAGCTCTGGAATGTGCAGCTGGTTGGTGTTGCAGTCTGTAGATGAGAAAGAGTTCCCTGTGCTGTATGTGGTCAGGACACATCTGATGATACCTTGGGGGTTTCTGGTGTCTTCTCTGAGGTCATGACAGCCAACTCAGAGAGCGCTCACACTGCAGCCCTGTGTGCAACTAGTGCCTATCACTGAGGTTAAGAGAATGCCATTAGATCAAAGCTCCCTTACCAGGGGTGCTGGAGAGCCTGGACAGGCAGATACAATGCCAAAGAGCATTCTGCCACAGCAGTGCCAAAATGTCAGGTCTAAAAATGTTACTGGCAAAAGCAGGGGAAGCAAAACGTTGAGTGCTACCTGCACAGCATCCTGTTTAGCCCAGATTTGCTACAGCTTTTGGGATATAGGAATTAAATGTCCACAGAAGGAAAAAAAGACTTATACTTTTCCCAGATTTACTGTGTGGGATGTGTATGTGAAATTGAGCTTTACTACAAATCCCCTGTAGAGAGTATTTGAGACAGAATGACTTTGTTCTGGATGTGTTTGTAAATATCTGTCTATATTTTTAAGACTTATCACTGTAAGAGACCCAAGATGATCTGTGATTTCTGCAATCTCATCAGAGAGCAAGTGAGTGATTCCATGCGGTGGAGACATACAGCCCCATGACTCACAGCCCTGAGTCACAGCATTGGGACACTTCACCATTCAGAAACACTAGTAGTGACAGAAATCAGGATGATGAGCAAGCAGCTGTTACTCATTCTCAGCTGGACACTATAAGCATGTTTGTACCAGTCAGTGTGGCTCTGGCTCGTCTTTGCTTCCTCCTGCAGACCTGCAGTCATCTGGATGGCATAGTGACATGGCTCACTTAACATTTGCCTCTGGGCAAGGGATGATCCAGTCTAGTCTCTGGCTCCCAAAGTGTCCTGCTTGACTCTATTAGGCTCAGCACAGAGTTATCACTTCAGATTCACAATTTTCTCTTCAGATTGCTTCTTTCATCTCTGGAGATCAGCTCACGTTACAAACACAAACACATTGATCATCACACAGAATTAAGAAGTCTACCCCTCTTTTCAGCTAGGGGGGGCTGAGGCACTAAGCAGGTAGGCAGCTTGCTCTCAGTGACAAAGGAGGTTTGTAGCAGAACCAGGACAAAACCGCAAGAGCCTTAAACTACCTCCTAATCTCTGACAAGTGAACCATATGCTCCATTGCATTCATCACTTCCTCATGAGGTGGCAGTTTGGATGAGAACAAGTGCCCAGGAAGTCACCCTGTTTATTCTCTCTCAGCCTCTTAATGCCTGTGGAACTTTTTTATTGAATTCTTTTAATGGCCATCAGCTTTGGTGTGGGAAATGATTCCAAGAGACAAAGACTCGGTTGTGTGTGTGCACGTGCGTGTGTGGTTGGGAGAGGGGAAGAATAAAAAATCCATTTCCAGATGGTTGAAAGGATGCACAGCACTTTGCTATTGGCAAAAACAACCTCTTTCATTTTCAGGATGTGTAAGTCACAGAATTGCAGCTGGAAAAAAATTAGTAGAGAGGGAGGCAGTGGAGTAAAAATAAGAATGCTTAATGAAAAATAATCTAGCCCATATTTGAAAATCCAAGTGCTTCATTTTTATATAATTGGGGGCGGTGGGGGGGGAATGTACTTGCTTAGGAGGATCTGTGTAAAGCAGGTCCAAATATGTATCATCTCATTTTCTTCTTAGCTTCTTTGCTTTGCATTCCCAACTGTAGCCTCACAGGAAATTCAGTCCCTGGCAAGCTTCAGTTCCAGACAGGAAACATTCTGAGGAATTTCTTCCATGCAGGTACTATATTTGCTTGGAGGGATAACATGGTGGAGATATTTACCATGGCTGGATTTAACTAGCAGGGTATTATTCATGTTGATGGAGTTGCTGGGAGTGATCTGTGTCTGCAGCCACCAGCATGCCATGTTTAAACAAATCGTGCTGCTCTGCTTGCCTGTGGGAAGATTTGCATTAGATCTGGGCCAGATTCTCCTTCCTCCGACAGCAGCATGGCCCAGCTTATGTCAAAGATATTTGCTGATGTCAGGGAATATCAGGATCAGGCCCGTGCAGCAGGTTTTTATCACACTACAAACTTGGTCTGAAGTTATTTGCATGTACAGATACTTGCAAGCAGGCATTTGGATAGTAGCGACTGGAGCGGCGGGAGGCTTGTGTGTGTGTGTGTGTGTGTGTGTGTGTGTGTGTGTTTGGAGATGAAGGAAGGCCTTTGCTCTTGCCTTTGCTCTCTGAGGGGACCAGACACTGAGAAAAGGGAACTCTGGCAGCACATGGCCTTTCAGATGAGTGGGAGGTGCTGAATGTGGCCAGCTGAGGCACAAGCTCCTGCACCCCTTGGGATGCTTTCCTACTTTTCACTGCAAGTTCCTTGCGGGCCTCTGCATTGCTTATTAGTCCAGAGGAGTCTAAAAAACAAGTGTGATACATCCAGCAGCCACTCGTCACTGAACAGTGATGTGGTGGGTTGAACAGTTCTTGAAGCAGCCGAGAAGAACATCCCTTTCTTATCAAAACACATGAGTGCTTTCAAGTCTTTAATGCAGTTCTCAGGATACAGAGCGTGAAGAGAAGAGTGATCAGTCTGAATCACTGTCTCCCAAGAGAAACGTGAGGGTTTGAAGTACATGGCTGGGAACAATCCTGTGCTGGCAAGGAAATGGACTGCATGACCCATCTCAGAGATCTATGATTCACTGCAAATGCAGAGAATGAGCACGAAAATGTGTAGTAACATGTAGTGGTACCTTGCCTGCTATTACAGCGCAGCCTCCAGCCAGAGACAACCCAAACAAGTTCACAGGTGTTCTCTGGGAACAGGCTTTTTCTGTGGGGAGCCATGAAAGACAGCAGGAATGCCTTCAAAGCCTTAAAGGTCTCTGTGCCACTGTGCCAAGCAGTGGAAATGTAACTTTCTGTGCGGTGCTTAAGCATGGATTTTTTTAAGATTGTTTTTTTGGTTTCTGAGGCAGGAAGCACAAGTGCATGTCCTCCCTTTTAATGCTATGGGGGGAAGAAAAGATTCATACTCCCCTGCAGTGTTGGTGAAAATGCAGCTTTGGCCTTTAGTGCCCTTTGTTACATAAATACAAGTAGAGTAGACATATTAATCACCCTGCCATTGAGGGAGGAACAGAGCAGCAACCTCAAATGCCACCCACTCCCCATTCTAGCTCCCATTTGATGTTGCTATTTTAAGCCACACATTATTTCCTGCTGTGATTTTATTTTTTTTACCCAGCTTCTAATTCTGGCTCTGAGGTAAGCTGTGACATACATACCCCTCCTCTCCCCCTCCCCGCCTTCCTCCTCCCCCTGCACCCACGTCCTCTTTATTGCTGTCTTTCAGAAATTTTCTCTCTCGTAAGCAGCCGGGTCCCAGAGGTTAGTTATTGACTGCCCACAAAAAATATGAAGAGGATGATATTCTTCCTGCTTTTGGATTTAAGTACAAACAACACTGAGGTCATGATTTACAGGGCAGACTGCTTTAAGAGTGCTATTCCCCTGCTCCCTCCTTGTCAGGGAGTTTAGTGTTGTTGACAGGATACGTGGCTGGGAAGGAAGGCTGCTGCTCAGCAGCTGAAGACGGGCCATGGCCGGTGTAGCCATCTAGTGAAGGGCTGTACACCAGTGGCACGTGCACTGTGGAACAGAGCAGAGACAGGACAGAGCTCGACTACTCGACAAGGGCTCTGTCTCCTGAGCCGGCTTCTGTGTAAAGGCAATCTGCAGATTTCTAGCCCCTACGTAGTTTCCCCCACTGGCAACCACCTCATGTTGCCTGTGCCAGAGTGCAGCTTCTTTCTGTCTGGATCTGCTGCATCCACGTGTCTGCTGTGGCTTTCAGCTGCCACCACCTCAGCCCTGAGGAAGGCTGTAACTGCGTCAGTCTAGGGCAGAGGAAGAATGGAGCCTGCAGTCCCAGGAAGGGCTTGGTGCACCAGGCAGCAGTGGCTCTTCCCCTGTGTGTGAGCGTGGCAGAGCACAGATAAGAGCTCTGCCAAGGTAAGTTTGAGCCCTAGGAGGAAATCTGAGGCTGCTACTGTACCACAATGGAGGAACATTACAGGTTTATCCTCTTCTATACCCACTCACCCCTTCCATCCCTGCCAAGCAGCCCATCCTGAAAATCTCCTCTGACTGGATGTTTGCTGCTGCAGACGAATCCTGCTAGCATAAGAGCAGGCTGGGTGGCAGCAGACTGCTGGCAAAACCCCAGGCCTTGCTTCTACTTCCAGGGAAACAGAGGTCTGGGCTGCCCTCAGCCAGTTCTGATGTATACATTTCACACAAACAATCTCACGCCTTTCCCTTCCTGTGAGTTGCTTTTGGAGCTGCTGCACGTGGCTCTTGTCTGCCTGGTGTGAGCAGTAGCTGTAGGAAATCCCAGGCTGGGCATCTACATGTTCTTTGTCCTCCCCTTTCCCAGACAGTGATTCCAGTCATGCCCCTCCTGAGGTTCCTGGAGAGTAGGAAAGGCAGAGAGAAAGAAGCGCTTTGCCAAGTGGTTTATTGTTAGTCACGGCCACTGAAAGTCTTTGCCGTGCTCTCACCAGAACTGTTATTTTTATTTTCACAGTTGTGTTTCCATGTGGGTCCGCAGGAAGGGCTGGGGAGTCACATCCCTTCCCAAGAGCAGGCCACACACTGACTTTGCACACTTTGCCACTGGTTTAAAGCAGTGAGGAGCACTGGGCAGCTGTCCTATGCAGGCCACACTGCAGCCCTCTCATCCTTGCTGCAAAGAGCTTGCAATTGAATCGAGCAAGCTAATTTCCAGTGGATGGGAGGGTGGAAAGGAGGGAAAAAGCCAGGCTCAAGAACTGAAGTGATCACACCAGAATTAAATGACTGTTTTTCCAGCATACTATGTCCCCATGGGCAACTGTTTAAAAAGTTCTGGCAGAGTAACTTCTCCCACAACAGCACTGCTGGAGAGTTTCCCCCTCGAGAGGGGGAGAAAAAGGACCTCAAAAAGGACTGGAATAAATTGGCTTTACAGAAAATGACCCTGCTCTCGGGTGTCACACCCAGCACTGCGCAGCAGGAGCCAGCCAGCAGCTGACAGGCGTCTGGTGTCCTCTGCTGGATGAGGACAACTCTCCAAGGACCGATGTCCACATGGCAGCCAGTGCTGCCATCCTTGCTGGCACAGACTCACAGCATCTTGCTGGGGGTCTGTGCGGTGCAGGGAAGAGCTGACTGGGCACAGAGGCTCACAGAGGGAGAATTCAGTTTACACTGGGTGTCGCCTGCTTGCCGGGGCCATCCGCCAGAGGCCAGTGCTGGTATAGGCCCTGCTGGTCACTTGAACAATAGGAATACCGGGAAAGAGCTTGTGGTTTACAGATAAAATGGCTGTGGGGTAGGGGCAGCTTAGGGGCACTGGTGCAATAGGCCATATGTGTTATGGCATTCGAGGTATGTGATAAATAACCCATTTTTGAGTTTGGTCAGGCTGAGAATTGCATAAACTACAACAACACCACCACATAAATCAAAGAGCCTGAACAATCCTCAATACCCACAATCTGGCATCTGGGAATGGCACAAGATGGCAGAGATTTCATGCCCTGTGGACTAGCTGTTACCCCAAAATCTTCCTTTCCTTGCAAAGCTGGTCTTTATGATCAGCATTTCTGTATGCTTCCTGGCATGGTAGCAACCTGAGAGGCCCAACTCACAGGAGATGCATCTGGCAGGTGCCCTGACTGCCTGGAGAGCCCCCTTACTACTGCCATTGTTCCCTGTCCTTGCAGCTCAGACAGAGCTGGGTGAAGAACTTTATTCTAAGTGAAGGTGGCTCTGGAAGACATTCCGTGCAAGCTCCAATGAGATCTGCCCCTCCCAGGGCCATTCAGCTGGGCTTGCTCCTTTTTCTCATTCCACACACAGTTTAAAAGACTGTTTGTAAACACCAGTCTCTGCCTCTGCCTCTGGGGCTCTGGGCAGAAGGCCAGGGAGGCATCCAAGAGACAGCAGACAGTTTTAAGAGGCAGTGGCGTCCGATTGCTGGGGTGGAGAGGATACGCCTTGCAGTTAATAGCCGTGGTGGCGGGAGTCACCTACAGTACCAGCAGGTCTCAACGCTATTTCATGGCTCCTTGAGGCTGAGCTTGGGTTTTACTGAAATGACCGCTTCACAGGCCAAGGTGAATTCTGCATCTCTCAAGCCAGCTCTGCTAGAATCAGGGGGGAGTTAAGCTGTGTTTCCTCAAGTGTACATACGAGATCAGGGCCCTGTGATGACAAACACCACAGTGGACATGTGTTTGCATTTGGCACAGCACAAGTTAAATATTTACTCTGTTCAACCTCTCCTTCCCGTAGATTGCTCCAGAGAGCTTGGCCACATGCATGGACTGGGGCACTCCCATCTAATCGGGCAGTCAAGGGCCTGCTGCGGCATAGCACCTGCTCACTGAACACAAGACAGTGACCTACGGTCTGAGATGCTGCCAGGGGGTCTGCCCAAGCCTCCCTGTCTCCCTTGGCTCTAATCCTTTTGAAAACTGGTTAACAAGTGCCATTGTTTGTCATTGTGACATTGTGGAGCAGTGACAAAGCTCTGCTGTTGAAGGGAGGCTATACTATAGCTGGTGAGAGTTAGAGCTGTGCTCACCTCTCTCCGTCATCTGCAGCACTTGGTGGGCAAGGGAGAGAAGGAGAGGTCTTCACCCAAGTACAAGTCTGAGCCTGTTTGTATGTCCAGAATTGCTTCTGTCCACACACTTTACCAGCAGGCATGCTTATGCACAGATTTAGATGGAGCAAAGCTCCCGAAAAGGTGAGAGCCAGTTTTGGGCGGAGTGGGTAGCACTAGGAGCCTGAGTACACATAGATATAGAAAACAGAACTACAGCTGGGAAGCAGCCAATGGTCCAGACAGGCTGAGCATTGACTGTAGAGTTGTCCTGTCTATACCTGAGCTCACACCTCACTGCACAGATGAAGCCTCTGTGCCCTGCATCCTGAAGGCCTGGAGCTGGGATGGCTCATTTTTCCCAAGCAGGTACCTCTGCACTGGGCTCCCAAGGCTTCACACTGTGTGTGACAGCTTGTACCTGGGTCACATGTTACACCTGTGCAAGGGACTCCAGTGGGAACAGTGTGGGAGGTCAGGCCTGGCTGGTGGGGCTGAGGGAGGAAGAGAAAAGCTGGTGGCTCCTTTAAGGGAGGAAGCCAATAGGACTGCAGAGAAGGCGCTCTGGAAGCTGTGTTTTTCTCTCAGCGCCTCAGGGGCTGGTTACTAAATTTGGTTACTGGGCTTAAATAATGCAGCGTGGCAGAGCCCAGTGGGTTTGAACATTGTCATATCCACATAATCCTCTCCTAGTTGGCAGAGATCTCTTGTTCTTTGCTGCTGCTATCTGCACAGGAGCTTGAATGTGATGTGAAACATCATCTTAAATAATTATAACTAGCAGAGAAGAGCCAAAGCTGCAAAGTCCCATCTATTTCCACTGTGCTCTGTCTATCTATGTAATTTCTAAGGTGCCAATCACCAAAGCATCCAAGCACTGTCTAATCTGGATCTGAATTCCCTTGGTGCTCTATGGACGCTTGAATCTTAGCATTTTGTGTGAGCCCATCTCTAGCAAGCATACGGACAGAGCTGCATACTGTGAGCAAAAAAGCCTCCTATTGTCTCATGATTTACTGACCAGAATCCCATTTGGGTTGGAGGAGTCAGGATTTCATGGTCACCCCTGGCCCAGGAAGCATTAAATCCTCTCTGTTATTTTGGCAAAAGGCAGAGCAGGTTCACCAAGTGAGGACAGGGCGCCATGGTGTATTGCCTATCTTCCATGTCACACTGTGTGGAAGCAGGGGCAGATTCTGTACAGCCTACACAGTCTGTACAACAAGGCTGCATCCAGCCTGGGGGCAAGAAGGTCCTCTGCCACCCCTTGCTGCAGATCCAAGCCTCCCCATGCAGGGACAAGGGATAAGCACAAGACAGGAGCCAGTGACCTGCTTTGCAACATGTAGGTTGTAGGAGGGGGAAGAAACCGATGCACCCAGTTGCTCTCTCATCTGACCTACTGCCTCACATTTCCTACAGACTTTGTGAAATAGATTAAAACCTGCCACAAGACCACTCATGGCTAACACAGGAGTGCTAACCCAAGCAAAGGAACTCACTGTACTGACCATAACTCACCTGGAGTGAAATGAGATTAAATCTTTCCTTCATTACCAGGGAAAGGATATTTGTTCTTAGTGAGAACCTGTCAAGTTCAGGCAATGCCAGAGCAGTGCAATTACTTTCCATCCACTGGGCTACTCTTAGGAAAAGGATCTCTCAGTCTCTGCCCGTAGTCTCCTTGATTTGACATGACACTTGACAGCAGGTTTTCATGGCAGAGGATACTTAGCAGTTACTGGGAGAGAGTCTTTCTGCTTGTAAGCATCACATTTCAGTCTCTACAAAAGTGCAGGTCCTCTCCACCCTCTCCCATTGATCAGCCCTATCCTCCTTACCCCACATCTGCTGGAGTATTGTTAGTGACGTTGAATAAATACATGTTAAATCTTTTTCCATTAGTCAGACATGTCAGAAATTAAAATGGCATTAGCTGTAATGCCTGCAGCAAATCTGGGGCACTCGCACATGGTTGTCCAAGAGGACAGGAACAACAGTACCAGCTTTGCTTTTCCTTCAATCCATCCATATTCTCTGCACACCCTTTGTACCATTCTTCCTCCAGAAATACTAATGGCACCTTCTGCTGCTGTTGTACGAACAAACTATCCTCGAGTTTCCCAGACATTATGGGTAGGACAAGTCTACAGGTTACAACATTTCATCCTCTCCAGACATGTATCTGAGATTTCTCAAGCCCCATTGTAAAAAGCAGATTTATTTTTTTTCCCTTGCTAAGGCCACTTTGGAGGTGTCTAACAACTCCAAAACTGCTTCCATAGTTCGGACTTGGCTGGCAGGAATCTAAGTGTATCAATAACTCAATTTTCCATCCATAGCCACAGCTGCCTTTGTCCACATGATCTCCACTCTTACATATACATTGGCTCCTCAGCTAGACATCACGTTTGACTCTAGGCCATGCCCACTCTGCCAGTCATCCCCCTCCTTCATTTCAAACCTTGTTTCTTCCTAGGCATCCTGCCTTTCTTGCTTCTGCCTTCCCCTGCCTTGTTTGCCCTTGTCCTTCTCCTGACTATCCATCCCATCTCCTTCCTTCCCTATTTGCTTTTTCAGGCTCTCCTGCCTCCCCATCCAATGCATCTTCCTCAGTCAGAGCTGGACATCTCTGCACTGCCTGGTGGTTCAGGCAAATGGTTTGCATCTTCTCTGAGTTGCCCAAGGCAGGAACTTGCTCTCCTCTGCTGCTATTCCTTCAGGTATGTGGTATGGATCAGCTTGGAATCCAGAGCATGAGGAAAAGCCTAAACACAGCTCACAGCATGTGTAGCTTAACAGGAGGACACCAGCTCAAAACCTCTGCCACGAAGGACCAACGAATAATGGTTGAGGGGAAGCTCAAGTTGAAAGACGCTGAAATGCTACAGCTATCAAACCAAAATATTTATAGCTGTGATTTGCAGGGTGGCTGATTGTGCAGGGCAGGGAAAAGCCTACCATTGCCTGCCATTAAGGAAGAGGGAAATTGCAAAACAAACATCCCCTTTGGATATTTAGTAGCACGCCCAGAAGATTAACATTGATTATATCTCCCTATTAAGAGGCAAGGTACTACCCTGCTTTAATTAACAAGGTGGGTTGTCAATCCTCAATTGCCTCTTTGCAAGTATCAGGTGAAACATCAGGGCTGGAGTTCCCAGTGGCATGAAGCTAGACTCTTCTGGTTAGCAGGCTAATCCTGAGGCCCTGCTCTTCAAAGGTATTTAGGTTTCAGGCTGCTGATGTTATTTAGATGGTTAAATCCTTTAAGGCTCCGGGCCTCAGGAGCTAAGAGGATGGCTACAAACTACAGATTGCCCGGTTCAAGTCAAGTCTATGTAAGTCCTGATTGATAAATGTTACTGTTAGGTATCTGCATGATGTCAAATTTCTCCCTGAGGCTGGGTCATCCTGCAGTTGCCTGATGTAGCCTCTGTGTGCCTTTTTTATTCTCTGAACAAGGGGGTGATAGCCAGCATCACTCCTCATAATGGCTTTGACAGACCTGTGTAGAACTCAGGTTGTTCTACAGCTATTAATTCATTCAGACAAGCAAGCCTGCTGCTTGATGGGTGCTTTGTTTCACTCGGGGGGTGGGGGAGAGAGCACAGGGAGAATTGGTGCCTTTCCCAGACTTGCACAATAGCAGGGCTGGAAATGGGCCCTGTGCAAATTCAATTACTCTGAGTTGCCAGCATTAACTGCTGGGCTGCCCACTTTATTGTAGCTAGGGAAGGAGGTGCAGAGAGCAAACTGGCTGCTGTGCTTTGGATGTGATGGAAATGTTTTAAGATTTTAGCAATTCAATGACCTTTTCTTAACAGTTCCTGAAGTCACAGCTTTCCCAACACTTGGCAATAGGTAAGGGTTGTGCACAGGTAAAGACTTTTGTTTTGTGGTGCAAGATGTCTATGGAGACATGAGCAAGAGAGAGAGAGATTGAAGAGATTGTTTCCTCCACCAGCCTTCTGCTTAATTACCGCCTGAAGAATGACATTGAACTCAGATCCTTACTTCAGGTCAAAGGTTTCCCAGAGGGAACACAGATATCTTAATGATGGAGTATACTCCTTCCCCAGACTTGCAACCAGCCCTTTGTTAATGGTAGAATCCTTCCCTCCCTCCCATTTCAGCACCTTTAATCTCTCTGGAGTCAAACTAAGCTCCTCAGATCTAGGAAAGCAAAGGCACCAGTTTTTCCTAGTGAATCTTTGAGCCATGAGAAATAACATTGTGATTCTCAGGCTTTTCCCATCATTTTACACCAAAGGCACTCTGCCATAAACCTGGTGAGCTTCTAGGAAAAAACAGGCTGTCCCCTTTCTGCCTCATGCATCTCATTAAAGAATAGTGAGCAGTTTGCAGTTTGGCTGGAAATTCTTCAAGCAGGATGGGGTCAGATCACACTCCTGTTACCTAGAGGCATCAAAAAGCCTGAAGCACTATCAGCTTTTCTCATGAAAAGCTGATAGCAGGTTGCTTTGCTTCTCCCAACCATTCAGGTGTAGTGGACTAGTGGGAGTCCCACTAGTCCAGCTCTCCATAGCTCACAAATACAGTAGAGAAAAGCAAAACTACATGGCCTGTTCTTAAATTGTGAGGTCTCAGAAAAGGAGGAGTCCTGAGGTTCCAGAAGTGCATGGAAGATGCCAGAACTGGAGCAGAATTGACTTAGGGGTTATAAGTGGGGCTGTGAGGATGACTTCTTGTAGAAAAGTTTTAGGCTGGGGTAGGGGCTTTGAATCCACCTACATTGTGGGTGCCGTGCCACAGGGATGCAGAGGACTCTGAATTGCAGAGAAAGAACTGAATGTTTTAAAAGCCATGAAAAAAGCATGTCAGGGTATTCCCATGTGTGTATCTTTGCTGCAGTTCAGAGATGGAAGGGAGATTTCCTTATTGCCTTTCAGTTTGCACCACTACAGGTACTGTGTGCAGAGCTGGCTCCGGGAGAGCTCTTTTGTGAGGATATAGTGCAGCTGGCCAGCATCACTTAATGGTTCTCAGGTGTTAGGTCAGTGGGGGGAGAGAGACTGCCTGAGATGTGACTAAACACTGTGACTTTTGTCCTCAGAATGGCCAAAACCAGAGAAATCTTGGTAGGTCTAGTGGAGCAGGCAATGGTAGGGGAAGGTGTGAGTGGTGGATGTTGTCTCTCACTGCTGTTGTGGGCAGGGAAAAAGCAGCCCTTGCCTTAAGGGTTCAGGTAAGGCTGCTGGGGAAAGCCATCCTGGGGGAAGACGCCAGCTCAATAAAGGGAGCTGGCATGAACAGAAATGCCTAAAGCTTCTTTATTATATACAAAAACCACCCAATGCCTTGCTCTCTGGGGAAGAGCTCCAAGATAGTTGTCAGTCTGGCTTGCCCCTGCCCTTTAATCTGAACATGCCCGACTGGGCCAGGGGCTTTATTTTTGTATTATTGCATTGTCTTCCTCCCACTCACTTGTGCTTTCCTCTCAGATGCCTGTGGCTGCTTTTGATACTTCTCTTCCCTGTTCTGGCCTCTCTGTTGGGCAAACTTTGTGGTTTGCCACCTTTTCTTGCCCCTTTTTCTCCATCTTTGATGGTACAAGAAAGCCTCTGGTTGTTTCTCTGTTTGCATTTCACTCTCTGAAGGGTTGTGTCTGATGTGCTAAGACGAAAACATGTGAGTCCTTCTGAGTTCTATCGAGCAGGGAATGCTCAGCAAGGGAGTGAAAAGCACAATATGAAAAGGTTGTTCATTCCTTATATTTCTCAGCATCATAAGGACAAAAATATTTCCTACTTGCTTCACAATAAAAGCTACTGGCCCTATTTACTTTTTTCTGATGCTTTATCTGGCAATTTCCAAGACCCTTGACAGTGTTATTTATATAAATAAATAAATCTCAAGTTGCTTCTGTGCAATACCGATTTTCCTCCATTGTGAAGTTTGGGGAGCCAAGGCAGTTAAAAACTAATTGGCTTATGCAGAAGTACAGAATAATCTGTCCTTAAGAAAGAGAATAAGAACTTCACAGTCGTGTCTTCCGTGCCTTCATTAATGGAATGTTCTCCACCTCTAGTTAATAGGCAGTCTGGTTTTCCTTCAGGTCATGATCATAAAAAGATCCAATTGTCACTTTAAACATGTAATTAAAGTGCCTGCCTTTATAATGACCTTCACCAGAATGTACCAGCCACTGTGCAGGTGGGTAAAATGATGCTAATAGTGAAAACTGTGAGGCTCAGAGAGATTAAGAAAAGTGACCAAGGATTTGGAAAATGAAAATTCACCCTGTAATACAGAAATTTTGATTCTTACTGTTCTGAGCCCTTGAGAATATTGTCCCCCCCCACTTTTTTTTTTGGGGGGGGGGGGCGGGGGTGGTTTCTTTATTTTGTGGGGAGTTTTTATTTTGTTTTGTTTGGTTGGTGCCATCCCATCCTATTGTGTACATCCCCCAAATTTCCTAAGGTTTGTGGGGAGGAGAAGACACTGTCTAGGCAATCTACGCACCTGCTGGCTGTCACCATGAAGTGACAGAATTAGTGACTGGAGGGGGTTTTATATGGACTGGGCTGGCTGGCTTGGCTGTGTCCTGGAGCTTAAAAGAATACAGATCCACCACATTTTATTTATTTATTTTTTTATTTTATTTTATTTATTTACTGCCTTTCTAGTACCTCGTGCTGTTGAAATAGGTTACTACCCCTTTTCAGGCGTGGAAGACATTTCAAATGGCAAAGAAGTCGGGAATGGCTGTGATTGTGTTATGTGCCTTTCCTGGAAAAATCCCTTTCTGCGATAGGTGGCCTGAAGACACTACTGGTACATTTGGACTGCAGCTTTTCCAGTAACCCAGCAGGATTTGGTGGGTGGAGGAAGGGGAAGGAACTCAGCGAGCTGCCACAATGGGAAAATCTTGGCAGGGACTGCACACGCGTCTTGCAATCGGCCTCAATGTCCCAACTGTTACCAGAAGGGATTGCGTCGGGATGAGGAAAGCTCAGAACAGGGTGTGTGAAGGCAGCTACAAACCCGAGCCCTGCATCCGTGCGCTGGGCGGCGGAGGCGGCCGAGGCCACGCTCCCCCGGGCTCGGTGCCAGGGCCCGGCTGCGGCCACCGAGCTGCCTGCCGCTCGGCCCTTCCCGGCTGTGGCCATAGGGCCCTGCTTGCCGCTCGGTCCTTCCCGGCTGTGGCCACAGGGCCCTGCCTGCCGCTCGGCCCTTCCCGGCTGTGGCCACAGGGCCCTGCCTGCCGCTCGGTCCTTCCCGGCTGTGGCCACAGGGCCCTGCCTGCCGCTCGGCCCTTCCCGGCTGAGGCCACAGGGCCCTGCCTGCCGCTCGGTCCTTCCCGGCTGTGGCCATAGGGCCCTGCCTGCCGCTCGGTCCTTCCCGGCTGAGGCCACAGGGCCCTGCCTGAAGCTCAGTCCTTGCCGGCTGCGGCCACAGGGCCCTGCCTGCCGCTCGGTCCTTCCCGGCTGTGGCCACAGGGCCCTGCCTGCCGCTCGGCCCTTCCCGGCTGTGGACACAGGGCCCTGCCTGCCACTCGGTCCTTCCCGGCTGCAGCCACAGGGCCCTGCCTGCCTCTCGGTCCTTCCCGTGGGCCGAGGGGCCGGCGGCGGCTCGGGCCGCGCGGCGCGGCTGCCCCCTGGCGGGCGGCCATGGGCACGGCTCGGCTCGGCTCCGCACGGCGCCCGGCCCGGCCCGGCCCGCCCGCCTGCCGCTCTGCCCTGCGGCACTTCCTGCAGGGACACCTCGCCTGGGTCATTTCCTTCTGACTCAGAGGCATCAGTCACGGAGCGTATTGCTCCGGCTTTTGGCTCAGGTCTCCAGCTGTGAGGATGTGCTCTCCCGCTCACACTGTGGGCTGTGAGAGACAAAGCCCCGGGCTTTGCTTCCGCGGATTCCTCAGAGCCACCAAGTGCGGCTGGAAGGGTGCTGTTCCCCAGCCTGTCCACTATACATCCCCACGTACCTGCTGGTATGGTCATATATTCATTATATGTGTGCTGGTTGAAGGGCGTTGGCATGGCAGTGGGCCTGGTAAGCATCTCCAGGGTCCTGCTGAGCAGGCGTTCCAAGCTCAGACTGCCATGCCAGCGTGGCAGATCCACTGCACAGAGCAACAGCCTTCTCTGAGTGTCCCAGCACTTGTCACCGTGGGCAGTCAGATCTTAAGGCTGCGAGTTTTAGCTCATGCTGATTCAGACACCTCTGGCACGGTGAAACAGCCTACATCTGGATATTGTCCAAACTCTTCAGAGGCTGTGCTCTGCACCTAAGATGCGTGCAGTATATCGTTTAATATGAACAAGCACGTGATTAAATTTAATGGACAAGTCAACATGAATGAAAGGTTTTCTTTTAAGCAGCATGGGCTTTTGACTATGTTGCTGAAGCTCTTTCCTGTAAAAATCAAGACTGGTTGCTGCTCATGCTGCACTGCTGAAGCAAATCCCTGCGTGGACAGAGGATGCCGTCCTATCTACAGACGAGTGGTTTGAAAGCTAAGCCTGTAAATAAATACCCTATGCCTCCATATGGCTTGGCTGGACTAGTTTTAGGGAAAACTAGCTATTCATGCCGTGGGAAATCAAAGTGTACTTTGTAATTTGGGACACACTCAAGGACCTATATGTGCAACAGGAATGGTCCCACAATTGCTGTGCCAATCCCATCATTCCTGTGTGTCCCACTTGTCTCTGCAAAAGGACATTGTGTGACTGACGTCAGGCAGACAGAGCAAGGGCTTTCAGGCTGTGAAGAGCTGCAGGGTTGTTTACCACGAGGAGCAGGTAGAGCTGGTGGTTCAGGTTCCTGTCTGTCAAGGTGGACATAAGGTGCTCAGTCACAGCCTGGGCTTTACACTGGGAATTGCCAAGTTATGTACAAGATAGACATGAAACGATGTTAGAGATTCACAGCCTCAGAAGCCTCAAAAAGCAAAGGTAATCTCCAGGCAAACACCTCTAAGCATGGACAAATAGACACTCCAGTTGTGAAAATCAGTGTGAAAATTTTCCCCAAAGGTTTCCAATTATTCACAATAAAATTGCAGTGTCTGAGAAGCTAGAAATTCCCATTATCTGGAAGGGGCACTTGGAATGGTGACACTTGAAAGACTGGTCAACCAGCAACATAAACACCCATCTGTCACACTTTTGCCAAGAAATGCTTCCTATGCAGACCAAACTTGATACCTGTAAGCATACTATAGGAATGCAAAATATTCTACATAAATGTATATTTTATATGTATATATAGATGATACATGTCCACACAATAGGATTTAGGGCTATGTCTGTATCAGTAAATCTGGGGCAGCACGACTCCATCGTCTAGAAATTAATAGCTGATTCCATTTAATTTATTCTTGCCATGGTTTTGGCCTGTGCCAGTTAACACTTTTCCAGACAATTCCCAGGCACAACTGAGGGAGTTATTGTGGGCCAGGGGCCGTTCCCAACAACCACTTGGATCCAAATGCCTTGCTTGAAGGATAAAAGAGTTTAATGTTATTGGTGTAAGCCATCCTGTGCCAGGGCTCTCGGTGCCAGAGAACAGTCCTGGGCACGTTTAATTTACTGGTATAGACATAGTCTATGAGCCCAGGGGATTAGGCAGGGTTTTAAGGGTTGCATGCCTGGACTTAGGTTGTTGATTTCTCCCAAGATCCATTTTAGGGAACCTTGGGGTTTTTTGTGGACATGGACCTTGAGCCTTCAAATCTTCTATCACCTTAGTTAAAAAGCCTTGCCTTCTGTGTTCATGACCCTTTAGTATTTTCTCTAAATAGCAAAAATCTGCTGGAAGATAAATTGGGTTGTAATTATGCAGCTTTATTATCGCTGTCTTCATGACAGTGCCATATAACAATAGTGAGCTCTGTTTAATTAACACTTTTAAAATATTTTTAAGGAGAAAGTCACATAAAACCGAGGAGATAAAAATGAAACCATACAAACCAGTAATGTTTCAAAGCCTGGCTAGTTTTTATCAGGCTTCATAGAAAATAAGTTCCTTTGTCTTCAGGTAAAACCTGGAGATCCTAAGATTACACTTATATTGCTGTATGAAATTATGAGGGGACTGATTACATTTTGAAAGGAACACCCCTGCAGGTGTAGTCAGTTACACTGATCCTTGGGGTGCTACATCTCTTGGGAATGATGCTATTAAGTTTCTAGTATGCACTTGAGCTTTGAGCTTTTCTATGTTCTCTGAAGAATAGCACAGAAAGGCATCTGACTGACAGCATCAAACCTTCATGGAAAGGCAGGAACAAAACTCCTTTGGTCAGGATGCTAATTGCAGTGCTCCAAGTCACATACTTTTCCTGACCCATGTGTCTGGTCTAATCATAGCTCTTCCTCCTAACTCTTTCTGTCTGCCACCCCCTTAGCTTGGCTCTTACTGTAACCTGAGTTTCATTTCTGTCAGTGCAGCCGCCGCATTAGTGCCAGGACACACGGCCAGGGCTGAGATCAACACTGACATAACGAGTGTCCTTTCTTATCTGTGCAGCTCCAGTCCATCTGGTGGGACTGCTGCTCTCCCATGCAGTATGTGACCTGGGTATCCAACCACCCCAGCCACAGGCTGTGTTGGGACAGATCTGATACTGTGATGATGGTGCACTGTGGTGACGTTAGCAGCAAGGAAGTGGGCAAAAGTATACTGAAATTCCATTTATCTGTGGGTATGATGAGTGTCTGCCATATATAACCAAATTAATCTGGCTCTTCAGAAGTCATGCCTTGGGTTTACAAGGGAGAAAAGAGGAGGGCTGGGAACTGATGAGATGAACATCTGATCCTTTAGATGGGATCTGTCTGTCCTGTTTTTCTTGCCATTTGCTAGGCATGCCTCCCAGAGACGGAGTCCCACACACCTGCTACATGCGTGGCTTTGTGGTGCGTGAGCTGGTTTATTCAGCGGATTTGATGCTGGTATCTGGGCCCATTTCCCACCTAGAGAGCAATGAGAACACATCTGAATAGATCTGGCTGAGAAAGAGGAGAGTTTTTTTTTCAAAAACAGGCTCCAGAAAATGACTCATTAATACCTCTAGGAATACTGGCTGTGGTGTGGAAACTAAGAAGAAGAGTTTTTCTCTGCATTGTCTCCTCTGAGTGGAGTCAGGTGTGTGACCAGACTTTGGTTTGCCTTTGAGGGCTAGGAGCCTGGTGTGGGGCTGTAACCTGTGTCAGGCTCTGATGCCTACTTCTCATGCACTCCAGTGAAGAGAGGTCATCCTAGGGAGGCAGGCTTGATCCTTTCACTCTGGCCCTCTGCGCCAAAGGGGCTGGCATAGCCTGGGAGCAGCAACCTGGCTGCCGGTGTGTGAAGACTTGGAGCAGCAGCATGCTGGCTGCGTGAGACACCCAGACCTTTGGCTACTAAAGTGCGATTTCCTGCCTGAGCGTGTGCTCGCCGACATACAGGGGCTCGTTGCTGCTGCGGTACTGCCGCTTGTGCCCTCGGCCCAGCCGGGAGAACACGCACGGCGGCAGAGCTGGAGAAGCCCTGCATGCCCTGCATGCCCTGCATCCCGCGGTTCCCGGCGGAGCGGCTGGGCAGGAGGAGCCGGGACAGCGCCAAGCCGCGGTCTGCTGCGCCCCCTGGGGCCGCCCGGCGGCAATGCAGGCACGGAAGGAGTCGGGACGAGACGGGAGGGGCTTTTCACGAGAATGGAAATAAAGAGAAATGAGGGAGTGATGGATGATAAGATCTCCATGAAAATATCTCACCACCCACCCTTTATCAGCCCTTTGTCTTAGCCCATCTTTTCTTGCCGCCTCCCCCGACTTTTTTGACCATTTGTAGTGTTAGCGTGACTGCATGCAGAGCTCATGGTTTCTGATGCCAGATCTCATTTCCTCCTTCCCAAGGCTGTTTTCATCCTTGTTTACACAGCTTAGAGAGCTGTTTCAAGTGGAATTTCTGGTGAGTTGCTTGTAAATAACTGTCCTTAGCTGTGGGAAAGTGATAAAGGTTTAATCGCTTGGTCTTGGCCTTTAGAAGAGTTGGGGAGGAGGTACAGGTGCAATGTGCAATCCCAGAGTTTAGAAAGCAAGAAGTAAATAGCATGCTTGTGATTTATTCTCGTTACAAAATCTTCTAAGGCCCCTCCTTCCTTGGCAGGTCTAGCAATCTGAGCTTTTGAGGCAGAGGCTTGTGAAGACAAGTTATCTTCTTCTGTTCCTCACAGTGCAGTTTTATTGGATGCTTGGACCCCTTCCGTTTACTTCTGGCTGGTTTGTGGCCAGAAATCCTCAGTCATTTGCAGTTCTGCAGTCATTTTAAGGACCATGTATTTTACCTGCCAGCCCTTCTTGGAGGATTCTGCTGTGCTGTCACTGCAGCAGAGGCCTCAGGCGATGCTCCTGCCCCTCTCCCTGCCATGCTGAGCTGCTCAGCAGCACAGGTTCACACACTGACTTAGCAGACCCAAAACTGTCGTCCCTGCCCTGCAAGGAGCAGATTGGGGTCCTAACAGTTCTGTGAAATATCACCAGTGCTGGCTGGGTTTTCTGCTCACCTGATGGCAGTCTGAAGGTCTGGCCAAGCTCAAAGGGGGGGCACTGTGGCCAGGAGTTGCCTAGGATGGCCCAGCCAGGGAACAGCATGGGTGTGGCCTGGCTGTTGCTCTCCTCATGCATGCATTGTGCCCGCATTAAGGCATCAAGTTCAAACTTGCACATCCTGAAAATTCTTCCTCGAATTTCTCTCCCTGGTGATACTAACCTGGCTCTTTTTAAATTTCCCTTAGAAGCACTGAAGTTGCTCACTAGATATCTCCAGTTCCCAACTAGAGGAACTGGGAAACCTCTTTGATGTTGAAAGCTGTGTTTTATTTATACACTTGGGGGCAGCCAGGAAGTTCCAGAAAGGAATTTCCCCCCATCAGACCAGGAACCACAATAATATTTTCCCCCTTCCTCTTCAGAGACTGTGTGTGCTCATTTCCTAGCATTTTTGCTTTAGAAGTTTCTCATTTTTGTAGGACCCTAGGACCTTTTTCTCTGTTGCTGCCCTTCTAAGCATTATAGTTTGAGGTTTCTTGTCTTTGACCTAAAGACCTCAGGTCTGAGGCAGCTGATGAGCTGGTAAGCTCTCTCTGTGGTGGTAGACTGGATGTTTCTTTCATATTTGGACTGACTGCTCCCGACTCAGAAGTGCTTCTGAGGAAGCACTGTGTGATCCCAGCTGAGGACTCTTATTGAGAAGGCATTTGAAAAGGAAGAGATGTCAGTGAGTTGCAGTGACTCTTTTGAGGGAGAGAAGGTCAGATGGGACAATTCCTCTTCTCCAGGGATTAGAAGGAAGGTATCCAAAGCAGAAATCATTGCTTCTCTTTGCTTGTGTTTCTGAGGAGCCAGGCTGCCCTGCTACCCTGGGGTTTCCGGCTGGCTGAGCTAGCCTGTAAGTGCTGTCCCAGTAGCCTGTAACTGAGTGGGTGTCAGGGGGCCCTTCCAGGCTCTCTTGCAGAGGAGCACATGTCTGCAGTACCATCAGGGGAAGCACAGTGTAAATGCCTGCTCTCTCAAGTTCTCGTTGTATCAGCCACATGCTGACTTTCCAATTGGCCCAAGCAATTTGCAGGGAGAGAACGGGCAGCAAGGGAATTGTAACAGAGATGGGGCTGCCCAGCAGTGCTGTTGTTAGGATTGTCTCTATTATGTATATCACGTGACCTGTGCTGGAACAGTCGCTGTTTCTCTATCAAATAGAATCTCTTCAATTTCCTTTTTCCTTCTTTTCTTTTTTATGGCAGTCAAAACATGTATCCTAGGTACTTCATTGCTCAGATGAATCTAAAGGATAGATATGTAAAAGAGAACAAATAGCTGTCACCCTCAGCCACCTTTAACCAGCCCTTCTCCCTGAATGTCCAAAGTGTTTGCATGGCAGCAGCTGGCTCAGTTTTGGGACAGTTTGTATAGGCTTTAAGGTAATGGTGGGCAATTCTCACCTTGGTTGCTTACAGCTTGAGTGAGGGCTCTTTCATGTGTGGGATCTGTTTCCCAAGTGCCTGTCCCATCCTCCTGGTAAAAAACCTCACAGTCAGAGCTTGGAGAGCCCTTGTGTGTGCTGCAGCTTCACTCCTGCAGCTGGGTCATGGGGTGTTTGTGCTTTGTGTGGTGGGGACTCAGCTCAGTTTGGCCTGTGTTAAGGCAGATATTGTGCAGGGGTTGAGCCAGAGATGATCCCCACTGGAGAAGCCCACAGGCTCAGCAGTTCACACACCAGGAGGAGCAATGCCCTGTGGCTCCTGCTAGAAGTAATTGGTGGCTGGCTAGGGACAAGGCTTGGCCCTTTGTCTGTTTTGTCAGTCATACTATTCTGAAAACAATTCTCATTATTTTTTGTGGATTGTCCTTGTCTTCTGCTTTTATCTACACACATTGGACTGTGTTTGAATCTGTTGGTGGATGGCCCTGCTCTGGAGCACCATTCAAGATGTGCCTGGCTTTGGGTCCACATCTTCCTCCAAGCAAGCTCCAGGCTCAGCTTTCATTCTGCTCCTGCCCTCCTATTCTCTTTTAGCATTTTCCTTGGCAGATGCCCCTTCCCTGCCTGGCAGTACCTCCAGTGTCTGTCTTGGACACCACCCAGTTAGGGTCATGAGGAAGCAGGAATGGATGGGGTTTTTCCAGCTCAGCCTTGTCTCCCTCGGTGTAATGAGGGCAGATCCCCAACAGATGGCACTTGAAGCTCTTCCCTGGTTGGTTTTTCCCTCCAGCCTCGCGATGTTCAGACCCGTGTATGCACAGATGCAGCAGGAGCCTGTGACGGCACCGTGTGTGGAAAGAGGGGACCAAAAAGAGGTTCACTGTGTAACAGGGGGCGAGCAAATCCCCAGGTGACTTCAAAGGGTGAAAAAAGCATCCCTTTCCTTTTGAGAAGGCTTGGCCACGCCTGCCTAATGAGGCTTTCTGCACCCACTCACATTCCTGTTCTTGCACCTGGCAGTGTCAGTGGTACACCTTGGGCAGGATAAACTGTGGAAGGCATTAGCTTGTCCTCTGAGCACAACAGGAAACACAGCCCAGAGGGAATCTGTGCATTAAACTAATCCTCACTGCATTGTCTTCACTCCTACTGCCTGTCTCCCCATTGCACTGTTTGGTCAGGATTCCCACAGGGGAATGTGTCCAGGGGAAGGTAAGATGAGGCACAGCAGACATCCACCGATGTCTTCCCCATGGCAGCTGGGGGCAGGAACACGTGGAAGTGAACCAGTACCCTGCCTCATCTCACAGTCCCCTGTCCTCTCCCTGTCACCTCAGTGTCATGTGTTCTTGCAGGGAAAACTTGCTACTTGCTCCTGGTCTGGCCACAAGGAACTTAAAGAGTTCTTCAAGATATGCTGGAGCAGGCATGTGGGTCTACCCTAAATGTTGTGCGATGCATTTTTCATGCTTTTGTCATGGGACCAGAGGAAACTTGGACTAAGTTTGAGATTTGAGATTTGGTTTGAACCCAGTAGGCAGATCAAAACTCCAGGGGTGAGAAACCCACAGGAACCAAGAGCAGAGCAGAGTGATCACATGAGATGCTTGGGAACAGAAACCACTGAATTTTGCATAGCTCCAGCAGTGTGATCTAGTAACAGGCTATATTACAGTCTGGCACATGCAGCTTAGGGGCCAGGAGATACCACTTCTATTCTTGGATCTTCCTCAGCTTTTCTCAGTGACCTTCAGAAAGTCAACTAACCTTCTCTGACTTGGGTTTTTCTTTGGGAATAATACTATGAATTACCCCTGGAAAATATTTTGCTATCCTCAGATAGAAGTTACACGGGAGTGTTCTGCAACCTGTATGTGGAGGAGCAATGTGTCCAGCCCTCTCAGGAAGCTTTCTTTCCACTATGTGATGCAGCCATGTGACTTGCCATCTACTGGGAACCCATTCAGCACGTTGAGCCTCATGCTCAGGGCACAGATCACCTAAGACAAGGGTTGCAGCAGTAGGTTGTAGCTCTGCTTTCTGTGAGGGTTTCTTTTCCTCTGGGGGTCTTGTAAGTTGCTTGTTGCTGGTTGCAGCAGTGTGTCACTGTGCCTCACTCAGAGGAGATGCTGGATGCCGTGGATTGATGATTCTGGTCATATGAAATACAAAGCAAGAAAGAAACAGCTGTTCTGCAGGTATTTGCTGAAACAAGTATAGGTAAAGGTTGCAGAAGCAGGATTTGTAGAATTAGTTTCTCTCAAATTGCAAGTGCCCCAAAAAAGCACTTGTTCATCAGCACTTGTTTTTGCTGCTAGCCCTGAAAGGCCTGGCCCTGCAGCAGGTTAGAAGGCCTAGCACAAACCCTTCTCAGGCTGGGCTCCCCACTGCTGTCCTGTGGTGTAGTGGGGTGGGGTGAGCTCAGGTAGAGCCTGTGCTGTGTTACAGTTGGGATGGCAGGTTCTGCTCTTCTCTGTTTCAGGGAGCTTTTTCAGCTTCATCTGTTCTGAAACAATCAACTGGGCCTTGGCATGTGCCTGCCCCAGAGCTTGATCTCTGAATGGGAAAGCAATCATACACAGTAGTTTAAGCTGACTGTGGTTTATGGCTTATATCTTACAGACCATTACAAGGACAGCCAGTGTCTCCAGAGCTGAAATAAGGAATGAATAAAGGCTTGGGGAATTTCACTTTATATGGGAAAAAAAAAAAGGAAAACCTTAAAAGAGAATCTCAGTTGTTGGACTTTGGGGTATATATTGGTTATTGGTTAGGTCCCAGGGATAATTCTTATATAGTATTAACTATAATATTGCATATCTCTGTGCAGGATTTCTGGTTTCAGTTAGCATTTTACTCCCTCCTGTTGGATGCAGCATGCCAGACTAGCAATCTGCTCGTGTGCACTATTCCCTGTTTTTTTTTAATCCATACAAAAAGAAAAGCAGAAGTACCTACAGCAATATGTGGTGGCGTAGAGTCATAAGGTTGGATTGTGATTTCAATTTGGTGTGAACTCTGGGAAAAATCGGTGAAAACAAGTCCATGGTGTGAATGCAGAACACACAGAACGAGTATGGTTTAACAGATGAGACAGTTTCCTACTGCAGACATCTTCTAAGAAGGCACTATCTGAAAAGCAAAAATTTTGCTTTCTGGCTCAGACTCTGTGCTTGTTGTACTCCTTCAAGAAAAAATACTTTGCTAAATGGAGCTGAACCTAGGCCCTTTCCCCCGCAGCAAAGATGTGCTCTCTCTTTTCCACAGTCAGCACTTTAGGAGTGCTCTTATCTTGTTACAGGCCTGCTGGCTGAGAACTGGGAACCCACAGTTAACCAGGCGGTGCTCCTCAGGAATTTGTACACAAGCAGAGACCTCTGCAATGCTTCCTAGCTTGTCCCAGGAGGAAGGTTGGGACAAAAGGCTCTGCTGGCCCCCAGGGACTGGTAATGGGCAAAAGGGACCTTTCACCTAGACTTGGGGAGTTCATCGCTGGCACGGAGCTGGCAGTGGGTGAAAGCCCTTTGTTGTTACTGCTGGCAAACACGTCGGCGGCTTCCTGTGGGTTCAAAGTGGCCGGGAGCCTATCAGTCAGCCCCTGATAACTTTCCCGACTGTTTTGCCAGGGAGGTGCTGGGGGACTGCCCATGGAAACGGGGCACCTTGCTTGTGCCCGAGGGTTGCTGGTGCAGCAGGAGCTGCTGCTGGCTTGGCCCCGCGCCTGCGTTTCTGTGGGGAAAGGCTGTGGCGAGCTTCCCTGCTGCTGCAGGCGCCGTGCGAGTCCCCGGGGTGGCTCAAGGGACTCGAGACCGGACCCACGAGCCCTCCCTATGGATCTGTGCTCTGGATCGGAGGGCGGGACAGACAGGTCACGGCATCCCGTTGTGGGGTCCCTGGACTGAGCGGACTGCGAGCCAGGATGCGGGAGCGCAGAGACAGCTCCCAGTCCCGCATAGCCCGAGCAGAGTCCGCCCAGGTCGGGGAAGTCAAGGAACGCCGGCGGCCGGGAAGGGCCGGTGACCCTTTAAGCGGAGTCCCCGCCCCGTCCCGCCCCGTCGGGCCAATGTGCGCCGCCGCTGCCGCGCCGCTTGTTACAAGTTTCCCGTGGCGGCGGTGCCGGAGGGAGCCCGGGGTGGTGGCAGCGGCCCGCGGCAGCAGCGGGGCGCGATGCCCGATGCCCACCCGAGGCTGACCGGGCGGGAGCGCTGCCATGAGCCGAGCCCGGCGCCTCGCTCAGGGAGCTCTGCCGTCCCGCAGCGAGCGCTCTGTGCCGAGTGTCTCTTGTCCTCTGCAGCACGCTGCCAGCTGGTACCTCCCTCCTTTCTGAAGCGTAACTGAGGAGGGGGTGGAAGGCAGAGGAAGTTTGGTGCTCAGTTTTTTTTCTGTAGGCTTTGGAGAGGGATTCCCTTTGCGTCCCAGCGCGGAGGGCTGCAGGACAGGGTGCGGTGGCGGAGGGGCAGGGGGCACAGCCGGGAGCCG
Organism: Haemorhous mexicanus; assembly: GCF_027477595.1. Classification (NCBI taxonomy): domain Eukaryota; kingdom Metazoa; phylum Chordata; class Aves; order Passeriformes; family Fringillidae; genus Haemorhous; species Haemorhous mexicanus. The sequence goes on from NC_082343.1 coordinate 29,593,777, forward strand.
CGGCTGTGCGGAGCCGTGCCTCGCCGCCGTGTACCTGCGGTGCTGGATGCGAGCTCCGCGCAGCTCCGCCGAGCGTAGCGGCAGCGGCGCGGCAGATGCAGATGCGTGCGTGTGTGTATGCTTAACCCTTTCTTGGCTCCTCGGATTTGTACCATGCTGAAGATCCTCACCAAAAAGCTCAGGAACCAGAGTTTGAACGAAATTCAGCCGTTCCAGCTAAAGGTAAGGAAAGCCGGTTTTGTCTCGGTTGTTTTTTGACCCCTTCAGGTAACTACTGAGAGGGCCTTGAGAAGCTGGAAACTTGCAGTGTTTATTATGCTGGGTCAGTTTCCTCTCAGCTAGTGTGCTCAGGAGGAGCTGGCCTAGGCTGTATTCCTGTTACTTAAAGTCCCGTTCTTTTGCACTCAGAGTTACCCTGCACAATTCAGATAATACAGAAAAGTGTATGATGACAGATGTATCTGTCTGTTCTTTAGAATGTTTTCCTTTTGATGGGATTCCCATTTAACTGTGGAGGCATTTGCCTAGATACCTTTGTACGTGGGCAAATCCGAAGCCTCTCAGCCCTTTCCAGGCTGGAGCCCCACTGTGCTAGGTACTGTACAAACATGATTTACCTAAAATGCCTTTCAGCTCGTTATTTGCATTTCTCTCTCTTCTGGCCCTGAAGGCCAGAATCTGAGCTGAAGTTTGCAGGCTGGATCATTGCTTTGACCCATAGCTTTCCAGATTCTTCTTACATCCGTTTTTAATGTTTAAAATAAAACTGAGGACCACAGATTCAGGATAAGAACTGTCTAAGCCCTTCCTGCCAAATATAAAGAGGAGTTTTTGAGCCATATACCACAGGATAAAAATGGAGCCCTGACGAATGAGAAAAAAATACAGGATCCTGATTTGGCAAAATTGTTGAGAACCAAGGGATATCCCCTGAAATCAGCAGAGCTGCTCTGGATTGGCACCAGTAGTGTGGGAAGTGTAGCACCTGGCCCCAAATAAAAGAAGGGATCTGGGAAAAGTAGCAGCCCTCGTTGCCTGAGTTGGGGGCTGGGGATCCGTATACCAGACTCTAGTGGAGTCTTTTGTATGTGTTACACAGAGGCTCACTGCCGTGTGGCTGCACTTCTGCGCAGTCACTCTGGACAGGCTGATGGCAACTTTGATGAAACATCAGCACTGTTTCTAACAAAGTTTGCTGTACTTCTTCCTCTGGGGATTGCACATTCTGTGGCTCTCAGGGGAGGCAGGGTTAGGTTTTATTTTTGGAAGTAAAATAAGGGCAGTGCTTTAGGTTGTTGTGGATTGCTTCAGTGCAGAGTATTTGCAGAGGCAGTGAGGGTTTTTTTAACACTGTGTTTCTGGGCCTTATGGCTGCAATCTCCTCCTTTAGCTTTATTGTTTGTCTCTTGGAGCCTCAGGTTGTGAAACCGTGAGAATCTTTGAAAGGAGTTCTCAGAGGTGGATACAGCCTTCAGGATGCTTGGAGGCATGCAGGAAAATGTGCATGAGTGGGCATCTGCAGCCATTTTGTTCATGTTAGTGCCAAGGTTTTGTGCTGCAGACAGGTGGTCTGCATTTTTGCAGGCTCAGTAGAGACAGTTCAGCTTGCACTGTGCCTTGCTTGCCAGGCTGTTGCATGGCCCATCAGAGCTGTCTTTGCAGCCTGCAGTGGGGAGTGCTACAATGACTGGTACACATGTGTATGGGCAGAAAGCCAGACTTGCAAACTCTGGGTTTAAATCTGTTTTGTAGGCCTTTGGGGACCGTGTGCAGCTGCCTGGTCTTGGTTGAGCCTTGCAGCAGCATACTAATTGCTTAATGGAGTGTGCAGGGCTCTGTCTTAGGTGTTGGACCGGAGCTCCTTGCAGGTATGGGCCCTGGGTAGGTGTCACAGGGGGTGAGCAATGTGGAAGCTTCTGGTGGCTGTGCTGTGCACGGACCCTGTGTCAAGGCCAAATGTCCTGTGCCCTTTTGCTCTACTGCCCTCATGATGTGGGGCTGCCAGGCACTAAGCAGACTCAGCCATCTTGGCCTTGGTCTGTGTCTGTGCAAGTCTGTATGTATTCTGGCTTGTATGGTAAATGCATTATTTAAAAGGTCCAGTGTGCTGTCTTTGAAACCTAGTGAAAAGTTAGGTGAGAGCACAGAATCAGTTCTGTAGAGGTCTGTAGCCCTGTAAGTGGAGAATGAACATCAAGTTTGATAGAGTAAGAACTGGTCTACATTCACCACCCAAAACAAGTGCTTTCTGGGCTTTAATAACAGTGTGCTTAGCTGCTCATCTGCTTCGTTGCCCATTCGCTTTAGCACTTTGACTTTTTTGGGAAGTTCCCAAATTGAAGCAAAAGCACGCTGCTGTTGTGCTTCTAGATTACAACTGCACTGAAATTAGCCAAAGTCCCAGGGGACTGTCCTTGGGTAAATTGTCAACTCATTTTTACAAGTGTGGAAGATTTGACCAGTCTTGGATTGGCATCCAAGCTTTGGGAATCTTTTCAGAATGAAATTTCTGCCCATTGTAAAGGTTTTATTTTTGTATGATGTGTCTCACATTGGTTTAGTGTGGCTGTAACAGGTCCTCCTAGTTTTCCCCTGCTTGGAGAAGCTGAGAGGATGCCATGGCCTTCTGTAAGTGAAACCACAAAATATGCAATCTTTGGGTGTTGATGTAATAGACTTCTCTTTTTCTGTTCTAAAACTGGCCTTTAGGCTGTTGACAATTAGGGCTCCTCAGAGGACTTTGACTCAAGATGTGCTGGTGTCTCTCAGAAAGTGTCCCTCCATTTCTCTTTCATCAGAAGTCACCATGGTGGGAAGGGAGGGAGGGACTGACTGACACTTCACCTGATGTTGGGTTAGCCTGCTCAGCCAGCAGTCTCTGATAAGGGTGGCTGGGCTGTCAGTTGTGATAGTTAGGGTTCAAATTTGAGTGCCTTGCCTTGGAAGACAGACGATCTTGCTTCACAGAATCCTGGAATGGGTAAGGTTGGCAGGGATCACAGTAGATCACCTGTTCCAGGCTCCCTGCTCAAGCAGGGTCATGGCAGACCATGTGGCACAGGATTGTGTTCAGGGAGCTCTTGAATAACTCCAGTGAGGGAGACTCCACAGCCTTTCTGGACTTGGTCACCCACACAGTAAAGAAGTTCTTCCTCATGTTCAGGCGGAACTTCCTGTACATCTATCTGTTCCTGCCTGTTGCCCCTTGTCCTATTGCTCAGCACCACTGAGAGGAGCCTGGTTCCATCTTCTCAACACCCCCTCTTTAGATGTTTATATACATTGAAGAGATTCTCTGTGTTGCCTCTGTTTGAAACTGACCAGGCCCAGCTCCCTCAGCCTTTCCTGGTAAAAGAGATGTTTCAATCCCTTAATCACCTTTATGACCTCCACTGGACCCACTCAGAAGGTTCTCATCTCTCTTGTACTGAGGAGCCCAGAACTGGACACAACACTCCAGATGTGGCCTCACCAGGGCTGAGTAGAGGGGCAGGATCACCTCCTTGACCTGCTGGCAGCGTTCTTCTGATGCACCTCAGGATACCATTGGCCTCCTTGGCCACAGGACACGCTGCTGGCTCATGGATGGCTTGTTGTCCACCAGGACCCCCAGGTCCTTCTCCACAGAGCTGCTTTCCAGCAGCTGAGCCTGTGCTGGTCCGTGGGGTTATTCTTCCCCAGGTGCAGGACTCTGCTCTTACCTTTGCTGAAGGAATTTCTGAAGGTTCCTCTGTGCCCATCTCTCCAGCCTGTCCTTCTCAAGGATCTGGAGTATCAGCCACTCCTCCCAAATTTGTGACATCAGTGGTCTTGATGAGGAGGCATCTGCCCCTTCATCCAAGTCATTGACGAATGAGTTAAACAATATTGGGCGCAGTATTAAACCTTGGGGGATACCACTAATGACAGGCCTTCAGCCAGGCTGTCTGCCACTGATTATGACCATCAGCCAGTTCTCAATCCACCTCACTGTCCACTCATCCAGTCCACACTTCCTGGGTTTGCCTGTGTGGAGGTCGTGAGAGACAGTGTTGAAAGTCTTGCTGAAGTCAATGTAGACAATATCCGCTGCTCTCCCTTTATCCAGCCAGGCACTTGTTTCATTTTAGAAGGCAGTTGGGTGTATCAGGCATGACATTGGTAAATTCATGCTGATTACTCCTTGTCATTCATGTGGATAGACATGGCCTCCAGAATGAGGCATTCCATCACATTTCTAAGGATTGAGGTGAGGCAGACTGACTGGTTGTCCCCTGACTCCTAATTCTTGCCTTTTTTGAAGACTGGGATAACATTTGCTTTTTTCCAGTTCTCAGGTGCCTCTCTCTGATCGCCATGACCTTCCAGAGATGATCCTGAATGGCCTAGCCATGGTATTTGCCAGCTTTCTCAACATTTGTGGAAGCATCTCATCAGAGCCTGTCCTCATCAGGACTTTTGGATGTCAGTTTTGAGGTGTCTTTCCATTGGATACTTGCCCCTGTAGCAGGGGCAGCATGTCCACTCCAGAGCTCTTAGCACAGCCTGTTAGCTTAAGAGCTTCAGCTCTTCAACTTTTAGCTTTTGTGGCTCAATCCAAGAAAGGAGAGGGCATTGCCTGTGCCTCGGTCTTTGGTCAGCCACGTGTTTCAATGGTCTGGTGTTATTGGCTAGATGTTAGGCCAGATTCAGGAACCTTTTTGGCTGTTTTTGAGCCAGAAGTAGATCTGACTTTATAGTTTAGGGATCATCTTTGATAACGGCTGACAACTGGGTCTGTTCTAGAGCAGTTGAGATAGGAGAAAAAAGTGAGATCAGGGGAATGTCCCATTTGGTAGTGAAATGCTTCAAAACCAGGAAAGTGAGAGGGGCCTGTAACTCAATGCCTGATTTTAATTTTTTTTTTTGTGTTGGTTGTCCAGTATTACAGTCTAGTATAGTTTTTTATTTTCTTTCCTAGTTTTAGACTTGTAGCCCTGAGAAGGACTTCCTGAACTATTAAGTCAGGCTGATCAAGGAGCTTTTAAAATGCATATCTTGGGTTTGCATGTGGGTTTGTGATGGAGTACTGATATTGAGCCCTTAGAATTGTTCTCTAACCAACTCCATGAGCTTTCTGTGAATCAAATGTCTTAATCATCCCCACAATTTGGGGTAGGGGTTTCTCACACGAATGTTTCTTCCAAGTTTCTCTTGAACTCTTGGGGCCTTGCTATTTATGTAGTGGCTCATGTGTGGGTGTCTGTTTTCTGAGCTTTGCTTGCAAGCAAGCTCCTTCGGGCAGGGAGCATCTGGCTGGAACAAGTCTGTGCATTGCCAGTCAAACTAAGCCCTTAATTAGTGGCCCTAGGTGTTATCAGAATGAAACAGTTGGATTGTGGTGTGTTAAAAAATTAACTGGCTGGAACATGCAGCTAAAGAAGACTGAGCACTTTAAAGGTGGCAATTTCATTCCAACTTGCTGTTGAGACAAACAACTTTGGAGGTGATACAACTGATGTTCTTATCAACAAAAGTTGTTAAATTACTTATGTACTTGCCATATTCACTTTGGTCTTGGACAGAGATAATACAGACATGTTTGTCACTTCCTTAATGTTGATCAGTGATACAAAGTCAAATGTGAGTGTTCTAGTGACAGAGAACTGCATTTCTCTTCTATGTAACTTTAGCCTTACACTTGCTTAAAGGGAATTTTGTGCTAGGTGCTAACTGTGTCAGTTCTCTTCATGTGCTCTTGCAGCTTATATGTGAGCATACACAGCACTGGGGGCCATAAAGTCCTCTCAGTTATTTTCTACTGGCATCTGTATCTGGAATCAGCTGTAAGACTCTGGTCTGGCTGGCCAGCCCTGACAGGCAACTGGGAATCATCTTCATCCTCCCTGTGTAAAAGGGATTCAGCTGGCTGTGCAAGGTGAACCTCAAGGCTGCAGGCAATGACTCCTGCAGTCAGTATCCCTGTGGTAGCTTATCTTTTTTCTCCTTAGACAAAAAAGAGTGGAGTAGCATTATTATTGATGCACAGTGGGTATGCTTTCAAAGATCTGCATAAGTGCTCAGGCTTACTATGAATGAGGACAGACTGATTTCTGCCTTCCTTTGGGCCGACTGCTTGTCGTGTGTCACAGGTCTTCAGCTTGGCACAGGGAAAATTTAGCTTTGTTTGCTGTGGTGTATGCAGGTTTTCTCTCCTTTATGGGTTTTTCAGCAGATGCCACAGGTTCATTCCCCTAGATCTGGAGGACTCTGTTGTACATTGAAAGTTTGCTTTTCTTCCTGTTACACCAGCTGGCTAGGTTAGGTGCTTCTGGTTTGTCATAATTGCAGGAAAGGCACAAACGAGTGAATCTAAGTGTGCAAGTACAATTTTGACTTTTGGAGTGCCTATGAATATGCCTGAAGTTAGGCTTGTAATAATTTGGACTGAAAATACGCATGTTAGTGGGTTAGACAGATCCTTAGCTAAGTAAGCTAAGTACTGTGATAGATACTTAGCTAAGGCAAGGAGTACAACAGGCAATCCCAGCCACTTTAAGCCTTAGGTTTTTGAGACTTCTCCCTAAGGCATTGTAAAATAATAGGTTTGCGATTCTTTCTACTTGGCTTTGAAGATCTGAATCTTTAAGGGTTGTCATCTTTTCTGTGCAGACATTCAGCACTGATAATCTCCTGTAATGACTTAATTCCAAAGAGTGATACTTCAGACAAATTGCAGATGCTGCATGTACAGCATGATGGGGCATTCATGGAAATTGAGGTAGTTTGTTGAGACATTCTCTCAGCTGCCTTTATGACTGATAGGAAACTATGGACTAGCTTAAAAAAAAGTCCACCTCCCAAAGGCACAAAGAAATCTCATTACTTTTCCTTGTATTTCCCAATTCTTGGTTTTTATTTGAATGAAGAACTAAATTCTGAAAAGTCAGTGCTAGGTATTTAGCTTGGGGATTTCAGTGAAAACTGATTATTTTTCTTTGCTGGATAGTGCACTTCTTAATTTCCTGCTGTCATGCATTGTCCTACAAGTTCCAAATTTGTTGCACTGTTTGGGATGCTAAATGTCTTCTTGAGCACGTAAAGAGCTCATATTTGAGGTGAAAATAGACAGCAAAACCAGGTCATTATTTATTTTAATTATATGTCTTTCACAAAAAAGTGGGTTCACATTTTTTTTTAAATAGTAAAAAGCAAGGCTTGCATCTCCTTAGGAGAGTTCTGTGGAGTGGTGGGTGGGCAGGGCACCGCTCTGCTGTAATGTGTCAGCCTGGCCAGCTTCCCTGGCTGTTTCTGGAGCATGCCTGGGGTCACAGCAGTGTTGATGGGCTTCCTCAGAATGGGAACCAAGGGCTGTATTCCCTTTTCAGCGGGAAATAACACTCCCACACACATTGTAGGCAGCGCCAACCCCTCCCACCCCCGTGCCTTTATCTGTAGCCCCTGTTCTCCTGTTGAGTGGGATTCAGGTTGCCGGGTGATCCAGCTCTTCCTAGCAACCGGCATCCCAGGTATGTGTGTGCTGGGCTGTGCGCTGCCGCAGGAGCTGCTGTACGTGGCCCTGGGCAGTGCCTGTTTGTCCTCCTGCCACCGGTGACCAGCAGCCAGCCGGCTAAGCTGTTTGTGAATAGGCACCAGCACCACCCACAAGTGCTCAGCGGGAACACCCAGGCAAGGATTTAGAGAAAAGCCAATTAGTTGTGACCTTTATGTGCACTGAAAGCATTCCCTGTGCAGCGAACTCTGCTGTGACCCAGGCCTGAAAGTCGATGTAAAGGACATATGGCCCAGTGTGACCTATGCAGAGCTGTCTCCATGCCAGTCTGGGCACAGGGCTGCCCAAGCCGTGGGGATGCAGTAAGCAGGTGAAGCACAGCTCAAATAAGGTTTCTTCTGGTTTGGCATGGTCACCTCTTGGGGGTGGACATCTCAGGGTGTCTCTAGGCATTTCTTCCCTCTCTCGCTATGTTCTTGTTCTTGGTGCCCTTTATAACCTCCTCTCTGCCATGGGCTGGTCTGTTTGTTGCCTGACTTTAGGTAGATGGTCCTTATCTAAATTTAGATTTATGAAGGGATGGGAGATGCCTGCTGTTTGTGAGATGTCCAAATACCTCAATATTCCTAAGTGTCCACAATAAGAATAGGCAGGCCTTAGTTTCTGATATATCTAGGGACCAAACTATTGCTTGGTAGCTGATTAATTGATTTGTCTGGGCTACAAATCTGGTTTTGAGCCAGGATTTCAAGGAGATCAGGCAGTTTGAGTTGCTGATAGCACAAAGATCCTACCCCTTCCCTTCACACCTATTTTATTCAGCAATCTGTCTCATCTTGCTCCTTCCAAACAGGGTCACATTGTTTCCATGATGCATGCTGGTTTTTATTTAACTGATGTCCTTACTTCTTGGCATAACACAATCTGCCAAGCTCTATATGGACATAAGATGAGAATAAAATTTCCTTTGGTTGAATGGGGAATTTCCCATCTGAAGGAAAGGTGCCAGACAGGCAGCTAAGTTCTCCAGTTTGCTAAGAGTGTGTCTGGATGTAAGCTGGAAAAATATAAAATAATCCTTCCATATCCTGTCACCCAGTTATTACACACAAAGCCAAGTGGTTATTCCAGACAGTTGTCTGCAGCCAAACTATTCTTGTGTGTGTTTTTTTTTTAATATAGTTTTTTCTTTATTCCTATGAGTTGATTATTCCAAGGGAATAAAGTTCTATGGCCAAAGGCTAATTAAAGGAAAGAACAGAGGTATTTGGTGTGAAGCATATAAACTGAAATAATTTAGAGGCTTGAAAAATCAGCAGCTTCCATGTATAGATTTTTTTTGTTCTCAGACAGCCCTTTTTGTTCTGGCTTGGACAGAACCAGTCACTTTTGGGAAGCTCCTCAATGGTATTTTGCAGAGGGCTGCAGTGCAATGCAGCTTTTCCCATCTTGCCTCTGAATTGATTCATGGGGATGCTAATTTGGTATGTAGTGCTTGGACACTGTCTCAGTAGCACTTTGTGGTGGGGTCAGTTGGACCTGGCAGAGCAGTCACACTTTGCTCTCTGCATCCCCCTTACCTTGTGACATTGCAAGTAATTGCATGGTGCTGTACTTACTTCCATGAATGGAATTTAGGAGCACCCACCCAATGTTAGACCTACAGTTCCTCCCAGCAGCCTATCCTCCTGCATTAATAACCCAGTAAGTTTCTTCTGCCTAAACCTCATTTTACACCACCAAATCTGTGTAGGGGTATTTACATCCAGAACATCCTGTGGCAGAGTATTTCACACCTTAACTACACACTGCCAAATGATCACCTGTTATTTGTTTAGGACCTACCTCATACTAATTTAATTTTGTGCCTTCTATGCTGTATATTGAAGAAGAGAGTGAATATTCAAATTCTATCTTTGTGAATATTCAAATTCTGTCTTATTTTCTAGGTCATCCCTCCATGTGTGGGATGATTTGACAACCCATTTGTCAGATTTTCCCAACTAGGAACCACTTGGAATCACAAAATATTTACCAGGAAAGGATCTGGTGCAGCGAGAGACATTACAAGTTATGACATGCTCCTAACTCTTACTTTGAAGGTGCCTGACCAGACGGATCAAAGACCTGGTCTGAAAGGATTAACCTACTGGTTTGCTCTCTGATAAAACACAAGAAGTTTGGTGTAAATCCATAGAGGTGAAACAGCTCTCATCTGCTTGCACTCAGAGGGGTTAATGTGAGATTTTAAGGGGAGGAGAAGCCTGAAATGTCTCATGTGCTCCAAATGTATTTTCCAGCCTGACTGTAAGGCATTGTTCCTTGTGTTTGCAAATGTGGCTAATGTAGTTCTTTATGGCTGAGCAGAGGTGAGTGTCGAGTGAGGTCTCCCAACACAAGCAGCTTCTCCTCAGCTAAGGAAGTATCTCAGGGCAAAGGCACTTGCCCTCTGAGTCTTTTGAGTAGGGAATGGAAAAACTGTTACCAGATGTGTTGTTTATGCCAGCTGCTGTCAGCCGTGCTTCCCTGGTTGAGGGGACTCATGGAATGCTGAGGAGCTGCTGTAAACTGCCTGAGAAGCTGGCCTGTGCAAAGAAACCTTTCCCCGTCACAGTAATAGTAACTGAGCTAGGCCGGTGGGGTGGGCTCTCAGTCGGGAGGGCTGTGTTTAAATCCCCGTGGCCAAGGCAGGAATGGTTGGCGCTGGTGTGAGCAGCCAGCTCCCATCCTCCCTCCCTGAGTAAACGCATGACAGATAAGATCAGCTGTTAGAGGTGCCTCTCCAGTTCTAGGTGTCCCTTGTACTGTCTTACTCTTATGTCTGAGAGGGTTTTAAGCATCTGATAAATAGTGTTGCTTTTAATCTATTTGGAGCTGAGGTTTAGCAGCAAATGGGCTGTAAATTACAGATGGAGCTAGGTCACTGTATCTTAGTGCAGCGTGGATGAGGCCCTGTAAAGAAGGTCTTTAATCCTTCGGGGGGTCCTTTTTGTCTTCCTGGATTGCTGTGCTTTGTGGTGTCAACACTGCTGAATAACACTGCTCCTGCCGGGTGTGAGCCAGGCGATTGCCAGGGCTCCAAGCTGAGAGCTGTCCGGGAGCGGGCCTCCTTTGCAAAGGGATCTCTTTGCATCACAACTGTGTTGCTGATGGTTTCTGATAAGTTTCTTTGTTAGTTCTCGTCTGAGCTATGTTGTCTCCTCTCACAGGATGAAAAAGATAACAGGTGAACACCAGCCTCGGGAGAATCCTTGAAATTTGTGTAGGAATTAGCCACAGCTCTCTTTATTGCAGCAGCAAATCTATGAGTGGAGTAAGAGAGCTGTTGAGAAACTCCTAGTGTGGTTCTGTCCCATGCAGGTGATTGCCACCTGGGGCCGGGCTGGGCTGGGTATGTGTGAGGAGCAGAAGGTGAGTGTGGGAGGTTGGTGGGACACTTACAGGGAAGTGGCACACCTGTGAGCTTTATGAGCAGGTAGAAGTGGAGTTGGAGGAGTGTACGGTTTCTGTCACTTGCAGCAGAGCTATAAACCTTAACTAGCCTCTTAAACTAACAATGTAAGGATAGTTTGAGAATTTTGTAAAAGTTCTTGCTAGCAGAGTGATACACATCACAGCATGGAGCTGCACCATTCCCCTGGCTCCCGTGCTGCAGAAGTGGTCATACTTTGGAACACAGCACTCTGGGAAGTCAAGAAGGAAATTGAAGGATTAAAGACTCCATTTCCGTGGTAACAACACCTTTGTTACCAAATCCCATCCACCTGGCTGAGTGAGGGCTGTAGTGACTTTGTTTTATCTCTGTTTTTAACAAGTGAAATTTATAACATTGAAGCCGTGGTTCCAAACATGACTGCAGCTATGTTTAATCAGGGAGATTCTTGATCTCATAGTGGCTTTGAGGATAAATAAACTTAATAATGTTCTCTCAGATTTGGAGTATTTTGTGTGGTAAGGAACAGAGTCTGGGTGTATTTTGTCTAGGAGGCCTTTTAAAGACTAATTTTTTAATTGATAGCATTCCTTTTGTGTCTTTTGCTGGCACTGAAGTGTGCTGCCTGATGCGAGGAGTGTGTGCCTCTTTATGGGTGCCTATACCATTGGTAGAACAAAGTCTGTTCTAATCTGTTTGCAAGTAATTATTTTTATTTTGGGTGGAATTTAAATCATGATCTTAGTTTTATTCTTGTAACAATATTTGCCCAGAGTTCCTGAGAACAGACCCGGGGTGGATTGGAGTCTCAATTGCAAGCATCAGCTGTATTCCCTTCCTTGGGACTGGGGAACATGGGAGTGCACAGGCACCAGAAACTAGATACCCCAAGTGTTCAAGCACCATAGGCTCACTGGTGGTATAAATGTACTTTTCTGGATTAATGGTGAAGCATCAGGACTTGCTAGGTTTCTTGGGATTTTTTGTTTGGTTGGTTTCTATTTTGTAAATCCTCTGGTGTTTTTATCTTTAGTCTCCCCCTGCAAAATCATCTCAGCTTAGCCCTGGGAGGAACAGGGGAAGATTTTGAAAAAGAGGTTTGTACACTCTGACTGCTGCAAAGAGAACTGATGTGGGGCAGATGAGAGAGTGCAGAGTCAGCTGTGTTGGCCTGAACCATGTTTTGACCACTCAAAACAACAACCCTTTTCCAGGGCTGAAGCCAGCCCCACTGCACTTGTCTGCATAGAGTCCTCTGGTTTACTCCACTTGCAGATGAGGATCCCCAGCACGAGGGTAGTGTATCTCTGCTTTCGTTCTAGTCAGATTTGTCCACAGGTGCCAGTTCTTTCCAGAAGCTGTAGACAGTATGGTCAGGACACACCTATGTATTTGTGAAAGTGCGGGTGGCTGAGGGAGAGGATTTAAAATGGTAAGAGGGGCAAGCATGTGCCTCCTCACACCCATGCAGCACTCATATCCTCACTGTTCTCTGTAAGCCTTGTGCTTTCCTTTCAAGATCTAGGTAACCCAGTTTAAGCCCATGCTTCTGGAAATGCAGCTCAGTCATTGCTCCTCAGAACAGAAGCTTGGGATCCATATTCTTTGATTAATGACTGCCACCACTTGCATCCTGAGAGCTGCCAGTGACCATGTTTGGCAGTATATGAGAATGGTAAGCACTGAACAAAAAATAACTGTACTGTTAAAGCATTGCAGATTTGGCTACCTGGAGGGACTCTCTGCTTCCCTCACATCTGTGAAACCATTGACAATTATACACTCCAGGCCCATGCAGAAGCTGGCATTCCTACACCAGGAATTTTGCTGTGCTTGGCATAGGTAGGGCTTAGAAAACAAGGGTCTCAGGGAGTGCTGTGTCCCACTGGCCCATCCCAGCTTTCATTTACCCAACAGCTGCTCTGTCAAGCAGGACCATGTTCAAGGGTTATGAGCCCTGTGTTTGACTGTAGCCATTTGCAAGGAAATGGTGAATAGAGTTTGAAGGCAGACCTACTGTGAAAATTAAAAAGGAACATAGTAACATGGAAAAAATATTCTAGAAAAGCTTTTTCAAACCAGGACAGTTCTTGCTGTGAGTTTAGCTGTTGGAGGGCCCAGATATAGCTTGGGAAGTCACATCTCACATGTGGATGTTTGAAGATTGAACTGAACTTTAACTTGGCAACTTTTCTTGAGGAGAGAGCCAACCTGTTGTACTAGCATAAATTCTCCCTGATATTCACTGAATATCTTTCAAAATTAAAGGATATCTTGGGAAAGGAGTTACATGTTAATTTGAAGGTCTGTTTGACTCATTCCTTCCTTCTTCCTAATGTTCCATGGCTCAAAACTGCCTTTCAGTGTCTCATCATCTACCTCGTTTTCCAACTCTCTCTAATTCAGAGTTTCTTATAATTGGTAGGATGGCACCTCCCTCATTCAAGGCAGTGTCCCGTGGCAGCTGTACCAGTTGCTGACCTGGAAAAATAACACAAGGGAAATTTAGTGAAATGTTTTTGCTAAAGCTAAGCAATGGAAATGGAGAAGAGGCAGCAGCAGAGCCCTGTGCTGTAACTTGCCCGTGTCTGTAGCAGCTGCTCTGTAGGCAGTGTGGCGGGGGGAGGTGAGTGCTGGTTTCATTTCTCCAGTTTGAAGAAATGGAAATCAGTTCTCCATCACAGAGATACCAGTAGTCATTGTTGAGCTCATCCATTGCTTTCTGGTTGTGTGCCAGGAACCAGGGTGTGAGATCAACTTAGAGTCTCTTTCCAGGGCTCTTGGAAGGGACTTCACTTAGTTGCAGAGATTGCCTGCAGTGGGCAAGCCTGGTTCACAAACAGCCTTGTATGTACACCACAAGCAGTATTGGCCTCTGCCAGGGAAACCACCTCCCTGGAGGTAAACTCCTTCCTTCCCTCCGTCCCTTGCTCCCAGAGGGAGATTGGGAATGATGCCCTCCAGCCTGTGTGCATTCTTCATTCGAGCTGGGAACAAGAGGTTGCCTGTGGTCAGTTGTATCTTTGTATTATCTCTTCCTCATGAACATACCTGTGCTGAACCAAACCATGCTGTTGGTGTTTTAGGTTTTTAGGACGATGCAGCCTTTAAGTGGAGCCTGGTGGGAGAGTTTTAGTCTGCCTTACAAGTGAGATTTCTTGTCCTTTGTAAGCTCACAGATGCTTCTTAATGTCATTGGTTTTGATTGTAGGATAGCAGGATAATTTCTCTTCTGGAAGTCAAACCAAGAGGAACTCCACTTTAACATAGTGGGACTTTTTAATTGTCTGGTGTATTTCAAAGCTTTAGACTTTGAGGGTGATGTGACCCTTTAGGACCTGGGCAATTTCAACTGCAGTTTATTACTCAATTGACAAGCAGCAGTGTGATCAGGAAGATGTATTTTTCTGTCTCTTTTTTTTTCTTGTATCTCCTAGTTTGTCTTTCATGTTAAAACTCCCTCAAAAGTGTAAGCCTTATTCTTAAGTTTTCCTTAAATACCATCTGGTTATTTTACAGCAAGCCATATTTCCTTACTAGAGATGGATGAGAAATGAAATGGATGGGGAAGTTAGTTTGTTTCTGTCTGGAACAGAAGGAGTCCTTGTCCTGACTGAAGGCACGTCAGGTGCCAGAGCTGAAGGTCTCAGGTGTAATAACACTGGGTGATCCTCATAAATGGGAGGCTGATTGCTGATGCATTTACTGAAGAAAGATTGAAGGGTAGATGGCCACCTGTCCTTTGGTTTTTGGCTTCTTTTGTGCCACAGCTTGTAAACATTCACACATTTATGTGAATTGAAGATTTTTTCCCTATTCTCTTCAAATTTGCATGTTAAAGCAGAAAGTGTGTTGTGCACAGTCCTGGCAACTTTTCTAGTTGTTCCAGCTTGAGCAAGAGCTTGGACTATTGTGATACTAAGAGGTGTTTTTCAATCTAAACAGTTCTGCAATTGATGTGCTGTGAATGAAGCCATGATCTGGTGGGACTTTTGACATGAAGTTTTCCAATTTTCTGCTATAGCAGTGCCACAGTTCTGAATTTCTGAGGAAAATGGGGCTGTATTGCCTTGGACAAAAGTAAATCTGTGGCTAATATATGGGAGGCTGGAAGCCTGAACACAGGACTGCTGTGTTTAGTGAAATGTTTTTGAATGCTTAGGAGAGGGTACTGTTAAAGCCTGGGAAGAGTCAAGGGAGAGAGTATTTATCTCCAACTAGTCAGAGCATTAGTCTTTGATTCCATAGATCTTTAGCTTTTGGAAAGTCTTGTTATCCAGACTGACAGAGAATCTTTTTTTTTTTTTTTTTTTTTGATCTTCCATTAATCTTTGCCTGTGTGAGGTATTGTGGCAAGGAGTTTCAGGTAAAAAATTTCAGCTCTGCAAGATTAATGGTTAGCCTCCTATGAATGATGGGTCTCTGTTGGGGGGACTTGAAAGCTAGAGTCTCTTGTTTGAAAGACTTTTCTTTCATGTGCTCTGAAGACAGCCTCTAGCAAAGTGTTTAAGGCAACTCACAAGGGAAATTGGTTTTTGGTTGCCTGAGGGACTGGGGAGGGCTCAGTAGAGGAGAGTTACCCATAAGAGGCCAAGGGCTGGCAAAATTTCACTTGCAGAGGGAAGAGTGAGTATTTTGGAGGCCTGCAACCGGTAGACCCAAAGACCTTCAAATGTCAGTCATTGACTCAAATCCACCTCCTATCTTAAGCATCTCAGGCCAGTGACATTGTGCAGTAGCTGTTTGACCTGCATGTGCTGGATGTCATTGGCCTTTTTTTGGAAGCAGTGCCATGCCATGCATTGACATTCACATTGTACAGAAACTGGAGCTGCTAGGTTTCCCACGCAGGGCTGCTAAACCTCACTGAAAACCCTGCCGTGTCCAAATGAAAGGTTTTTATGTGGGAATGAGCCACAGCCTAAGGTCAGTACCTCTCGAGTTAGAATGGGAGCCTTAGCTTTTATAAGGGAGACAGGACCTCTGTCTGTCTGTACAGCAGCCACACAATGGCACCTCAGTGTCAGCTGTCCCCTCTGTGAACTGCCATGGTACAAACAAGGTATTATACCTGCTCTGGGGACAACTAGAAGTCTCTGTGTTTGGCAGTGTTCCTCAGTGCCAGCTGCCTTTATTAAATGATGCATGTGTGTGAACACATACAAGAAAATTGTAGTTGTAGAAGGAAAAACAACGTCCTGTGTTTACTTCAGGAATATCTGCAGCAGGCATAAATCTGAAATCTGACTTGCCTGGTTCATCTTTTGACAGTTGAGGATGTAGTTTAAAGACTAGCAAGGAAAGAAAAGATATTTTGATTTCTCAAAGGGCAATGTAAATACAGAAGGGCAAAAGGTAGCTTTAAAGAAAGAGGTGGGGGGGGGAGGTGTCAACATGTTTTTGAGGGGAACAAAATGCCCCAAACACAGTCCTGGAGCATGGTCACAAAATAGGTGTGTTGATTTAAGAGCTGTCAAATTCAGTATCAATCAGAATTTGTCAACTATTTTTGCTTCTCTGCATTAGCAGTGTGTCTTTCATAGACACCTAGGTAAGTGTAGCTGCTCTTTTGTGTCTCTGGGTGGCTGAAACACTACAAAGATGTCTCCCCAGGGTGGTGGAGATAAAATGGGTCCGTATCAGTGTAATGGCTGCATGCTTGCCTCTTCTTTGTAAAAGTCAAGCACAAGCACATCAAAGGTGTAAAATGGAAGCATAGCACGTAACCTTTTGAAATGTATTGCCACTGGATTCTGTTAAGAGCAAGTATTTTGAGGCAGCTCAGAGTGATGGCTGTGTTTGTTATTCTGAATAAAAAGGTGTAAGGAATAATGAAGTTCATCTTGCCATGATCATGTTATTCCAGAACTGTTTCTTATAAAGGTTTCTTTTAAGTATTGCATTTTCCTTTGACTCATTTGGTTTGCCTGCTGCCAGAGACACATACTAAGCTGTGTAGCTCAGTGGTTTGATCTAATAACTTCCAGGTAGGCTCTATGCAGCTGAACAAAAGTCACTTCAGTAACAAGGTAGGTAGGATTTCCTCTGTGTAGGAAACTCAGAAGCAGTGTGATCTATCTGACCTATAAAAGCTTGGTTTCAGGTCTCTCAATCCTCTCAAGAGGCAGCTAGCAGGTTTGTTCAGTGTTAGACATGTTTTGAAAGAGTAAGAGTAAGTCAGCCAATGAAGTCCATTGGCTGACACAGAGCAGATGTTCCTTAAAAGTCTTGATATTGACAAAAATATGTGAATTATTGTTATCTTGGAGCATTCAGAAGTGTTCAGTGGTACTGTAAGTTATCTCCTGGAGGGGACAGCGTAACAGTATTGTCTGTGTTTCTGTGAAATCCTGTTTTTCTTATTTCTAATAAATACTTCAGGGTTGGCCTGTAGGAAAGCAAGATGAGTCTGTTCTGTGGTGGATTGTGTGTGAACTTCAAGGGGGAAGTGTGGGTGCATGCACAGGATGGCCAAAGCTAACATGCCACTTCCATTTGTGGGTGCCTTGCAAGTGCAAGTGCTGTTGACAGGATGTGTCTTTATATCGGCAGTGGAGATTCTGGAGATTCATTTATCCACGTGATGTGGATGTGGTAGGCCATGATGGTTGTAAGCTACATGTCTGGGAAGTGAAAGGCAGGATATGTTCATTGTACTTGGGAAAGAGCTGGCAGTGCACCTCGTGTGGTGGAAGCAGCAGTATTTTGTGTGTTCTGTGTTGCTGCCAGTAAGAGGATACGATGGGAGATGAGGATGTGCATACAGGAAGGTGCTATGGCTGGGTGTGTGTGGTTAGGTGGGGTGGATGCCTCCAGGATGTGAGAGTGGGGAGGGTGGGGGAAGTGGCTTGGCAGCAATATTCAGTGTTCATGATGAAGCTTTTTCTTTCTCCTTGTCCCCTAGATCTCCTATCCCCCAAGTGATGAGGACAGCGATGACTCTGAGGGAGAGAACCAGGAACTTGCTCAGATCGACAGAGGTAAAGGGATGAAGATAGAAGGATCCCGGGATACTACGGCTGAAGTCAGTTTTTCTTTTCACTCGTGCTTTTGCAAATGCCTCCTTCTCAGTCCCCAATGTACCACAATCAGATGCATTAAATCAGTCACTTTTGAAGCATCTGGGACCTCACAGGGAGAGGCTGGTGTTATCATATGCTGCAGTTGCATTTTTACCACCAGAAATAGACATTGTTAACCATGTGTTACAGTCCCAGTGCTCTGACATGGGGCAGAGATGGTCCACAACTGTGCCAGCAGCAGAGCTGGGGCTAAAAATTTATCTTCTATTCCATGCTTTTGACTTGTGTCATCTTTGTTCTGGGTTTCCTCATCCTTGCTATTTTGAGTTTTAACCTTCGGTTTATTCAGTCCCCTGGACCCATTATTTGATTATCTCTCTCCCTTCCTCCTAGACTGTTGGTTTTGTGCAGCTCTGTTCTTGCATCTAGTGAGAGTCTTTGACAGAGAAGATACAGGTGCTCTGCTGTTGTTTTTGGACTTGATATGAAGTAGCTTAGAGCTGCAGGTGAAATCTGTAGTAAATGCATCTCTCAAGTTATGCTAAGTTTGCCATTAGTGCATGCCCTATGCCCAGGTTCAAGCAGATTCTTATGTAGAGGAAGCAGAAGTTCAATTCCTGACCCACAGGACATGTCCTGTTAGAATTCAGATCCCTGCTCCATATGCTTATCATAAAAAGAGCTCAGCAGAAGAGATAAAGCATGCCTTGCTTGTGGCTGAAGACAGGCTCTCTTGTGTGATAAGTCTTGTAATAGAGGACTTTGATTTCCAGAAAACAGATCTCATTTATTTGAGCCGTAAAGGTGATGCTTAGGATAGTGTAACTTACTTGGCTCTTCTGTCCTGAGAACTGGTCACTGGAAGTTAATATTTTTGGCTAGAGGCAAGTGCCTAGCAACACATTTGTAAGCTTGTGTCTTTTCCACCTTGAGGAGGTGAGGTGGGTGACAGATCTGTGTTCTTTCTCTGGAACTAGACTTCCAGGCAATGGTTTGAAAGGGAATGACATCTAGCAGTCTGATCTGAAAAAAGGTCTGGAAACTTCCAAAGGGAAGCATTCAGCTGGGGGGTGTTTCATCTGGGGAAGAGAAGGTGGGGGAACAGGTCAGAAGTTTACTTGTGAGGAGATGAAAACAGCAGGGCAGGAGAAAACACTCCCATTTTGTATAGGCTGTGGGGCCCTGATCTGCTCTGCCACTTCTCAATCTCCTCCTCCCACCAGAGAGAAGACGGAATTGTACCCTGACTCCTCTGGCCACCAACCAGCTCCAGAACCAGGAGAGCCAATGCTGCAAGGTTCGGGCCCTTTTCCATGCCAGCCTTGACCGCCACAGCTCGGAAGAGGAGCTGGAGCGCATCAACCGGGAGTTTGCCGCGGAGAAGCGCAAGTGGTCGCAGGTCAGCCGGCTCACCTGCTGCGGCGACGGCAACAACGCCTCCTCCAGCGACGAGGAAGTGAAGAACTTGTGCGCCATGTCCTTCCGGCCCGTGGCAGAGCAGGGTGACGGCCTCCAGGCCAGCCCCAGCCCCGTGCTGTTCAGTGCCTCCCCTCCCAAGAGACTCCAGCCCCTGGTGCGGAGCCCGGCCTCCGGATCTTTAATCTTCACGAGCGTCGGGGCGGGCCTTGAGCAGGTCATGCCTTGTAAGAGACATCGACAGGGATATGGGGATAAGGTCAGCAGGCCCAGCCTTGACCTGGAAAAAATGCAGCAGGTAAGGCAGGACTTCACGTGAGGAAAGCAGCATTGCTTGAGAAAAAGGCCTGGTAAGCAAAGACAGAAATGGATTATTGAGGCAAGTATAGCTGTGCTGTGAGGGCCCTGACGAAGGAGGAATGATGAGGAGGACTTTATGGATATCAGAAGGCTCATTAATTACTTTATTATATTATTTTATACATCTAAAACTGAATCTGCTAAGCACTCAACTTTGCACACACTGCACTGAATCTCGTGACTGTCACTTGGCAGTCCCAACACACACACACAGTCTTGGCCCTGATAGGCCAAAGAAGCAAAACACTATGATTTTGGGTAAACAATCTCCATATTGCCTTCTACTTTTGTACAAACACAGGTACAGTAAACGATAGGAATTGTGTTTTCTTCCTCTGATGTTCAGAGAATGTGAAACCTAGAAATATTCTTGGGAAGAATTGTGCCTTGCTTTTCTCTGGGAAGAGAAACATGGGGCTACAGGCGAGGATCAGTGAGTTCAGAGGGTTGCTTCTTGTGGTCGTGTCTTTAGGGGCACACTTTCAGGGTGCTTCTGCTGTCTGTCTAGGATAAATTGGGGTAAGTGTAGATACCCCTTTACTGAGAGGTAAAGGCTCTGCTGCTTGGGAGGCTCCTGCCATGCTTGGGCTGTTCTCTTGCTACCCCAGGAGGAAGGCAGCACTTGTACTGTCCAGTTCACTGCATGGCAGAGGAACAAAATCACTTCCATTTGCTTTCAACAAGTTACTACTGCTTCCATGATCTGACCTATGTCACTTACTCCAAAAAAAATTAATTGCTTAGCATGTATAAAAAGAGCCTTTGGTGAAAGTGGTTGTCAACTTGATGATGATAGGAACTTCCACACTTGTTGAGCTCCTTGGGCCTAGCTCTCTTTATGCCTCCTAGGAGTTCTACAGCGATGTAAAAGAGTGCTTTTTACCTTTTTAACATTTCACAAACTGCTTACAGTTTGCTCTAGATGCAGTTCCTCGTGATTTTGCAGGGCTTTAGTTTGGCCTGGGACTGAAGTGTGGAAACGCTAGAAGTTTGCCTTGTCTCTGCAGAGCCTGGGAAAGGGGGCAGGCTGCCCTGTGCAGTTCCATCTGGCGCCTCTCTTTCAAAAGGCCTTGCTGTAGAGCTAGTATTTCATGTCTCTTCATTATTTTTCTATTTGCACTGGTGTAGTGTCAGCTTAAAAGGATATCTGCAGACATCTGCTGGCCCTGGTACATTGCAGTAAGTTAAAAACAATTATTTTCAGTTCTGAATTTCCTCTCATTAGGAAAGAATTTCACTGCCTCTGGTTTGTTGGACGTACTAGCTTTAACCTTGCTTGCAACAACTCCTTTAAGCCTACAAGATGGACCCACTAAAAGAAAGGACTATGCATTTATTTTCTAAGAACCCTAAAAGTGAGATTTCTATTTCCCTATTACATTGTTGGTTTTTCTCAGTCCTGCTGGCAGCATACCTCCCATGAATACATAATGCAGAGACTTGTGCTTTCAGTACGGTTTTCCTCACCCCCTTTTCAACCTTCTAGCCAAGTTTCTGCTCACAGAACATTCAAAAGGCCCAGTCTTGCATTTCACATCACCCAAGTCTTCTACTGATACTGACAGACTTTAATTAGTCTCACATCCTTACGAGAGAAGAAGAAAGCTGCTAAGCCTGTGCCCAGCCTTCTATTTTTTCAGAGTGCACATAAGTAAATGGGAAAAATGTTTCTTTTGGCCCAGGTGATTTCTCTGATTTGGATGCCAGGCATAGCATCTGCCTGCTCTCCCTCAAGCATCTTTCAGCACTGTCTTCAGGAGTGTATTGATAAAGGTTAGGGGCTAATTTAAATGAACTTTCCAAACTGTTGTTTTTTTCTGGGAAAACCTTGTGAGAATAATTGGCTTCCTTGTTAATTTACTCTCTACACTTCTGGATTAATTGTGGCAAAGATTTTTGCAAAAGAAGTTGAAATCTGGAGTGGAGGTGGCATTGTGTTTTTTAAAATAACATTTTTACTATGGATGTCATTAACATTCCATGGTTGTGGAATCCATGTTATAAAGAAAGCTGGTGGATTTAATTTGGCAGAAAGTGTACTGAGGGCACAACATGACATGACACACACATGCACAGTGAGATGCAGCCTGAATATTTTATTTGGTCATTTGTATTATTTTTATCATTTTAATTGGTTAACTTTCAGCCAGTAACATCTTGAGGCTTTATGATGAGTCTTTGCTTCCTACCTGTACTTACTTCTATGAAAATCATTCAGGACCCCCCATTCCCCACTTATAATAATGGGACCAGGGTGTTTGTTTTTTGGTCTGTTTCCATTTTCCAACAAAAAGGGCTCTTTTTAACTGCCTGAGCAGTGTGTGGCATCATGTGTTTCTTAGCCAGGTAAATGATGCATATGAGGAGTGTTAATATTAAGCAGGCTACTCTAAGGCTTCATCTGGGCTCCAAACATCTAGCTTTTCTTGCTTTGGGATTCTTATCTTTGCTATCATATGCTTGCCCATGAGAACACAGCTGAAAAGTTTATCAGCTAGACTTTTTTTTTTGAGCAGCAGATGTGGCTTTCACTCTTATCCCTGAGCCTTACTTCCCATCCCTGCAGCTCTGTGCAGCTGACAGATGACAGAGAGTATCAGGCAAGATGAATTTGTGCCTGAAGCAAATGTGCTGTGAGATAAGAAGACACTTTGGGGGTGTGATGTGGTATGGGTAACTCAAGGGTGGATGAAAAGATGCCAAGTGCTTTGCATCAAATTCTGTTTATGTTGGATAGTGATGGAATATTGGTCCAGAGAGTTGAGGTGTAGAGAGGCTGTGTTGGGATGTTTAAGAAGATTTTGCTTCCTCCCATGGGTCAGTGGCAAGTGGTATCCAAAATGTCTCCCTGTATTCTGGTGATTTGGTGCTTTTTGGTAAAAAAAGAGGAATGAATTTGAGACAAGTGGGTTGGGGGCAATCAGGGTGCTTTAAAAAAGTTAGGGAATTGCTGTTCTTTCTTAGCCTGTGAATAAATGGAAATCTCCATCTCCATGCCTTTCAGTTCAGCCTCCTGCAGCAGAGAAGGCTGTACCAGGAGCAGGTTTAAGAAGCCCTGTTTTGGTTAGATGCCAGGCTATGCCTTTCCAGCTTCACAGGGTACTGTAGTTCAGCCCTTCTGTGTCCCAGACATGAGTTTGGACTGTTGGCAGATGTATTTCCCACCCTGGCTGGTCAGCTGGCCCACCCAGCGTCTCCCTGGGCCGAGTGAGGATATTTCAATGCATGCTTTTCTTCACTTCTCCGAAGGCCTAGAAAATTAGCTCAGAAGACTTCTATTCTTTCCCTTAATTGGGCAGAAATGCCCTGGCTTGTGCAGACGCTTTGCTGCAGTGAATGCCCTCTCCCAGCACCCCTTGATCATGGTCCCTGGACAGACACATCATTGCATGCAGGCCCTGCTGCCAACCACTTGCTATTTAATGAAGCCTGCTGCCACCCTGCATGGCTGCTACCACTTGAGCATATCTGGCTTTTTTGGCAATGCTGAGAGCACAAGGTCAAGGAGAGCCGAGACATCCTTGGGTTCAAGGTGAAGGCACCAGGTTCACCTGAGGCATAAGGAAGTCTAGGGTGTCACAAAGACTTCTTGGAGCTGCTGAGCTCACTCCCAGGGGATTAATTGTTCTTGGCATGTTGTGTAAACAGAGAGGAAGTAAAGGATCCTCCTGTGCTATTCAGTGGGACTGCCAGGAGCACCTTTGAAATCTACTTAAAGAAGCTTGTGAAGTCAGAGCGTAGCATTTGCAGGGAGAGAGATCTCCTGGGGGGAGAGCAGCTTTGGGGTGGTATAACAAGCAGTCAAAATTCTTTGTGTGGGTAGGTCCCTGATATGGAAAGCATAATTTTGAAGTATAAGGCAAAGAGTATGGGTACATGGTTATAATTCCAGGTATGCTGCAAAGTGATTAGATAGGTTGCATGTCTTGCTTAGAGCTTTCTGCTGTGGTTTGCCTGCTTGTATGAATAGACAGAATCAGAAATTCATGGAATATCTTGAGTTGGAAAGGATCCACAAGTTCAAATCCTGGCCCTGCACAGGACAGCGCCAAGAATCGCACCATGTGCCTGAGAGTGTTGTCCAAATGCTTTTTGAACCTTGGCAGGGTTCGTGCCATGGCCACTAACCTGGGGAGTCTCTTACAGTGCCCAGCTACCCTCTGAGAGAAGAACCTTTTCTTATACCCAACCCAGACCTCCCCTGACACAGCGTCAGGCCATTTCCTTGGGTCCCATCACCGGTCACCATGGAGAAGAGAGCAGTGCCTGCCCCTCTGCTTCCCCCCATAAGGAAGTTCTAGACTGCAGTGAGGTGTCCTTTCAGTCTCCTCTTCTTCAGGCTGAACAAGCCAAATGATCTCAGCTGCTCTTTATTTGGCTTTCTCTACAGAGTGCCAATACCATTTTTTTTTTGGAGGCTTAGTGCATTCTTTGAAATGCAATGAGATGCTAGGATGAAAAAGGCCATCTGAGAAGAGAAAAATGCATCTCAGGCTAACATTTGGATTGTTCATTGCAGGGTCTGCCTCCCCTTTGGTGGGTGACTAGTTTCAGTGCAGGACATATGAGTGGCTCTTTGTCTTGACTTGACACTGGAATGGCCTGGGTAAAGTGCCTGATGAGAATCCTAATTTGGGCTTAGCTGTGTGATATCAAGACCATCTTCTTTCTGCGTATGTTTCAGTACTGGCAATTTGGTTGGGCTGAGCATTGGTGGGGTGATCAGCACTGAAAACTTCCTTTGAGCTCCATACTGATTGCACAGAGGCTGCACAACAGCACTTGCCACACGTAACCAAGGACCCAGTGTGTGACCCTGGTGCTCTGGGGTCTGGACTTTGGGCTACTAATGGCTCCAGGGTGAGCTTTCCATATCCTTAGCACAGCTGGGTTTTGCCCTTGCCTGTCTCTCCAGGACTTGACAAATAGCTTCCAGATAGCTTCCACGTGTGAGCTCATGAGTCCTTTTCACCTCTTGGCCTCCCATTTGAATCCAGGCCTTTTCAGAATTGTTACCATCTGTTTGCCCATCTGAGCTTCTCTCTGTGCCGAGAGGGTGCCGGAAGATCTGCTGGTGCTGGTGGTATTTTCAGCACAGTCTCTGCCCTGGGCCTCACTCTCCAGAGTGACTGTGTAGAGTTCAGGGGCCTGTGCTGAGCATAATTCTTAAGGGGCCCAGTACCAGAACTTGTCTCTCAGGTGTGGGAAGTTGGGCCATAGCAGTTCTTTGTCTGTGGGCTTGTTGAAGAAACATAGTAAAGAAAGTGTTGCACAAACTGGTTGCATCAGTAGAGCATGAGAAATTCTGCTTCTGGTAACCTCCTGCAATTTTGCTTTAATTTTTCACCCCCAGAAATATGCTGCAGCAGCTGTTCTTCCAGCACAGAAGTGCCTGTCTGTCTCAACCCTGACAGTGTTTGGCACTGAAGTGGCCAGCAAACAAATGTTATGTGTGGCTGCTGCAAGGCAGTCCTAGCATGAGGAAGTTTGGGGCTGAACATGATCAATGACATTGTTGTCTGGTCTGCTTGCCTGTAAGGATGTAGTTCCATGGTGGAAGGCCCTGGGACTCTAGACACGTACCATATGAGTGGGAGATGGGGCATGGTACAGGTGTCTTGTTCTTTGCATCCTTGGAGGACCTGAAGAGATGTTCTCCTGTGTTTTGATCTCTGTTGTAAAGACTGGCTCAGTGCTGGCTAGCTGATGTTCAGTTTGCTGACATCAGATGTTGAGAGTCTGACAGTGGTGGGGAGAAAAATGTGCTGTCTGGGAGGTGGAGAGGGACTCAGTAGCAGGGGAAATCACGAGGGGCTCCACCTAGCCCCAAGGAGGTGATTATGACTCTGCCAGGCAGGAGATGCCTCTGTCTGTGTGTCTCATAAGTGTTCCCTGGATGGTTATCTAATTCATGCAAAAACATTAGGAAGTGCCTGTGTACAGCTGCAGCTGGATGAATCGGAATGGAAGGGAGGAGTAACCCATGTCCAACTTGGCCTAGCTGCTTCTTAAAAAGCATAATGATTTCCTCCTGGAACAGGCTAGTAAGTTGACTGTGTTGTCTTTTCACTGATGGCAAGGTTCATCTTGCTGCCAGCTTGTAAATGCCAAAGGCAAGGCAGGCAGGATAACCTAGTCCTGTTCCTAAACTCTCGGCATCAACCAGTGTACCAGAGATTAGAGCATTCTCACAGAATGGTTGAGGTTGCAAAGGCCCTCTGGAAGTTATACAGCCTGTATGTCAACAGCTTCTCCACAAGGATCTGTGTTCTGTGTGCATTGTTGAAATACAGAATTAATTTTAGAGCAAGTCCATTCCAGTTCCACCTTGCCCCATGGCATCTGTTGATACTGTGTTCACCTTTCAGGTGTGCTGCTAGCAGACTTTCATTCTGAGCACACACCTCTCTTTGCACCTCTTCCACTGTTGTGTGAGCCCTGGCACAGAATGTGTAGTTCATTCCTTGAGCCAAATGCTTCTGGTCTTCTCCCCTGATGTTTTCCTTCCTTTTTTTGTCTCAGTGCATTTTTGTTCTGTTTTTGTAACATGTGCAAAGGGACAACAGTTCAAGAGGGAGATGGACAAATGAGCTGCTGTCTGGAAATACTTATTGGTCTCTTTTTCCTGGGGTATGTGGCTGTGTAATTTTACTGCCTTTTCCTGGAAGCTTGCATGTTGGTGAGTATATCCATCTGGACTACCAAAGGAGGGTGAGCCAGTATCTGGAATATACGCTGAGACATCTGAAATGTGGTTCTTTGAGGTGCTACTGTGAATCATGAAAGAGAGCAGGGATAGCAGGGATTAGGTTGGTCAGGGTCTTTTAGATAACACCAGAGAGTTTTGTTGAGCAAAATGAAGATGAGGGAAGGAAATTTTATGTGGCTGAAGTTTGAGAAGCAGCAGAGATCTGTGGAATAGGAAGGTTAAGAATGGCAGAGACAGAGCTAGAGAGAGTATTTTTGTTGTATTAAGATTCCCAAAGGGACAATAATAGCACCTGGCACCAGTGGCAGAAAATTATGAGCCTGAGGTTCAAGCCAAGGGCTTATCATTTAGATTGGCAGGCTTGCTGGCACCTTCCCAACCCTGCTGTCTTTCTTTTTTTTTCCTCAAAGCTCTAAAGCCTGGTAAGAAGGTATTAGACTAGAGCTGAGTCTTTGGCTGCAGTCCAAAGAGAGGAGATCAAATGGGCATATGGCACCACTGGCATGTGGCCTTGGGATGTGACTCGGGGAGAAGTCCTGAGGGATGTTGTGTAGGACTTGAACTCTTGGTCTGACTCTGATGGTTAGGTAGGCTTGGGAGGAGCAAATTGGGAAGGAGGTAAAGCACTTCCATCTGAAAACATCTGCTATAAGCTCTGCATGTGAATGGACAAGGTTGGGGTTTTGACCGCTAGCGTTTTCCTCTCAAAGCACCACAAAGAATGATTCCTATTGAACTAATATAAGGAAAAGCCCAGTCTCCCATATCTGTTAGCTGTGTTTTATGATGGGTTCCCAGCTGGCCACAGGAAACATCACTCGGCAAAACCAAGAGCTCCTAACTGCAACAACAGCACAACTGGTTAAAATGTGATTGGATGTGGGGTGAGCAGCAGTCACAGAGTGGGTGCTGGATTGGATCCCCAAGGGTGGCCATCCTGCCACACATCACTGTTCTGTCTCTTGTGTGTTGACTTCTGGTCCTTTTCAAATAAGGTTTTCTGAAGCACATCTTCTTTCTTGTTTTGACACAGTACTGTGTAGGAGGAAAATGTTGGCATGTTATTTCCCAGTCCCCGAGTTCAGCCCAAGTAATCTCAAGAGCCTGACAGATTAAGAAATTTTGTTGCAACCTGTGTATATGTTTCAAAAGCACCAGCTTGGAGATGCTGCTTGGAAGGAAAGGTCAGGACTTTCTCTGCGGTGCTCTTCTCTTTGCAGTAGCGCTGGATTGTCCTCACCTCCCCCAGCCTTGATGTGTCTCGACTAGGGGGCTGCCTGGGCTGGGTCCCAGTGTGGCTGTTGAGTTGGCCAGATACCTCTCCCTGCCCACTCCTCCCTCAGCATGTGGCTCACTGTGATACAAATATCTCATCCTTGCCTGGGGACAGAAGGAGTCTGCAGGCGGCTCCGCCATATGCTGTCACTGCCCAGGTTGTGTTTGGTCTGCGGGTGAATGGATCTCTCTTCAGGTGCAATAAGTTGCATCTTTTGCTTGTGGTAGCAACTTCTGAAAAGGAGAGAGCCTTACAGTTTAGTTCTTTGGAGGGCCAGTGAAGTGGCTTGAGGAAACTGGAGAGGATGAATGGCTATTTAGAGCCAATCTGGTTATTCCTCATATAGTGCAGAGGGCATCTGATGGTGGTG
Source organism: Haemorhous mexicanus (assembly GCF_027477595.1). Taxonomy (NCBI): domain Eukaryota; kingdom Metazoa; phylum Chordata; class Aves; order Passeriformes; family Fringillidae; genus Haemorhous; species Haemorhous mexicanus. The sequence goes on from NC_082343.1 coordinate 29,621,834, forward strand.
GCAGTTTTCTGCTTGCTTTGCTGACTGTGTTGTGTAGGTTAAGAAACTGAAATAAGCAGTAGAGATAGATTAGAGTTTTTTTTCCTCTTTGTTCCTACTTTACCACCACTAAGTGTTGAATTCCCTTAGAATTCAGCAGCCACAAGATAACAGGGGCTGCTGTTGCTTAGAATTCAGATGGTTATAGACTTGTTCAAAGCACTATACAGAAGAGATGGTAGCAAGGAAAGGAAAACAAGCTTTTCCCTGGCATTGCTTAGCTCTGTATCTGTGAACCGGAACACCTTCCTTGCCCAGCATGGCTTGGCACTGGTGTCTGAGAGGTGACACAGGTGTGCTTGGCACCCAGCAGTCTCCCACGGGGCACTGCCCGTGAGTGAGAAGAAAGGAGGGAGATGGTAGTATGAGTGGTAACAGCAGGAACAGGGCAGTCATGTGATGGTGCTGATTAACTATTAATGCTGGGTGTTTGTGCTCCAGTTTGTCACCACACACGGAGAGCAAGCAGCTTGGCCAGAGCATGTCTGAGTCTTGAAAGCACAGCAGCCATTACTGCTCAATAGGCAGAAGCTGGCTGAGCTTTTAAGGCCAAGCCCGTGACTAGAGTAAACACTCTAGGAAATGCTGTATTTGAGACAAGCTTTGGAGTGGTAGAATAGCCAGCCTGGCTGTCAACAACACAGCTGTCCTTGGCGTGGGCTGGGGTTTAGCTCTGATTTTCTGCCTTAGCTCTGAATAACCTCTCCATTGTTGGCTCACATGAGAACCGCACTGCTGGGCTCTGCTTGCGCTTTCTTTCAGCCTGTTGATGTCAATGGGAGTTTTGGGCATTGGTCCACAGCTCAGCTCACAGGGGGAGGCACTCAATAGAGGCATCTACTTCTCATGTAGATGGAGACTGAGTTAAACCAGAGAAGATTCCCTTGTAAAACTCCCTGCTCTTTTCCAGAGCTGTGAGCCCAGATACACTTCTTGTTGAGCTGCAATTTGTATTGAAGAAATGCTGACCAGTAAGGGAGAGACAAACCCTCCCTCTTCAAGCCAGAAATCCATGTAACAACACTTTTTCTAAATTTAAGATTTCAAACACATAGGTATCCTGGGGGCCACAGGTAAATTGAAGATAAAACTCAAATGAAGACATTTAAGAGAAACCCTATGGAACTTGCTGGTTTTCCTCATTGCAAACAACCTTTTTGGTTTCCTGCTGGACTTTAACTGCTTATGCAAAGCAGTTTTCATAGGAATGAATTTGTAAAACTGAGCTTTGTCGAGGGTGTTAGGAACTTAATGTAAATGAAGTCTGTGGTCATGTCTATACTAAGAAAGGCTGTATTTTTAATTCAAAAACATGCCTGTGCTTTAAAATTCTGGCATAGGCTTGCAAGCTATAATTTCACCTTCACATGTTTGATTATGGAAAAAATAGGTTGATCTGCTGTACAAAGGATAAAGCCCTCAAATGCTTTGCAAGTTACTTTGCAAGTCTTATTGTAAGCATGCTCTTTTTGACAGCATAAACGAAATAAAAATTTGTCTACCTGTGGAGGCTTTAGAAACTTCCTATTTTGCCTGTGACTTCACAGCCTCATCAAACAATCCTGTAGGCTCTGCCATGATGGTATGTGGGCATGTTATGATTAAGAAACAGTTTTTTAAAAATCACTTTCCAAATTTCAAATCTAGTGCATCTGTGTAGTTCCTAATGCAGGTAGAAATATCTTTAAAATAGAGCTAGTCAGATGTCTGATTTTTCTCACTTCTGTAAACCTGTTTCTTGTTATGGTCCAGGTGATGTGGTTTGCAGCTGGGAGAACCACCACAGGTCAAGGAATGCCCTGAGTTTGTTCAGGAAAGTTTGTTACTGCTACTGTTTGCTGTATGTGCCAGAAAGACAGACAGACCTCACACAAGAACATGGTGTACCTGACTGGATGATAAGACTGTATATTGATCATACTTTCGAGTGAGTCTTTAAGTTGCAGTGCTTTGTTCAGAGCTCTGGTGGAAATAGCACAGTGAATTCATGGTATGTTTATTTTCATTGTAGCACTGAATTTGGTGTGCTATCCAGTCAAGCTCTTAACTAATTTTCAACTTAATGTAATTTCTTGTTTTCCTCAGAATGACATAACCAACCCTATTAGTTTCCAATTATTGTTAGCGGAATGAGTGCAATTATGAACGCTGGAAGTGGTGCTCTTGGGAAATATTTTCTAAGCAGAAAGATTTATAGTGCAACTATTCTAGCATTCTTATCACTTTTCTTTCATGGTATACCAATATTTGATTCAAGCCTGACTGCTACAAGAAGCGTGAGAGGCATTTTTGCTGTGCTAGTTTGTCCTGCTTGCATTTTGCAGACTCTTACCATGGGCAGTTGTGCTAAGCAGCCTATGGACTCTCTAGGGCTGAGTGAAACAGTAAAACCACATGAAGCTGAAAAAAGCCAGATTGCTATCTCATGATCAGGCTGCTGCTAGTGTTAGAGGTAGAAAGCAGCTGTAACTACTGCTGCAACTGTGAGACTTGCCTGTATTGCTCAGTCCACTGTATAAAACTCTGTACTGAGCTGAGGCACTTTCCAGATGCAAGCATCCAAATCATTCAAACACCCTCAAAACTATTAATATAAATGAATGTAAACTTCTGCTGTTGTTACCAGCCTTGCTCTGCAGAGGATCCTAATGAACTTGGCCTTGAGACATTCTGGTCACTTTTTAATGTGTTAATCTGAATTCATGCCCTTCTGCAGTCTGTGAGTGAAGGAGCCCTCTTGGTCCTAGGGCATGACTGTTTTGTAAGTGTGAGATGGACCAAAATCCTGAGCTGAAAGAAGGAAACACTGATAGGGTTTGTGCATTAAAACTGATGCATGTGTTATGAACAATTACATGTGTTATATGATAACTCTGATATGATCTTGCAAGCTATTGAGTTGATGGTTTATTTCTAAATATTTGGAAATGAATCTGGATGCAGACAATGGAGTGGCATGCTTGAGGGCAGCAGTTCTCCAACAAATACTTCATGCACAGCTCTGAGGGTTGCTGTGCTCTGCTAACACCTGTTTAGAAGGGCAGTGATCTGCTTCCAACTCCGATGGGGCCTCACTGCCCTCACATAGGTGAGTTTCAAAAAGTTGGCAGAGTAATGTGTATCCTTTGCTGGTAGCCATGGACAAGTAGAGATGCTGAAGCTGACTTAGCTAATGGGAGTGTCCAGGGGAAAACACTGATTGCTGAATTGGTTGTATTGTTTCTTGCACTGGGGAGGGTTCCCTGGACCAGCTTTACAGCATCTCAAGCCATGTGCACTGTGAGGGTGTGAATGAAAGGATGCAAAATGGTGTCAGAACCTGCAAGTTCTGATCAGCAGCGCTGAAGGGAAACATATGCCTACTTAAGAGGAAGGACAGTGCACCAGGCAGGAGATACTGGCTCCTCTGGAATATTTGCAGGCTGTTCACATGGGTACAGGCCTAGGCCAGCCCTTTCACAGTTGGTAGGTCGAACCCCATCACAAGTTGTGAGTTTCAACACTCAAGCTCCACTGAGCAAGACCCCGTGTGCTGTGCAGTGTTGTGCTGCGAGGTGTGTGTGGGCAGGCCCTGCTGCATGTGGGCCTGGGAGAGCAATCTCCAAATGCAGTCATTAGTTATGTTCTGCATAAATGGATTAGCTCCCTGGAGTAAGAGGCCTTTATCCTGTTAGCTGCCTAGCTGCTTCAGCATGTTCCAGTGTCACTCATGTGTAAGTGGGGTTCAGTGGGGAAGAGGAGCAGGGGGATGAGTAGGAGATTGGGTGGGGAATGTGGGAACAGTTGGCTTATGTCATCATTTCTCTCTGTGGTGATTAGTGTTGTACTACTCCTACTTCAT